>NC_134539.1:89517493-89817493 GCF_050624435.1 Tenrec ecaudatus | reverse complement strand
CACATCACCAGGGCAAATGTAGAGTCTGACCAAAGTCCCAGGAGGTCAGCAAATGGAAAACACGGTCAGGTGAGGGTCACTTAAACGCTAACCAGGGCTGTTGCCGTGGTTGTTATTGTGAGGTGCGTTTACGCCGATTCCGGTTCATCAAGACCCTGCATACAACGGAACAAAACACTGCCCAGTCCTGTGCCAGCCTCACAATGGTGGCCATGTCTGAGCCCATCGTCGTGGTTACTGTCAAGGGCCTTCCTCTTCTTCACTGACCTCCTCCTTTCCCAAGCACGAGGTTCCTCTCCAGGGACTGGTCTCTCCCGATCACATGTCTAAAGTGTATGAAATAAAGTCCTTCATCCTCACTTCTAAGGAGCCTTTTGGCTGTGTTTCCTGTTAGTTCTTTTGGCAGTCTGTGGTCCCTTCAATCGTCTTCGCCAGCACCGTAACTCAAATGCATCAGATGCATCAATTCCTCCTTGGTGTTCCCTATTGAATATCCAACCTTCCCAAGCACGGGAGGCAATTGACCACAGCATGGTTGCAACCAGCACACCTGAGTCTCCACAGTAACACCCTTGCTGTTCAGCACTTTAAAGAGGTCTTGTGGCATCATATTTACATAACACAAAAGTCACATGTGATCTCTTGACTGCTGTATCCATGAACATTGATAGCGCATGCACGCAAGACAAAATCCTTGACAACTTCAATCTTTTCTCCACTTGCCGTGATGTTACCTCTTGGTCTCATTGTGAGGTTTGGGTCTAATTGCAACTCTTTACGTTGAGTTATACTCCATACTGAAGCCGGCAATCCTTGATCTTCATCAGCAAGTGCTTCAATTCCTCCTCACTTTCAGCAAGCAAGATGGTGTCATCTGCATATCATGGGTTGTTAATAAGCCTTCCTTCGATCCTGATGTCACGTCCTTTTTCATATAATCTAGCTTCTCTGATGATCTGCTCAGCACGCAGCTTAAATAAGCATGATCAAAAGACACAACCCTGACATACACCTTCCCTTATTTGAAACTATGTAGCATTCCCTTGTTCTGTTCACACAACTGCCTTGATCCATGTATAGCAGTAGTTTTCAATCTGTGGGCCATGACCCCTTTGGGGGGGGGGGTCAAACGACCCTTTCACAAGGGTCGCTCAATTCATAACAGTAGCAAAATTACAGTTCTGAAGTAGCAACAAAATAATTTTATGATTAAGGGGTCACCACAACATGAGGAATGCTATTAAAGGGTCGTGGCATTAGGAAGGTTGAGAACCACTGTTGTATAGGCTCCTCATGAGCACAAGGACATGTTCTGAAATTCCCATTCGTTTTTAGTCTATCCATAGTTTGTTATGACACCCCCCTCCCCAGTCAAATGCCTTTGCGCAGTCAATGAAACATTAGTAAACATCTTTCTGGTACTCTCTCTTTCACTCAAGATCCAGCTGAAGTCAGCAATGATCTCCCTGGTTCCATGTGCTCTTCTGAATCCAGCCTTGGCAGCTCCCTGTCAATGTACGGCAGCAGCCATTGTTGGATGGTCTTCAGCAAAATTTTACTTGCATATGATATCAATGGTACAGCTCTATCATTGATGCTCCTTCAAGATTTCAAGGGCTGATGTTTCTAGAGCAGATTAACATCACCAATATCATAGTCCTACAAGACCTCCATCCCAACCTCCAAGCAAGTCAATAAGATGGAGCCATCTTCCCCCAATCCAACCATGGAATAAATATTCAATGCTTATTTGCTTTAACACTCGGAGTTCACGGATGATGTGTTATGTAGGAATAGCTAATGGATATGGAGAGTTGGGGTGGTCTGCAGCCACTCTTATCTCCCTCTCTCTGTTGAAAGAGAAAGCTATTCCCTGGGTGAGGTTCCTGTATATTCAAATCACTGCTCTTGGAGCATGGGCATGAGGCCACATTATTAATCTCGACTACGCAACTCTCTGGAGACTTTGTGAAATCATCCTCCCTCTCATCGAGCTTTGTTTCTCATCTACAAAATAAAGAAAGTGGGCCAAGAGCCTCCCAGATCCAGGGTTCTGTGACTCAATGACTCTAGTCCCTTCATTCAGCCATTCTGTCATCAATTCGCAATCACTGATTCAGAGCCTGTGGGCCAAGCTGTCACTGGGTTCAGAAAGACTCACCCACCTGTGTGCTACAGAGCAAAGCAAGCTCAGAATCTAGAGTGTTCTAACCAGTTGCAATCAAATAAATCAAATGCCACTGATGGGGAGCCCATCTGTATCAGAAAACAGTAGGCTCCACAGGGGTTTTCAATGACTGATTTTTCGAAAGGCCTACAAGACCTCTACCCCAGCTTCAGAGCAAGGCAACAGCCATCTTTCCTAGGGCCCAGCACACAGTCCCACCATGAAACCAGGGTGCGATGGATGTGGTGTTCCTCTCAAAGCCAGCTCTGCGAGGCAGCTGCTCCTCCTGAAACCAGCGGACAATGACTTCTCTGGAGATGGGCCGCCAGGGACGCTCCCAGGCCCTGCTGGGGAGAGAAGGAGGGAGGGAGGGAGAGGCCATGTGAGCCGGATGTCTGCCATTCTCAAGGCCAGGCCTGCAGAGAGGATTAAATGAGATCAGGCACTTTGCAGATTATAATGCACCAGCTGTTATCATTTTTCCCCAAAGAAAACTGTTGCCACTTGTTTGGGGGAGAGAAAAAAGACAACTCCACAGGTGGAAGTGAGCAGGCGGCTCCCAGGGAATGGCTGGGGAAGAAGGGGGGGCTTTCTTCTAGAATGGCCAGCGCATGACTGAGCCTGCGGGTTTGCAGAGGGCGTCCCATGACACGGGGACACAACTACTAACGTGTGAGCCTTCCGCATCTCCTCCATTCTCCCACTTTGCCCTTGCCCGTTCCTCTACAGGAAGCCTGCCAAGGCCAACTAGCTCCAGGCTGCTGTGAGCAGAAACGTGACATTGCACAGAAGCTGGAGAGCCTCGGAGTTTGATGAGATTTGAAAAGAAGTAGGCCAGAAGAGTGGGAGGGAGAGAAGGAAGACCTGTCTGTTGACTTGACAGAGGATTCCAGGGAGAGTTGGAAGACACGGAAAATGATGAATTTAGAGGTAATGGGTTGGATACATTTTTGATGTTTTGTGCCTGGGAACATGTGTTTATTGCCCTACATTTTTTTCCTCTCACAAAGGTTTTGTGTTTGTATCTGAACTGTGCTTCTTGAATGCACACAGAGATGGGGCCAAGGAAGACCATGTTAGGTTCCAGCTAAAGCAAAATGAAGTACTAAGATTTCAGACTAAGCACAGACTAGGAAAAAGGAAGAAGCAGTCCATTTTTGAAAAATGAGCCACTGAAATCTTGTGACTAGTGGCAGACCACTGTCTGATCAGAGCTCCAGAAGGTGCTTCCCAGGGGCTGGGAGGCACGCAGTTTTCTGACTGCGGATGAGCTGCCCTCTCTACGCAGAGTGAACTGCAAGGGCCTGGATGGAGCAAAGCTTTCGGGACCTTCAGTTGCGGATGGGGCATGCCTCAGAATGAGAAGCATCCATTAATAATCAGAATCTTGAACCGATGGAACATAAATCTAGGACAACTGGAGATTGTGAGAATGCAATGGAAAACATAAAAATTAACCCTCGAAGTATTGTTGAGCCGAAATGGGCTGGCAATGGATAACCACGGGGTTTACTGTACCAGGAAAGACAAATCCAAGAGGAACGGAGTTACATGTAATTCGTTATTTTAATTAGTGTTCTCTGTTTTATGCCTCTGGGTTCTAATATCCATGGCAATGGCTACACAGAACCCAGGCAAAATTCATCACGAAAGGGTTGATTTAGGAAGTTCACTAGTAGCAATGCCAGGGAGAAATTCTCAGGGTTGAGTTGTTTCCCAGGACATACTACAAAGTTCTTTCAGATCTGCTAATAAATGCCCAAAGGAGCATACCACTTCACCAGAAGCCTCGACCCTAAAGCATTCGGCTCAAACCTCCATGGGTCAGCAAGCCCAGCTCCCTGAAAGATGTACCCTAAGGCACCCCACTGCATAAAGGTTCAGCCCCAAAGCACTCAGCTCCATTTCTGTGGGTGAGCAAGGCCCGCTCCCCCAATTAAGTGCCCAGTGGCACCTCATTCCACAAGCCGGCCCCAAGCACGATAACCCTCAGCTTCATTGCTCCGTAGGTTGGGAAGCCCCTTCCGCTATCGGACAGTCCATCTGAAGAACAAATCGGACATACTGGACTGTGATGAGGGAGGACCTGAGAGGTGTGGCATGCCATCAAGAACAGCACACATAACAAAATCAGAAGGTCTCCAGAAAGACGGAGCGGGGTGGTCAAAATGGACATAGGAGCAACTCTGAAACTTGCCCTTGAACAAGAAGAGTAGTTAAAGCAAAGGACAGACTGATGGACTAAAAGAGTGGAGCATAAAATTGCAAAAGCAGCTTAAGAAGACAAAGTGGATCATCACAATGAATGAAATGTACAAAGATCTGGTGTTGGAAAACCAATAGGAAAGAAGATGCCAAGCAATCTGGCATGGAAAAACTAAAGGGAAAAAAATCAAAGGCTCAATGTATAGTATTGACGGAATCCATGAGCAAAATATTGGATGGTGCGGGAAGGAGCAACACAGGATGAAAAGAATGTACAACCACTGTACCAAAAAGAATTGGTCAATCGTGAACCATTTCAAGAGGTAGCAAATGATAAAGAACTAATTATGCTGAAAGAAGGCGATGCACAGATGACAATAGTAAAAAGCCAGGCGTATAGGCTATCTTTCCACCACAGTGGGAAAATTATAAAGAAAGGAGTTGGGGTGTTGGGGGTATAGAGTCTATCGGAAACTCAGCAGAGTGGGTACCTGTGGGGAGAGGGAGTTCAGGAGATGGAGGGCAAGGGTAGAAGTCAGACCTTTCTCTGGGTACCATTTCATGTTTTGGGGGTCTCTTAAGTGAGGAAGGTAGAAGGACGGGAATGGGGGTGCAGGCAGCTCTCTCAGGACTCCAGGGAGGGAGTAGAGAACATGAATAATCCCACTTTCGGCAACACTCAGACTAGCTTCAAAAAGAGCAGGAGAAGCACTCACCCTCCCACCGTGGGTCCTCATCGGGTGCAGTGGCTGCCCAGCACAGATGGCCAGGGCAGAAGGAGATAAAACTCTGGGATTCCACACAAGGTAGAGGGGAGCCAGGTGACTGTCCTCTCAGCCGTGTGACCCTCCAGCTCCGCTGGGCAGACAAATGCATGTCCAGACCCTCCTACACTCAACCCCGAGGCTCATCTGCCAACCTGCTACGAGATCAGCATCGCCAGCGGTTGCACCGAGCAGTCAGTCAGCCCTGCTCCGCAGGCCGGATTGAACATATTTAAAGTCCTGTATGACAAGCTCTGGAGTACACGGACATTAAAGAAGCTGTCATTGCATGCAAACATGTGGGATATGTATATGGGGGGGGGGGGGCTGTTTACAGCTTTCTTCGGATTCTCCAAAAAGTTTGTGACTTCAACTAAACCAAGTTCTGTCCCCAAACGCCAGCGTTATAAGAAACCCTGGGCTCCTGGGCCCTTCTCCCCACCTCCCACCCCTATGACACAGGCTGGGAAATTGAGACTCACAGAAGGGGAAAGGCTAGCCCAGACGTTCACAGCTAGTCCGGGCCAGAGCCGAAGCTGCACCGTCCCCTTGACCTGGCCCACTCCAGTCCAAAGCCTTTCCCCCAGCCGCACCCCAAGGAGCCCCTACCCACCTGACAGGCCCCTGGAGGGACAGAGGCGGGACAGAGTCTGAGAGATGGTGGTGGAGTCTTGCATCCTGCTGGTGGCTCTGACCAAGCTCTTGGAACATGGAGCTGAGGCCCGCGACGGTGCCCTTCTGGATGGCGCGCAGCGAGTGGCGCTGGTATTCATCGCGGGCGCGCTGGGCACGGTGGCTCCTCTCCGCATCTGCTGCCTTAATGCGTCGCACTGCAAAAGGAGAGGCAGGGCTTCCACCCAGACTCCCGGACACGGAGGACAGGCCCAGGCCAGCAACCCAGGTCCACTGAGGGCCTTGAGGGTCCAAACTGAACAGGGCAGGCCAGGCCCCAGCCAGCAGCCCTGGGGAGCCATTCCCGGGGAGGGACCGTAATCTCACTGTTTCTGTTATGCCAATCCAGGGTGACCAAGAAACTTTTGGGTGGAAATATGGACATATATTTCAATATACACATACATATGTTTATATGTATATATTATATTACTATTGTATACACACAATTATATATAATATATTATATATAATTATAACATATATTATATAATATAAATAAGTAATATATATATTACTATCCAGGCAACCCCTCATACTCAGCTTCACCCTCAATTATCACCCCACCCCCAGCTCAAGGGCATCTGTCAAAATGCTCAGCCACACTCATCCCTGCCTACTTTGTGCCAAGCTCAGAACTCTACTTTTCCACGTTTTAATATGATTGCAGACACTGTCCCCAGACACCTTGGGCACACATCGTGATTCCCACATTAGAGAAACAAAAGCCAGCCTCTGAGAGAGCCAATAGCCACTAAGAGACAAAGCGGAGGGTGGGGACAGGGCGCCTGCCCCCAAGGCCCTGCAGCTCTTTGTGTCACAGATTCGCCTC
This sequence comes from Tenrec ecaudatus, assembly GCF_050624435.1. Classification (NCBI taxonomy): domain Eukaryota; kingdom Metazoa; phylum Chordata; class Mammalia; order Afrosoricida; family Tenrecidae; genus Tenrec; species Tenrec ecaudatus. The sequence continues at coordinate 89,810,853 of NC_134539.1, read as the reverse complement.
CCAAGGCTCCTTGGCTTAAAAGCTAGGTGTACCTGACACCAGAGGCCCTGCTTCTTTCTACAGGAAACCTCCACAAACCAAGGCCTAAGGAAGGGCGGCGACTCGCCTGCTGCGCCAACAGCTAGGCCGGGCCAGGCACCCTTGGTTCTACAGCCGCAGGGGCACTAGGACCGCTACCCTGGTGTCCTGTCCTTTTGGTTTCCTGTGACTCTGGAACCGGGAGGGTATATGTGATTTGGAGGCAGAGGGAGGGGAACCTTAGCTTCACAACTCCAGGGTCTAACATTCTAGTCAGCAGCTGATACATCTTTTTGGATGACAGAATGTACCCAGAAGAGGGTAACTCCCTGCAAGGCCCTGAACTGGATAAAGATCAACGCGAAACAGACCTGCCTGCAAAGTTCTTGGAGCCAAACTGGGAAATAAGGCCAAGCAGCACCTCTAACACGGAGCGGGGCATTATCAGTGTCCAGGGAGGCAAAACTGCCCCCTGCCAGGAACAGCACGTCAGGGGTCTCTGAAGAAAGAGCAGGGCGAACTTACAACTGGGAACGAATCGGGGGTCTGTGCCCAGTTGCATTTCTGAGTATTCTAGGCACTACGAGCACCCCAGTGCTGCCTTCCAAACAGGGCCACGCAGCAAGAGAAGGGCTCTCCTCAAAAACAAACCAAGACGCTGGTGGCCTATTCCAACCAATGACCTTGGAGGGTTGCTAGCCCTAGAGAAGCCATCACTCACCAACACACAACACAGCTTGCAGAAGGGAGTATGACAGAGTTAGAAAGATGCTCTCGAAACTCAGTTGGATGGAGCCCCTGGGCCCATCTCACAAAGAGATTAGCATCACTAAGCTCTCATTTCTCTAGACCAGATGTCCTCAAACTGCGGCCCGCGGGCCACATGCGGCCCGCCAAGGACATTTATCCAACCCGTCAGGTGTTTTGCCCCATTTGTTTTTTTACTTCAAAATAAAATATGTGCAGTGTGCATGGGAATTTGTTCATAGTTTAAAAAAACAACAACAACTATAGTCCGGTCCTCCAACAGGTCTAAGGGACAGTGAACTGGCCCCTGTTTAAAAAGTTTGAGGACCCCTGCTCTATACTCTTCACCAAAAACCAGTCAAGAGCAGAAATACAGCCCTGCTAACCCCAGTCTGTTCACTTGGGTGGCTCAGCTGGTATTTGAAATCCTGCCAACAAAACTTCCAGTAGCATACAAGCCCACACAGGATGGCAAGCTGACAGACAAGTGGTGGACAGAAGGACAAGTTGTGGGTAGCCTTGACATACAATTAAGAGGAGTGGGAATCCCAGAACCCTTCACGGTGCTCATGTGGAACCTATGTCTGGACCAAGAAGCGGACATTCAAACAGACTAAGACCGTGTGGTAGAGAACCAGGAAAGGTGCACTTCTGGGTTGTATCCTTGCAACAGATTTATTCACTCTGGACACTGAGCAAATGATCTGGGAATCTGGAATACAGATAGCAGGATGCGGCATCAAGATTAGAAAAAGACATAGACAGTCGGCAATATGCAGGTGACCCAGCCTTGCCTGCGGAAGGAGAAGACAACTTGAAGGGCTTGCTGATGAAGATCATTGACTGCAGCCTTCAGCATGGATTACAACTTAATATAAAGAAAACAAGGGTCCTCTCACTGGGCCAATCGATAACATCATGAGAAACAGAAAAAGAAGTTATCAAAGAGTTTGGCTTGCTTGGATCCACAATCACTGCTCATGGAACCAGCAGCCAAAAGGTCAAAAGATGTGTTGCACTGGGCAAATGTGCTGCACAAAACCAACACTCCAAATTCACTGCCATCTAGTCGATGCCGACTGATAGACCCTATAGGACAGTGGAGAGCTACCTTTGTGAGTGTCTGAAACTGTAATTCTTTAGGGGAGTAGAAAGCCCAGTCTTTCTCCCATGAAGTGGCTGGTGATTTTGAACTACTGACACAATAGATTGCAGCCCAATGAGTAACCACTAGGGTACCAGGGCTCCTTCTCTTTAAGATGTTAAAGAGCCAAGATGTCACTTTGAGGACATCTGACCCAAGCTGTGGTACTTAGTATGCTCTCTACTCCCGTAAAGAGTTACAATCTCAGAACCCCACAGGGGCATTCTGCCCAGTCCTATATGTCACTGTGAATTGGCACAGACTCAATGCAGTCAGTTTGTTTTTGCTTGGTTTTTTTTCATTTGCTTGTTTAGTTTTTGGAATATGCAGGTGAAAGTTGAATTAAAAAAGACCAAATAAAAATCAATGTCTTTGAATTATGGTGGTGGGGAAGAATACTGAAAGTACCTTGGACTGCCAAAAGAACAAACTAATCTATCTTAGAAAAAGTACAGCCAATGCTCTTTTTCATTTTTTTAATTGGGGAGCACGAATGCAGGACCTCTGCTACCACAAATCATGCAGTCAAGCTGCCCATATTTGGGGAGACCACAGGGGCAGCGCATCTGGAACGCAATGGATAAGCCACACCCTGGGAAAACCACCATGATCATCATGGCATCTCCCCTGCCAGGTAAGGATAGGCAGATGCCCTTCAGAAACAAGAATGGCAAGACTTCATCTCACATACGTGGACATGTTATCAGAAGAGACCAGTCCTTGGGAAAGGACATCATGCTTGGTAGAATAGAGGAGCAGGGGAAGAGATAGGCCCTAGACGAGATGGGTGGACAAGGCCGCAACAGTGGGTGCAAGCATAAGAGTTATGGGGTTGGCACAGAACCAACTGGCCAGAGCTTTGTTCCATGAACATAGGATTCCTATGAGTTGACACTGCCTCAAGGCCACCTAACAACAATCACAATAACAACAATCACAATAAGTCCAGTCTAAATTGCCGGCATGTAAAATCATGATCACTGATACATGGTTGTTGCTTTAAAGCATTAAGTTTGGAGCTGTTTGGTTAAGCAGCAATTTTTTAAAAAACACTTTTATTGGGGGCTCTTACATCTCTTATCACAATTCATACATTCATCCAGGGTGTCAAGCACATTTGCATATAGGCTGCCACCATCATTCTCAAAGCATCCTCTTCCCACTTGAGTCCCCAATATCAGCTCCCCATTTCTGCCCCCTCTATCCCCCGCTCTCCCTCATGAACACTTGACAAGTTATAGATTATTATTTCTATACCTTACATCATCCTCTATCATCCCTTACCCATTTTTCCATTATTCGTCCCCCTGGGAGGGGGTTCTAGTTGATCCTTGTCATCAATTCCTCCTTTCTCCTCCCACCCTCCCCTAACCCTCCTGGTGTCTCAGTTCTCATTGTTGGCCTTGAGGGGTTTATCCATCCTGGATTCCCTGGGTTGCGGGCTCTTTTCTGTGGCAGTGTGCATGTTCTGGTCTAATCAGATTTGTAAGGAAAATATTGAGGCCAAGATAGTGAGGTGACGGAAGCATCAAAGAACTAGAGGAAAGTTGTGTATTTCATTGGTGCTATACTGCACCCTGACTGGCTCATCTCTTCCCTGTGACCCCTCTGTGAGAGAATGTCTAATTGTCTACAGATGGGCATTGGGTCTCCACTCCATGCCCCACCTCATTCACCTTGGCTATGGCTTTATTCTGGGTCTTAGGTGCCTGATGCCTGATGCCATCAACACCTCATGATCACACAGGGTGGTGTGCTTCTTCCATGCTTTCTTGCTTCTGAGCTAGATGACCGCGCATTTATCTTCAAGCTTTTAAGACCCCAGATGCTGTATCTTTTGATAAGCAGGCTCCATCAGCTTTCTTCACTACATTTGCTTATGCACCCATTTTGTCTTCAGCGATTGTGTCCGGAAGGTGAGCATCACAGAATGCCGGATTGTTAGAACAAAGTGTTGTTGTGTTGAGGGAGAATTTGAGTCAAGGTCCAATGTCCATCTGAAACCTTAATTCTTAACATATAGAAATGAGTACATAGTTCTATTCCCCTCTCATTTTATATACACACACACACACGCCAGTATTTAGGCCTCTCAAAATGCCCTTTGCCTCCTGGTTCTTTCCTCTGTTTCCTTTTACTTTCCTCTTGTCCCACCATCATGTTCGGCCTTCATTTGTGTTTAGTAATTCCTCAATGCTACATTGCCCTTGATGAAGCCCCACTTGGCATCCTATGACCTTATTTCCATTGATTTTAGTTCACTTGTTGTTCCCTTGTTGCTCAGTTGGTTCCACACACACCCCTTCCTTTCTCCCACTCCCCTTCTCCCGTATCCCCCGGAACCATTGGTCCCGTTCTTTTCATCTCTGAATTATTTATCCTGCCTATCTTATCTAGATACACATGCAGATACATTAATAAGTGCAAAAACCAGGCAAAGCCAAATAAAACAACAAAGGAAGTCATGACCGACAAATCAATAACAACAACCAAAAGTAACAAGAACAAAAAGAAAGCCACTGACAAAAAATGGAAAAGCCTATAAATAGTTCAAGGTCTGTTTGTTGGCCTTTATGAGTGTTTTCCAGTCGAGTCTGATGGGTGCCACACTCTCTGTTGTCAATGTCTGTCTTTGGTATTCCCCACAATTTTTAAGTGGTGCAAGTTTCATTAAATAAACTTTTTCCCATTTGGAGTTGATAAATATGGTGTTCTATGTTATCAAAGTTTCTCAATTTTTCTCTTTATATTGATGCACTATAATCAATCTGAGAATAAATTAATATATGTACGAGGTGGCTGTCCCGGGGTGGGGGTGCAAAACTGAAAAATGGTACAAAGCTAAAGCTATATAGAGGTGCTGTGGAGGAAAGGCCTGGTGATTGATTTCTGTAAAGATTGTAGCCCAAAATTTCTGAACGCCCTGTTTGCAGAAGGCTAAAGTCCCAAATTCTACCATATGATTTCTATTCCCAAAGCCACACTCTCCAGCTGCCAGCTCTTTTTCCCCACTTTCTAGTTTCAATCTCCAATACTTATAATGCATCTTGATTGCATACTTGATCAACTTCAGGCTGAAGAAGTTGGTTTAAATTTCCAATGTGTTCATCTTTACTAGAGGTTAATGTATAAATGTGAGTAATACTTTTATGAACTCATTTTCCCTGTAGATATATGGTTATTGCCCTGGCAGTGTTGTACTTCAAGAGAGCTCCTGAGTTTTCCTTTTTTGACAATGAACGTGATGGCATTCTCCTTCGATTGCTATGTCTTGGATAGCAGACCATAGGTGTGATCCCACTTCATTTTTGACACCTTCCAATTGTCCCAGATTCATATTTCACACACTCATGATCATTATCAACGGATGCTTGCAGCTGTGTCTGCTCATTGTTGAGTCACGCCACGTCTGCAAGTAAAGGTCCTGAAAGCTCTGCTCCATCCACGTCATGAAGGTCTACTCTACTAGGACGCAGCTGCTCTTCCTCAGTTCACACTGAGGGTCTCATCTTCCGGCACTGTATGAAATAATGGTCTGCCTCTAGTCAGAAGGTTTTCACTGGCCAATTTTCTTCATAAGGACATCCCCAGGTCCTCCTTTCTGGTCTATCCGAAATGAGTGATCCTGCTGGTATTTGAAATACCAGTAGAATCACTTCCAGCCTCACAGCGACATGGAACCACATCAATAGGACAAACCGACAACTGCGTGGTGGAGGAGATCAGTACAAACCGGCTAATGCGCCTTATGTTGGTTCAGGTGTAGGATTCTCACCTTCCATGCCAAAGACCATGTACAATCCCTGACCAATGCCCTTCAAGCACAGCCACCAATCATCTGTCCGTGCTGAACAGTTTTAGTGGAGCTTCCAGACTAAAACGGGCTAGGAAGAAAGACATGGAGCTTTACTTTATAAATCTGCCAATCAGAACCTCTGATGCATCACAACCGTCCAATCCCCCCGCTGCTCATGGCCATGGTACAGGAGCAGGCAGCTTTTTGCTCAGTTGTACAATGGGTGGCCCTGAGTCAAAGGCCAACGTGGTGGCAAATAACAACAGTGAGTCTAAACATCCCACCACGGGGTGATGGGGAGCCGTCGAACACTTTTAAGCAGGAGGAGTGGAGTTATTGTTATTTTTTAAAGATCAGTTTGGCTATCGTGTTGGTAAGGAATCTGATGGGAACAAGCATCAAGATGGGAAAACCAAAATCTAGACAAAGAGCGATGAGAATGGGGGCTCGTTGCAGTGGACACATTCAAGGAATATCTACAAAGTGGAATTTTCATCTCCTTTCTTTCTTTTTTAATTTCTTATCCCTTGGCAAGTTGTTGATTGATCGGGAGCAGAAGAGAAAGACCAGGTTAGGAGAAGCAGAGAAATGCGTTTAGGATATGTGGGGTCACGGTGCCTGTGAGATTCCAAGGGAAAGGTCCAGTAAGCAAGCAGTCGGTTCTGGAAAAAGTTCATCGCGGCTACTTTGTGAAAGTGTTCTCTGAGGGAGACCTTGCAGGGCCCTGACCTCCGTCCCTTCCTTTCCATCGCCCAAGAGGGGCAGTACTGCGTGGCGCTCACATGAGCGCGAGGATGCCGACGCTTCAGATTCCCCTGAGCATTCAAAAGCTTCAGAGCAATATCTGTGTGTATTTTAGTCCCTTTGGTGAATAATATAATATCCCTGGAAAATCTGTGAATCATCCTATAAATAGAAGAGTCCCCAATAAAGATATAAGCTGTGTATACGTGTAGCGTGTTTCAATTCTGCTCTGTATCTTGCTCCACCTAACCGCGGACCACTTTAATGGCCATGGCTACACTTTAATTCTTTTTCTATAAAACGTGGCCCTGTGGAGCTGCCTCAAGACCAAAATGAGAATATACACTGAAGTGCCTGGGACAGTCCCTAGCACGTCTCCGGGGGCCAATAATTCCACTATTAATGCGCTGTGTTTCCTGTGAGATAAAAGAACCGGAGCACCACCTAAGGGCTCATTCCTTCAGACAGATGGGGAGGCAGGACGTGGGCAGGGGTGGGATAGGGCAGGGCCCTTGGGAGGCAGTCAGGGTTCTAGTTAAGGAAACAGGAAGATGAAACTTTCTACAAGGGGAGGTTTCTTGACCTCTGAGTAGGGAAGCAGACCTTCAGGCTTATAGGGGACACAAGGATCTAAGGTCCCAGAAGATCTAAGGTCCAACCCACTGGGCAGCACTCACCCTATGAATGGAGTGGGGTAGGGTGGGGGGTGGAAGGGAGGGATTGTCAGTCAAGACAGTGAAAAAGAGAGAAAGAAATATGTTTACTAGTTTAAAAATTTTGGAGGGAAGGCGGGGTGGAAAGGAGAGACCGATTACAAGGATCTACATATAACCTCCTCCCTGGGGGACGGACAACAGAAATGTGGGTGAAGGGGGAGACATCAGATAAGGTAAGATATGACAAAATAATAATTTATAAATTATCAAGGGTTCATGGGGGAGGGGAGAGCGGGGACTGAGGGGGGGGAGAAGGAGGAGCTGATGCCAGGGGCTTAAGTGGGGAGCAAATGTTTTGAGAATGATGAGGGCTATGAATGTACAGATGTGCTTTACACAATTGATGCAGGGATGGATTGTGATCAGAGTTGTATGAGCCCCTAATAAAATGATTTTTTAAAATTAAGACAGTGAACGCTGAATGACGAGAACCTTAGGGAAAGAGCGTGTGAGTCGCCACAGTTAAACTTTGGATACGAAAAGGTCGTCCCAATGGGATGCTCAGGTCTGCAGCCAGCAACTGCAAGTTCCCGATGGCTGCCAAGAGTGACCCCGTGTGGCCGCTAGGAGCAACGGCAGGAGCGCCTGACCGGTGGGAATGCATGGGCCTGCAGGGACTCGTGACTGGGAGAGAAAACCAGGCCTGTGGGAGCCCACTCTCAAATTGCAAATCAAATATATGCGGCCTCACTTGGCTCCGAAATTCGGAAGCCGTAAAATTCGGGGAGCCGTTCACACTGGTTATTCCCCATCTCATTGGAAAAAAATTCTTCTTCTATGTTGACTTGGCTCCTGTTTCAGCTACTTCCCCTCCCCCACCGGCAAGCCAGCCTCCAAGTTGGTCGCCCGCTGCCAGCATTCAGGTCACACTCCCTTCTAAGAAGGAAGGGAACAGAAGCAAGATCATGGGGCTGTGTCGCCCTGCCCAGACAGCGAGCCGCATAGGCTGAGAAAATGAGAGCAGACTGGCTCCGAGGGCCACACCAGAACCTCCGGATTCAAAGAGACCACGGCCCTAAAACCAGGTTTACAATTGTAAAAGCAACCACAAAATTATAAGTGCAATCTTCATCAATAAGATCATTGATCGAGTTATACAAAGGAGCCATGGTGGTGTAGCGGTTCTGAGTTGGGTGGTGATCTGCAGGGTCGCCGCGAACCACCAGCAGCGCCATAGGAGAAAAACTGATCCGCTACAGTCGCAGAAACGCACAGGGGTCACTGTGAGTCAGCAGCGAGGTGAGGATCAGGTTATGCTGTGACCGTTATTAGTGTCTGTCAATGTGCTCACGGTGATCTCATGCACAGTGGAATAAAACACTGCCTGGCTGTGTTATTCTGGGTACTCTAGAGAAACAAATCCACCGAAACTCATACGTGTAAGAGTGCTGGCAGGGGTCTCCACACGGCTGCTTCAACACCCAGGGCTGCATCAGGGTAGGTCCATGTGGCGTCTTCTCAGGGATGTCTTGCAGGAAGTGAGCCTTGCCAACTAAAGCAGGAAACTGGCTAAGGTAGCTGCATCCTGATCCAACCATCATAAAGCAAGAGACCTGAGAACTAGAAAGGCAAGGCTCACAGAGCCATTTATCTCTCTGCCCTTCAATTAACCCCACATGTGTTTATCAGCCAGGTTGGCACAATAAACTACCTCACTGGCCCTGCATCTTTGGATGATTACTGACATGTGTTGGCTACAGTGGTTTAGCATGTGCTCTTCCATAATGTAATCACTTTCTGTTTTGTGGTTTAATGTAAGCAGCCAATCAAATAAAAGGGAGATTTCCTTTGGAGTGTGACCTACTTCTGATACATAAATGGACGTTCTGTCAAGGCTGGCTCCTTTTCTGGACCCTGTACTCTTCTTGTTCTGATATTAGGGGTGTAAGCCTGCTGAGGTCTTCAGTCTGCTGCCTGACCCTTAGACTTGGGACATACCAGCCCCACAGTTGCATGAGTCATTACTTGAAGTAAATCTGTGTGTGTGTGTGTGTGTGTGTGTGTGTCTGTCTGTCTGTCTCTGTCTCTCTCTCTCACACACACGTATTTAGGTAATTGATGCCACCTTGTTGGCATGCATAAAACTCACCAAATTCACTGCCACCTAGTTGATACCAACTCACAGTGTCCCTATAGGGTGAGACTATAACCCTTTATGGGAGTAGGAAGTCCCATCTTTCTCCCACAGAGGGGCTGGTGGCTCCAACTTCGGAAATTGAGGACTGCAGCTCAGCAGGTGACCACTCTGCCACCAGCGGTCCCCTGGGCGTGTGTCTGTGTACGTCTTTTTTTAACCGGGTTCGTTCCTCCAGAGAACAGAAAGTAAGACAGCATATTGGACTCCATTGCTGTGGCCACCACGTGCTGTAGGTAGGTGGCATCCAGTCGGCGCAGACCCACCGAGACCTTGTCTATACCAACAGAACAAAGCAATGTCCAGGCCCGCACCAGCCTCACAATTGTTCCTGTGCTTGAGCCCATCTTGTTGAGGGCTGCACCTGTACTTGATCAAGCATGATGTCCTTCTCCACGGACTGGTCTCTCCTTGCCCAAAGCACGTAAGATGAAGTCTCATAACGCTTGCCTCGAAGGAGCTCTCTGGGCGTCCTTCTTCCAAGACAGATCTGTTTGTCCTTTCAGCAGTCTGTGCTATTTTCAATATTCTTCTCCAGCAGCACTATTCAAGTGACCGATTCTGCTTTGGTCTTCCTTAATCGAGGTCCAACTTTCATATGCAATGATGCAATGGTGAATACCATAGCTTGATTTTTTAATGTATATTAATCATTTTATTGGGGGCTCTTACAGCTCTTATAACAATGCATACATCAATTGTATCAAGCGCATTTGTACATATTCCAGAACATATTTCTTCTACTTGAGCCCTTGGTATCAGCTCCTCTTTTCCCCTCCCTCCCATCACCCCTCCACCATGGTGAACCCTTGATAAAATATAACGTATTATTCTTATCTTACACTGTCCGCTGTCTCCCTTCACCCATGTTTTGTTGTTCATCCCCCTTGGGGAGGTGAGGAGGAGTTATATGTGGATCGTTGCAATTGCTTCCCCCTTTCTTCCCACTTCTCCCGCAACCTTTCCGCTACTCTCATGGTATCGCTACTCCCATTATTGTTCCGGGGTGTATTTATCTGTCCTGGAGTCTGTGTGTTGAGAGCTCTTACCTGTACCACTGTACATGTCTAGCCGGATTTGTAAGGTAGAACTGGGGTCATGATGGTGGGGTGGGGGAGCATTAAAGAACTAGAGGAAAGTTGTGTGTTTGTTGGTGCTATACTGCACCCTGGCTGTCTCGTCCCTTCCTTGTGGCCCTTCTGTGAGGGATGTCCAATTAGATGTCTTGTGCAGCAGATTTACCTAATGCAATGTGCCATCTGATCTTGTGACTGCTGTTTCCGTGAACCTTGATTGTGAAACCAAGCAAGACAAAATCCTTGACAACTTCAACGTTCTCTGTATTTATCATGATGCCCCCTATTTGTGCAGGTACCAGGATTTGGGTTTTCCTTACAATCCATACTGAAGGCTGCAGTCCTTGAACTTCATCAGCAAGTGCTTCAAGTCTTCCTCACTTTCCGCAAGCAAGGTTATGTCATCTGCATATCAAAATTTTTAAAGAAAACTTCCTCCAATCCTACCATACCTCATACCTCCATACCTCATCTCCATATGACCCAGCTTCTCTGATGACTTGCTCAGCATACTGATTGAACCGGAGAGAGACAGGATACAACCTGACGCACACCTTCTCTGATGTTCAACCCTGCAGTGTTCTCTCGTTCTGTTGGTCCATGTTCAAGTTCTGAATGAGCACAATGAAGTGTCCTGGAATTCTCCTTCTTCTCAAGGTGAGCCACAGCTCATTACAGCTGTCCACACAGTCAAATGCCTGGGCACAGTCAATACAACACAAGTAAACCTCCTTCCGGTACTCTCTGCTTTGAGCCAAGATCCATCTGACATCAGCAATGATATCCCTTGTTCCACAGCCTCTTCTGAGTCTGGCCTGAACTTCTGTCAATGTACTGCCGCAACCATTGTTGGATGGTCAACACCCCTACAAGCCACTGTGCAGAAGGCTCATCTGCCGGCACTACAAGCCAAGTCAAAAAGTGTTGTGACGAGGGTTCCAGTTCATACATATTACACAAAACATGCTTAAACATGGATCGGGATCAATGGATGGCTTCACACGCATTCTCTCGGTAACACATTTATCTCAATAGGGTACCTTCCACAACAAAGTCCAATCAAAACAGCAACCTGCAGGTGAATCTGCTGCCCCAGATACACTCAAGGCAGTTTTTGGTGACTGTGTTTGGGGATTCCAAAAAGGGTCATGCTGATAGATTTTCTCAAAAGGCAACAGGAGGTGCACGGAGTCTTATTATGAAAGAGTGTGAAGACAATTGAAAACTGCATTAGGGGAAAGTTGTTGGTGCCGTGGATTTTGCGTTTAATATCAGAATAATGCACCTGCCCCTTCTTCCAGGGTACCGTAAAGGGGTGTCTTATGAGACTGTCATTAGGAAACCTTAACCTATCTACCCTATAGCCCTGGCCTTTCCCCGTCAGACTTGTTTTTGTTTGTGAAACTCAAAGAATATTTTAAAGGAATACAGTCCTCCGTGTATGCCCAAACTGCCATTTTGATGTGGTGTAAATCCAAGAGGACAGAATTCTTAAAGTGATGGAAACATAGACATGTTGTTGTTCAGAAGTATATAGACATGTTGATGTTGTTGTTGTTGTTGTTGTTCTTGTGTACCATCGAGTGGGTTCCAACTCGCAGCAACTCTGTGTACAACAGAATGAAACACTACCCAGACCTGCGTCAGCAGCCACTGTGTCAACCCAGCTCGTCAAGTGTGGGGACAAAGGCAAAGGGCATGTCAAGGAACAATAACTACACATTTTAAGACTTTGGGGGATTACATAGCAATACTTTCTACTTACCCTCATCTGACATATGAGTCATATATCAGATAATATTCTTTTGCGAGCCACTGGGTACTTTCTGGAAGTCAAGCAGCAGCCCTTTCTTCTTCCAAGTCTCTCTTAGTCGGGAAGTTCTGCTGAAACCTGTCCACCGTGGGTGACCTGCTGGTATTCGAAATACCCACAGCATAGCTTCCAGCATCGCACAGCACTCCCGCCACCGTAGGACAAACTGACAGCTCCTGGCGCCAAGTCATCCTGGCTCATCCCGAAATTTGTGAGCAACCAGATGGATGCTACCTCCACACTCCTTAAGTTCACAGTTGACAAATTATTAAGTGAATTTTACTGCCTGGTATACTCAGAGCCTCTGAGAAGTCGCTGTTTGAAATGGATAACTAACTCTGTATGCAAGTGATATTAAATTGGCACAATTCTCGCGCTCTCTTTTTTTTCTACCTTGCAGAATTTAATTTGAGTGTTTTATCAAAAACTGCTGTTCCCTGGTAGATTAATGGCCCACAATATCGTTCATATTAAATTAATTGAGTGCTGAATAGCTTTGTTGGGTCTGAAATGACAGGCTCCAGAGTTGAGCTCATCATTCTTCAAGAAAGCATAAAATGAGGAGCGAAAACCATGGGACCTGAATTATCACATCTTTTCTCTGTTTTTTTGAGGTTTTTCCATCTTCTGTTGCCACACGGCACATTAATAAGCAATCAAGCAGCACCTGGCGCGGGTGATTTCCATTCTCCATCCAAATGAGACACCAGCCCAGCCCATCACTTTCCGTCTCATTGTGCAGCTACGAAAGCGGAGCACATCAGGAGCTCACAGACCTCGACAACCAACCGAGAAGACACTCTCTCTGGCGCTCTCTCTCATTTCACCCTCCCCCAAGCCCCCAGCTCGGCGTTACCATCCGCATTTTACAAATGAGGAAAGAGATTGAAAACTTGCTCAAGGACACCCTAGGGAAAGGCCGTCTGCAGGCAAGACTCCTGCAGGGTCCAGTGCTCCACACACCTCCTCTTGTAACTTTACCTGGTAACCGACAGCTATTTTATTCAGGGGAAGCCTTTGCCCTGCCTACATCCCCCCAAGTCGCTTCTTCCACTCTGAATGTACAGGTGGGCTCCTCCACTCTTGCCCCGTCTTATCTTTCTAGCTTCTTCATTATTGCCACACCCAAGCGGTGGTCCTATCAAAACATGTACCCTTGCCAATTTGCACAATGTCCTTGTCTTTGCTTAGTGGGGTTCCCTTCACTGTGAAGCCTTTCACTGCCTTCTCCCCTTCCCAGTTTTCCCAAATCAAGTCTCGAGTCAAATGTCATCTCCTCCATGGGGTCTTTCAAAATGTTTTCTCTGCTCTCTCTCTCTCTCTATGACAAAACCCATCTGGTACACAAGCTCCCCGAATCGCCATAACTGGGGCATATGTGTCTCCTCCTCTAGCCTGAGATTTGGGAGGCGAGGACACGCACATAACACAATGGTTAGCGCACAGCAATTCTTCAATCGTGTGTGCGGCTGCGCCTTGGTCTGCCCTGCATGCAGCTCATGAGCATCTCTCCGAGCTCCAAGTGGAAACTGGATTTGCTTGTCTAGAGAGCCCAGTCTAACACCGTTTGCTCCTAGTCTTTGGCATCAGGCGAGTTTGCTGCCACATAAGTCAGTTCCATGTCTCTGCAGCCTCGGCCGCCACGCACCAGGCCTGGGGATGCGGGCAGTGTGTTTCAGCAGCTCCGTAGGCAAGCATCAATGGCCTGTTGCTTGTCGAGGCTTCTTTGTGAAGCTTCCAGTACACAGACTCGGGACCTGTGAGGTTACTGACTAGAAATACACACACACACACACACACACACACACACACACACACACACACACATTGGAGTACACATAAGCCACAGCCAGAACTCAGCCAGGAGTTAGGAAAAATGAAGGCCTTCATTTGGCTAAAATCACCCAACTTGTCTCAGATTCCTGATCTGTAAAATAGACATACACCAATACCCACTCCTCTCTAAAGTGTTCTAAGCAGATGTGAACAGATGTCTGCTCCCTTTGTGAATGTTCAGGGTTTAGGGCACTCCGTTGAATTTAGTGAGCATACAAATATTAGTAATATTAGGCAAATCCTCAAATAATTCTAACCCCCGTGTGAGTGGGAAGGACACCACTAAACAGTAGTTATCAAAGAGTAGGGGGTGCGTTTTCTCTCCCCTGATAGCTGCCCCTCCAGCATCACCTCAGAGCTTGCCCTAGAGGAAAGAAAATGAGCTTCAACCCCAAAGTTAACATTTGTAATGTTACCCATGAAAGGAAGGAGCAGCTAGTACAGAGTAGAGAGCTATGCCTGCTGAATGAAAGAGGATTAACAGAGGTGACTGATTTGGGAAGAAATTGTACAGTTATATTTTCCATGACTGTACTACAAAATGATGTGACAAATGTATTCATTTCCAAATTACAGCATTTTTTTAAAAAAATCATAGATCCGGGAATGAGTTCTGGATTTGCACTAAATCCTAAGTCCAACTTAAGAGCATTTAGTTCTTAGATCATGGTCCTGCTCAATACTCACCTTCTTGAAATGATCACTGAAGATAATGGTGCTGCAGCAAAGTGTGGTAGAGAAACTATATGGTGCCCGACAGTCAATCAAACTAGTGTCTGGGGTCTTAAAGGATTGTAGTCACCCAAGCAGCCATCTAAGTGAGGAGTCAAGTCAGTCAACACAGAGGAAGCAGACCAGCTTGTGTGATCCAAAGATAACGATCACAAAATCCGTATATGGTGAAAAGTATCAGCACTAACATTATAAACACCCAATTTGAAGAAAGCTATGGAGGACAGTGGGAGCCCAAAACCCATCTGCAGAGCATCTAGTCAGACCAAACTGCTGGCAGATCCGTTCTGGCCAAGGCAAGAGTCCCGAGCAGCCTTACTATCTGGCAGAGACCATTGTAATCTTGATGCAGGATCGACCTCAGTGCCAGGCCAGTTCTCCTCCCGACAGACACGACCTGAATTTGTACTGGGTGCAAGTAGCTCTTAGTTGTCCCATGACAGAAATTTCTTCCCTGGCTTTTGGAACATGGTTTGGGGGGGGGGGTCTTCTCCTTCTTACATATCATGTGTATTTTTGCCTTCATACTAATATCATCTTATCCTTACCACCCTAGTGCGATTTGTTTTCCATTGTTTTCTGTTGGGTTTCCCAGCTGTGAAGCACGGGAGGAATGGAGGCACGATGATATTAACTGTGACTGGGTATTGTAGGGAATGCAAGGGTGGGGTGAGTAAGGGGGAGGGGAGGGGGATGTGGGGAGTGAACAGTGAGTGGGGAGGGGAGAGGGGGCTCTAGAACTAGAACTGACACTGATTGCACCGCTCAGTTTGACGGTGATGCAGCCGGGGCGGTTCTAAGATAGATGTGCTGGTGATTGTACAACTCCTCTTGATGCGATGAAATGATTGAACGGTTCTGTTTTATGACATGTGAATTAGTGTGCCAATAAAACTGTTCGGGGAAAAGGCCTCCACCCATATTCACCCTGCTCAACCCCAAGGGCACGGCGATGCCCAAGTCACAAGGAATAGAAGCTCTCAAGAAAAATCCCACCGTAATGTTGAAAACACGCACACATTCCATAAGTAATTCTGGTCTCGATCCAAATAGTGTTCAGTTCTTATCAAGGAATCATTTTTCTGTCTCCAACCCGTCCCTTCAGATGCTGAAAAATGGAATGGACTCGCTCCTCCCACGCTCCGTGAGTAGGGACTAGGGGAGCCTGCACCTTCCTCAGACTGAAGTGGTATGAGTCTAACTGGATCTCTCTAGATGGAACATTCCCTTGGGCTGTCTTTGGTTCAGAGAACTAAGTGTACAAATCCCTTGAATCAGAAATGAATTTTCCTTAGTATTAGACAGTCTCAAACGAAGGCCAGCACAGTAGAATTCAAACTAGTGCATATAACCTGAAGAGTCCCACTGAGGGGATCCCAGAAGTCATGAGAAGTGGCCAGAGAAAAGGGTAGCAGAGGCCCCACACCCCCTTCCCTGAGATACTCTGCTCACACCTGTTGTACTCAGTGGACGTCGAATAAATGTGACATCCGCGGCCACAAGGGGACTCTGAGTAGCAGAAGACAGCCTGGTTTTCAAACCCTTTTATGAATAAAGCAGAATGTCTTTGAGAAGGGTGACAGACCTGCTTCAAAGAGGAGGCTTGTGGCTTGCTGGCACTGGTGCCCTGAGACATTGCTCATAGGATAGGGTCTATCCTGGACCTGGGCACCCACCACTCAGAGTTCCACAGCCCAGGAGGCCTGTGGGACATCTGGTCCAGGGCATCGGTGTGGGAAAGTAAGAAGAGCCCTGGTATCTTGAAAATTACAATGAACTGAAAATTGAATAGAAAACATTTAGCCAGCTTTACATTTGGTCCAATGGCTGTGTGACTTCATCCTTCTCAACCACTTGACGATGTTCGAGGTCACATGGAATCAAAAGGCAATTCGGCACTAAAAATAAGTACTTCCAAATCACCTCCCTTGCCAGCAGTCCAAAGTAATTGCTCCGAACCTGCCCCTACGATGTTCTTGTGTTTTATGGCTGACACTGAATTAATAAAAGATGGGTTTAAAGGGATGACCATGAAAATGGTGCATGAGGGACCTCCAAAAATTCTCTCCTCCATAAAAACAGTGATAACACTGACAAACTTGGTCAGAAACAACTTTCTCAGAAGGCCAGAAATTAACCAAAGGCTCACAGCAGCGAGGTGAGAATTTACTAAAAAATGTAGACCAATCTCAGTAAAAACATCAGTCTTGGTCATTTTTAAAATGCTCTGTTCCAATCACCACTTTCTTGGCTCCACCAAAGCCAAACTCATTGGCACCGAGGTGAATTTGACTCTTAGCAACCCTGTATGATGGAGTACAATGTCCCCATAGGGTTTCCCAGGCAGTAAATATTTACAGAACCAGACAGCTACATCTTTCTTGCATAGACCAGCCAGAGAGTTTGAACTGCCAACCTCTAGTTAGCAGCCCAGCACTTTAACCACAACACTCTTCAGCCTCTTCCTCGACTCTCCAGCAGCTCAAAAACCGATAACACGCCATCCCAGGAAAAGCCAATTATAAGTGAGCAAAGAATCCGAGCTTCACTGAAGCCCCATTTCTACAGAATTCTCCTGATTTCACTGGCTGGGGTTTCCCTGTGTGGATCGTAACAAAGTGTAACATTGTAAAGAATGAGAATTACAGAACACTTGATTATCTTCCTGTGAAACCTGCATGCAGATCGAGAGCGAGTCATTCAAACACACAAGGGGACACTGCAAGGTTTAAAATGGGGGGGGGGGAGGTGTGTGTCAGGATTGTATCCTTTCACCATGCTTATTGAATCTGCATGCTGAACAAATAATCTGAGAAATTGGATTATAAAGGACATGGCATCAAGAGTGGAGGAAGACCTATTAATAAACTGAAATGCAGACAACACAAACTTGCAGGCCAGAAGTGAACACGATTGGAACTCGTATTGATGAAGATCAGACACTACAGCCTTCAGAACGGGTTACATTTCAACATAGAGAAAATAGGAATCGTCCTAACTGGACCAATAAACATCATGATAAATGGACATGACATTAAAGTTGCCAAGGATTTCATTTTACACGGTTCAATAATCACTGCCCATAGGATCAGCAGAGAGCGAAATGACATACTGCATTGAATTAATCTGCTACAAAATAATTCTTTAAACAGTTAAAGCAAAATGTCACTTTGAGGACTGAGCTGCAACTCACCCAAACCATTATAATTTCAATTGCTTTATATGCGTACAAAAGTCAGATGATGGAAAGAGAACATCGAATAATTGGCACTGGAAGACGTCAAACAAGGCAGATACACAACAAAGACCTTCTACAAAAAAGACACAAGACCAACTTAAAGAGCTCTCAACTACACTCCTCGCACCCTAGTTTCAGAGGAAAGACTAGAGAAGTGGGTTGAATACTGTGGTGGTTACATAATCTGGTGTCAATTTGAGGATTAAGCGTGTAGGGGGTGGAGTCTAACCTCCCAATCAGGATATAGCCAATGAGGCCTCTGTGTGGGCATAACCTTTTCCTGAGGATTCTGGGAACTCCTGCATTTCCTCCTTGGAGGCAGGAGACACACTTTCTCTACACTGACTCTATGAGAGACTCTCTACTGACAAGACACATGGGAACTATGCTAGAGCCTCACAGCTGAAGAAACCACGTGGAGACCCCTGCCAGCGCTGAGATGCTTACAATGCCACTGGATGCACAAGACATCCCACCGACTGGCCTATAAATTTCCTGCATTCGGCATCATTACATGTGTTTCTTGAGTCTGAAGAGGACTTTATAGATTGGTACCGGACATATGGGTTAATATCAGACTTATGGATGTGCTCTGAACTAGGCTGGGATGTTTTCTCAATATTCAATTGCTCTTGTATATAAAGCTCTTTCTTAGACACATATGAGTGAGTCTATGAATTTGTTTCTCTAGTCTATCCAGACTAACACAAAAACCGACTGAAAGAAATTGAGCAAAAACAGCCAGTCCACTGGTATGCTGCAACGCAGCCATCTTGAACTTTCATAAACAAGATTTGATGGGGACAGTATCCTAGCAGCACAAATACACACTCATTGCTGAAAGAGAGGCAGGTGGGATCATCCCTTGTTCTCCACACCTCCTGTGACTAAAGAAGAGGTCAACTCCCACTCTCATCTACCCAGAATCTGGTTCTAGTGCCCTAACACAGTCCCTCCTCTACCTGAAGATGGAGCTGTACCCTCTGTGATCAATGCCCCTGCATCCGGAGGCACGTGAGCTTCACATCATCAAAGCAGCAGAACAACAGTGTTGGATAAACAACCTGTCACGAGCCACCTGGGTCAGAAAGAATCCTTCCATATCACCCAACCCAGACACAGCTGCCCTCTGAGCCCCAAATAGTTACTTCTTGGGACAAGCACCCTGACCTCAGCCACCCTCTATCTCTGCATCAAGTACTTCTAAATTAGATCCCTCTCCCAAGTCAACAGTTAGGAGTTCAGGGCTTCCAATCCACTGAACTCTCCCCTCCACCCCAACATACACACCTGTGTTAGTCTGGGTACTTTAGAGAAATAAATTCACAGAAACTCATGTATAAGAGAGAGTTTTATATAAAGGTTAAGTGCGCATAAAGGAAGCATCCCATCCCGGTGCTGCCCAAGCCCACAAGTACAACATTAAGCCATATGACCGACACCAATCCACAAAGTCCTCCTCCTTCTCACAAAACACATGCAATGATGCCGACTGCAGGAGGAAAGCCGAGTCAGTGAATATGTAAGCATCTCAGCACTGGCAGGGGTCTCAACACGGCTGCTCCAGCACCCAGGGCTGCACTGGGGTAGGACCATGCTGCTTCTCCACAGAGATGTCTTGCAGGAAGTGAGTCTTGCCAGCTAAAGCAGGGTACTGGCTAAGGCAGCTGCACCCTGGTCTGACCATCACAAAGCAAGAGACCCAAGAACTAGAAAGGCGAGACTCACCAAGCCATTTATCCCTCAACCTTCAATTAACCCCACATGTGTTTACCAGCCAGGTTGGCACAATTAACTAACTAGATAGATAGATAGATAGATAGATAGATAGATAGATAGATAGATAGATAGATAGATAGAAAAATGGAAGTCCTAGGTAGAGTATGAACGAAATGTGTGTGTGTTGAGCGGGGTGGGGAATCATAGGGGAAAAATAAACAAGCTTTTTGATCTGATAGAGTCTGGTGGAATTCCTAAGACTGTGATCCTTAGATATCCATCCATTCTAGAACTGAGCCTGCCCTTTCAGTCTAACAATACACAGGCTAGTAAAGTAAACAATAACACCAGGGAGGTCTGCACGCTTCAGAAAATCAACATATAAGACTAAAGTGGAAACATCTGCTCGAGGCTGGCGGTCAGAAGCAGGCATGGGTACGAATGAAGCTGAGAATGGGAAACACAGGGAGGAAGGGGGAAAAGTGCACTGTGGGGACTGCAGCCAACCTCACAAAGCAAAATGCGTGCGACTTGTTGAATCAAAACCCAATTTGCTCTGTAAACTTCCACCAAAATCACAATTTCAGAAATAAAGTAAATAGCAATAACAATACAAAGATGTCTCCCTCCATCTTCACAGGTAGTTCCACCAGCCTTTTCTCACGGAACGTACCATTTTGACATTCTCCAACAGTGAATCACTCCAGAGCATCCAGTTTCCAAAGTCTGCCACATCTCTCTTTGCATCACACTTTTGCACGTGCTTGGCCTCCTACTAGGGCGCCTTCCTTGGCCTCCTGACCTCGGCCACTCCTCTTTCTGCACCAAGTCTCATCTTAGAACCCTCCTCAGCTATTGTGTGCCGCAACAAAACATGGTACCTCCTCTCAAAGGCTGTGTGTCCAGCTCCTCCTCTGCCAGTTACTTCCTCCACTGTGGGAGCCACGAGTCCTCATCTTTGGCTACCCAGGGCTGAGCATAGAGGCTCAGCATAATTGATGGCAAAAAATGTTGGCTTGGGGTTCTAGAATATTAAGAAATCTCTCCAGCTGGCACTTAAACGCCTTGAGGGTGGAGTCCTTACCCGTGGATCCTTGGTGCAGCCAAGCTCATGGTTGGCCCTCAGCAAAGGATAGCTAACCAACGGCGCTAACCAAGCAGCGGGTGCAGGGTGGGTGGAGAAGGCCAGCTCTACTCACGCTGCTCTGCCCACTCCAGCTCCTCCTTGTCGTCAGGGTGGCTCTGGCTCTGGGCTTGCTTCAGGGTCCAGTACAGCTCCTTGGCTCTCCGCTCCTCCTGGAGGCGGATGTGCTCCTCTCCTCGCTTCCTCTCCTCCTCCTCTTTCCTCTAAAACATCAAGGGGACAGAGTGGTAGCTGGTGACCTTGGCGCTCCATGAGAAAGGAGAAGTCACTGTGTGATTCTTCAGGTGGCCACCAATGGTGCCCCATGAGCTTCAGCCTTTCTACATGCAAAATGGCAGTGATTGCGCCTGAATGAATGACAGGGCTGCAGGAAAGGTTGAATGGGCTGAAACGGCGGGGGGGGGGGGGGGGAGGAGTGGGGAGGGGAGCGCATTCCTTAGCTGGATGTGTGATTTTGGGTGGAAGACAGGGCAGAGAGGGGTAATGTGTGTGTGTCTCTATAATTCCTGGAATCCAAATGAGTAGAAGATGATTAAAACTTAACCAGTGTCATCATATTCCCATGACAGAGCATGTTTGGAAACCTTAAGTGTCTACTTTTTGCCCCGTTTTTAAGCACCCCAAATGTGTATGTATTTATCATTATTTACTTCAGGAACTCTGGAGACACAGTGTCTTAAGTGGTTGGCTGCTAACTAAAAGGTTAGCAGTTCAAATCCCACGAGCCACCCATCAGGAGGAATGTGTGGCACTTGCCTCTGTGAAGATGCGTATCCTTGGAAATAGGACAGTTCCACTTTGTCCTTCAGGATTGTTTGACTCAGAACTGACTCAGCTCTACTCGTGGCAGTGGGCTTTATTTTGGGTTGGGTTGGTTTGGGTTTGAGTTCACTTCAAAGCAACATGCATATATTAAAATAATCATAATGCGAGTGCGTTAGAGAATTGATGTTTCACTATGTAATTCTCAGAAGCACATCACTCCAACCCAACCCCAGCCCAGTACCCAGAGACCACCTCTTTTTATGACTTTGACTGTTCCTTCACATAGTTACACCCGTGTTCTGAATAATGCTGTAAATTCTTGACTGATCGGTTCTAGTTATTGCGGATCAGCAATCTAGCTATTGCTGCCTTTTTGTTTGGGGGTACATGAGTATTTAGCACTCGTATTTCCTACACACATCTACCCATCCCTCTCTCTTGATTCTGCCGATACACGTGCATCACAATTTGTAGATAAATTGATAATCAGTGTAAATATAATTCACAGCCACACGGGATGCTATTTTCGGCATATTTTAAGAAGCATATTTTTAACTTTAATATATCTGGAGTATAGCTGTAACTCACAGCCATGGCTGGTCTTTTCCATTGGCAGATATTTTTCTTTCTTGTCAGTAGCAATAATAAAAGGAATGCATGCCCTTCACAAGGCTGGCCATATAGCCCGTCCCCATAGGGACAAATAACAGAAATATGGCTGAAGGGAGACAAAAGGACAGTATATGGATGAAATAACAACAACAATATATAATTGATCAAGGATTTACAATGAGGGGTGGGTGGGGCGGGAGGAGCAAAAAGAGAAGCTGATATCAAAGGCTCAAGTTGAAAGAAAATGTTTTGGAAATGTCGATGGCAACCTATGTACAAGTGTTCTTAATACAATTGAATGATGGGAGGTTATTAGCTTTGTAAGAACCCCCCATAAAGTTATTATTAATAATAAAGAGAATGTATCAAGGGCACCTTGGACTCAGTGATGTATGGTAGTACGACTGTTTTCCCTTTCACATTTCCCCCCCTGAAATAGCAACAGTTTTATCTTGAAGTTGAATACTGAATTTTCTCAAATCTCACTCTGATCTATAATAAATGTTTTCTGTAATTATGCAAATGCTTGTATTATAACTGGTAATACAGCAGCGAGCTCTTTCCACGGGTGCTGGCCCTCCCCACAGTCTGCACTGGTTCCTACTCAGATCGCAGGGCCTGCTCTGAAGCTTCATGAGGTGGAACTCTTGGTCCTTCGTTCCCATATCCTCTTTTTCAGCTATTCCCTCACGCTGCAGCAACACATTTTTCAATTGTTCTCATGGAACAACACAGAGAGAGAGACATTTTCTGAGTCGTAACATGTCTGAAAGTATCTATCTACGACATTTACATCTAACTGCTGGCTTAGCTTAGCATAGAATTTGAACATCCTTTCCCTGCCGAAAGTGGAAGGCATTGCTTCTTCAGCTCCCAGCATCCGGTGCTGCCACGCCAATCCTCCTCCTTCTGTGCGGGGCATTAACTCTTCTCTCTGGAAGTGTCTGTGGGCTTCTCTTTACCTCTGACTTTTAGGACTTTCCTCGGTGGTGAGCTTGGGGTGGATTTTCTCTCGTTCCTTGTGCTGGACACTTAGTGTGCCTTCAATCCGGAAGCTCACATCTTTGTGTTCCAACTCATCTTCCCTTAAGATTTCTGTGATAACTCCTTTCCATCTCACTCCTATTTGTCAAATGCTGGGCTTGCTGAGTTGGTCGTTACTGTCTTTCTCACAGGGGCAAATCTACCCTGTCCTATAGCATCACGGCAATGGTAGTAAATGCCCTTCCCTCGACTCTGGTTAAGATCTGGTTCTAGGTGATAGCTTTAAGTTGCATGACCAGAAGTCCTGTCCGAAGGTGTGAGGTGTGACCTGAGACCTGAATAAGCGGAAGTACAAACCCAGTTAATATCCAGAAGACATTTCCAGGCAGAAGGCCTCACAAATGCAGGGGCCTCGGACTCAAAACTGTGTTTGGGTTTTGAGGGGAGACTCAGTCACTTTGGGTGGAGGGGAGAAAGTCCCAATTATTTTGTGGATGTGTTTGGTGTACCTATCTGACTTCTAAAAGGTGCTGCTGTAGTCGAGGTGATGGATGCTAAGCCTGGGTGTCAAGGTTAGTTCAGGCTGAAGACCATGAGGAACAACGGCGTCTGTATATTGATCACCGGGTAGAATGATGCTGGTGTGAGAAAGAGCAAAGAACCAGAGCAACCAACAATTATGTGTTGACAAGAAGAAAGCCCAAAAGGAGGGGGTGGGGGGGAGGACACTGAAAATGAAAGTCCACGAGGGAAGGGCGAACCCAGAGTGTTCACATCTGCTGCGGGAGCCTAGAGAAGAAGCATGGTAAGCCAAGCCAGAGGCTGTGAGACACCAGAAGACCAGGACAGAGGCGCGAGAAAGGCCAGGCAGACTGCACTGAACAAGGAGATACCACTGGTGGAACAGAAGTTCACTGTGAAGGGGGCAGTGAGAGGGGACTGTGAGGTTGCCACCGAAATCGGTCTGTTGCTTTATTTGTGTTATGCATAGTTTTGTGTTATGCATAGTTTTGGCAACTCCCCCCAAAGGCTTGGGTGGAACCATGCAAATACAGTGTATGAAACTCCCAACGAGGGGATTGGTTAAGTTTGCCATGTCCCAGAGATCTTTTTTAATAGTTTTATTGCCCTATAATTCACTTATCATACAATCTAATCATTCCCTCATAGGAAGAAGGGCTGTCCAAGCATCAGCACGATCCATCTCAGGACATTTTCTTCTCATACTCATTGCAGTTGGCTCCCCGCTTCTCCCATTCTTCCCTGTCATGTCCCTAGATAATTATTAACCCCTTTACTCCCTCTATGGCGTGACCTAGCCTCGATTTCCTACAGAGAAAATCCTGCAAACTCAAATGGAGAGCAAACCACACACAACGACAAGACGACAAAACAGAAAAACATCAATCAAAGAGAAAGCAGAAAATATCAAAAACTGCCACAACTTGAATATAGGTCAAAAGGGGGAAGAAGAATAAAGTGTGACTTTTAAAAAGCTTTCTTGGCATGCAGTTCATGTGTCATTCGATGTAATAGTTTAATCGTGTTGCTCATTCATGCCCACAATCCATCTGAGAACATTTGCTTCCTTCTCCTACTCATTGTTGCTGGCTCCCCATCCCCCCCCCCCAAGCTCCCCTGCCAGGTCCCTAGGTAACTATTAATCTGGTTGCTGCCTCTAGATTGACCCATGCTGGATTTCATATGCCAAGGACACGTCCAAAACAAAGCCATCTCAGAAGCAGGAGGAGGCTCTCCTAACCAGCAGAAAGGAGAAGCCAAGAGCTGAGAGACTCCTGTGCAGAGAAGCAGTCTGGCCGGGGCAGAAGACAAACGGACGGGCTTCCCAGCTCACGCAGCAAGTAAAGCTTCAGGCAGGAAGATGGTTTACAGAGCGGGGTGAACTTTGGCCATTCCGTGGCGGGACTAAAGGAGTTTTGTAACACTTGCCTGAGCTGGGCAGGGAGCCACGTGACGGAGAGAGAGGTCAAGGACCAGAGAGAAGCATTCCTGAAGCCACGGCTGAGAAAAGGTGCTGCAGATCCGAGAACTGAGACAAGCGAGCCATGGTGACTCCATTTTGTTGACTACTAGGTGACCTGCCCACCTTCCCCTCCCTTCTCGGAAAACTTCGCTGGCAAGTTCCTAAAATGTACCTGCATCCCTGGGACCAGGATGCTACTCAGAATGGTAAAATTAATTATGCTATTCTTGCTTTTTTAACGCTTGCTTGCTTTGAATGTATATTTTTTTAAAAACATGCTGTTCTTATTTCTATAATGCTTGCTTGCTTCCTGGGAAAGTCCCGAAGTGGGTCTTAGCTTTAACTGCTGCAACTTAGAAGAACTCACTGGTTCCCTCTGCAGATGGTTAGCTTGCAGACCCCTCACTCCCGTTGGACATTATAGTGGCCATCGTTTATTTGAACCCTCAACAGAACCATATCCTCAGTATATCTGATCTTGAATTGTAGCCTGCGGACATCCCTAATAACCCTATTATCGAAAGGATTGTCTGGGAGTTCTGGGTGCCCATAGCAATGACTTTTCAATCCTGGCAGAGAAATAATGAGTGCCTTAGAAGGACACTTCATGTCAGAATTGACCGATGGAATGGAATTGGAGGCATGTCTGACCTCTGCTTCATGGGAATTAGCCAAAGGCTGCTGCTGCTGCTGCTGACTACCCTCCTCTGCCTTGTGAAGTCAGATGAGGGCAATGTTGTTTGCGTGTTTGTTAGTTCGTGTCGAATTGGAAAACACCAGAGCAAAGGGTTAATTAATGATTATCCCAGAATTGGAACTCCAAATGTGTCTGACTCCAAAGCAGAATAAGCTAAATTTTACCTCAAATGCATACGCCACCTTCATCCAGGCAGCACAGAACCCACTGGTCACACACACTGGCCCAACTTGGGCAATAGGCTTCTTGTTCTTCCTCCTCCTGCGAAGGCTCCCTCGTGTCTGACAGCAATTCACAGAACCCAGCTCTCAGGGCACTAGTCAAAGACAGCCCTGACCCAGGCCCCTCAGATCTGCCCCCTGCCCACTGGGGCCTTAAAATACAGAGTTGACGGTCAAAGTCAGAGTGAGCATCAGCACAACCCTCCCCCCATACAATCTTTATCAGATAAGAAAACTGCACCCCACAGGAGGGCCATGGCTGGCATACTGTTGGCAAGTGGCACTTGGCCTCTTCAAAGGACAATACTCTACTCCTGCCACAACCACCTAGGACTAGCACAACTTTGTGTCACTGTGTACTTGGTGTTCTCACCCAAGGGTGAGGCATCACTGGACAGCCCAAAGGCCAGCAGCATCCCCACCAAATATCTCACCGAGGTAGTTTATTGTGCCAACCTGGCTGATAAACACATGTGGGGTTAATTGAAGGGATAAATGGTTCTGTGAGCCTCGCCTTTCGAGTTCTCGGGTCTCTTGCTTTCTGATGGTCGGACCAGGGTGCAGCTGCCTTACCAGTTCCCTGCTTCAGCTGACAAGGCTCACTTCCTGCAGGACATCCCTGAGAAGCCGCATGGACCTACCCTGATTGCAGCCCTGGGTGCTGGAGCACCTGTGTGGAGACCCCTGCCAGCGCTGAGATGCTTACACACTCACTGACTCAGCTTTCCTCCTGCAGTCGGCATCATGGCGCCTGTTTTGTGAGATGGAAGAGGACTTTGTGGATGGGTGTTGGACATACGGGTTAATGTTGGACTTGTGGGCTTGGGCAGCACTGGGTTGGGATGTTTTCTTGATGTGCACTTACCCTTTATATAAAACTCTCTCTTATACCTGAGTTTCTGTGGATTCGTTTCTCTAAAGTACCCAGACTCTCACACCCATCTCACAGAAAATGCCCCGTGATTTCCTATGCAGAGGCAGTCTCTTCTAGAGGATGGAGATGCCAAAAGAGAGCATTTGGCAACTGAAAATAAGGGCGTTATATGCTGTTTAAACTACCTAACATCTATTATTAATGTTGTTGCTATCAGTATATTTGGACCCAGCTGAAATCGTGAAGAAAAGTCCTTTTCTCCCCACCCACCCCCTCCACCCCCACATTTATCAACCAAAGGCTGAGGCAACCAGGAGTCAGAAATGAAAGCCGCTTCTCTCCCTGAAGAATCAATCGCCTTTTGCGGGCAAGCCTGAAGCCCAAGGCGCAGAGCAGCTGGTCCCATCCCCTTCTCCTGATACCTCACTGGGCCCAGCACACCACAGGAGTGCGCACAGGCCCAGGCTACTGCGCACCCATGGAAAATGTCACAAAGACAGGTGGCTGTTCCTATGGCCCCAGGCGCAGATGGCCGTATCTCCGCAAAGCCATGTTCCAAAGGCGGCCCCGAGATGTACTTCATTTCTCCACCAGTGGCCAGGCCAGGGCCTCCTGGAGAGTGGTTCTGGTTGGTAATGCCCTTGACTTGGCTCAGATTCAGTCACAGTGACCTCGTGTACAACAGAGCGAAGCATCGCCTCGTCCTGTGCCATCTTCGTGATGTGGTCCAATACAGGGGTAGACACCTCATCTGCCCACACAAGTTCAGAAAGTGTTGTGAGCCATAGGATTTTGAAGGTGTTTGTTTGTTTGCCCCTGGAGTTTCTATTGGCTGACTGTAAGCAGTGGGTCTCTTGGGGGCCTTTCTTTCTCGTCTGTCTATTGAAGCTCTGCTGCATACGGTGGCAGGTCGTCAGTGCTCAGGAAATGCTGCCCAGGGGGATGAGTTAAGGAATGAACAGGTGGAGATGGCCCTGGAGAGGATAAAAGCCGCTGAATCATGCTCTCTTGTTGATGACCCCTCCCCCTTGTCTGAGGATAACTCAGAAAAAAAGTGTATCATCTTCCAGAGGCACTGGGCAATGGCCAGCTTTCCCACAACTCCGAGCCGTGAATGAGAAGGTGGCCATGATGGGTACCGTTTTAGAGAGTGTCACGAAGCAGGCACAACGCGTTCCAGCCTTTAAGGAATGCAAACAAAATGAGAATGGCTTGGATAAAAATCGGAGGGAAACCAAAGACCATAACTGTATCAAGTGCTTGAATTCCTTACGTGGGACATTGAGAAAAGCGGCTGCTCGTGGGGTGGGGCGGCACCTCGAGGTGGGGCTGGATGGTCAGGGGACCGGAGGCAGGGGGAGAGCGCATGATGCCGAACTGGTGACACCAGTTGGAGGGACTGTGCAGAGAAGCATCCAAAAGCACTTTTAGGAGCTTAAAAAAAAAAGGAAGAAAAATTGCAAATTTCATCTGGCCTCATCATCTCCTTTCTAAAGGAACACTTTCACGTGCATGTAAATTGCTTCCAAAGGATGCCCGCCGTAAGAGCAGTAAAGCAGCCAGGCTTCCATCTGCCTGTCTACTTCTATTTTGGCGTTCTCCCTTTAATCCTTCACAAAGATTCTGGAAACCCATTTTTCTTGTTTCTCAAGGGGGGGCGGGGGTTAAAGATGATCTTTTCTACACCTTCACATAGAAATCCACTGATGCCCTCAACATGAACGGCCAGAAGTGGGACTGCTAAGTGCCCCCACCTTCATGCTCTGCTCTCTCTAGTCTCCATCTCATGGCTCCCTTCTCGGTGTTAAACCAGCCATAGCGTGCCCATGCCAGAGCATTCTCTGTCCCCAGGTCTGTGCCTCCTCCATAGCAACCGGTGGCAGGCAGGTGGACCATCTATTCATCCTGTCCTCAGGCACATGGCTCTTTCTACTCCTTCATTCCTACATCTGACTGTGGCCAAGTAGCATTCACCACACCATCACCCTATCTATATGTCCACCTACAGAATACTTAGTATATGCAATGCTATCTAGTTACGTCATAGGATTTCTTGATTATGTGCCCAGACCCTGTGTGAAAATTATGTTTGCACCTTAACATAATTTACTGTCTTCTTTTGTAAATAGTACGATTATCACTACTTAATGGTTGAGGACACCTAGACTAACTCGTACGGAGATTTGAGGAAGCTGCCCCAGTTCCTGCACTGGGATTTGAATCTATGATCTTGATCACTGCGTCAACATGCTCCCCAGAATCCCAGGTGCTTGGCATACCAAATTAAGAGAAAGTCAACCTCTGTGTCAGTTCGGATCTTTGAAAGGCAGATGCAAAGATAGAATAAGAATCGCAAGAGATCTATCGGAGGAAGGACCCACGATGAAGAATTATTTTAAAAATCATAACACCGAGCTCACTGCCATTGAGTTAGTTTCGACCCTATTGGACAGGGTAGAACTGCCCCTGTGGGATTTCAAGACTGAAACTCCTTGTGAGGGTAGAAAGCCTCATCTTTTCCCTCGGGAAGGGGAAAGGTAAGAGGAAACAGAAGATTGTGGGGAGGGTCTCCAACATATGAGGCAGGTCATGAGAGAGGGTAGAAGAAATTTGCTAGTGGAACTTGATCAGGCTAGGGGCAGATTACCCAATAAATAAAGGAAGCAAGGGCTTACTTGTGCTTACTTACTGATCTAAGGGTAACAATTGCACATGTGATGAAAAAACCTTACTGATCAATAAATAAGCACAAATTAGCATGTGCTTACCTTGCTTACTTGGTACTCCATCAGGGATTATAAATTTAAAAAGACTGATTCATTGGGGAGATGCAGTGAGGTTGGAAAATAGAAGCCTGCTGTATTTATCTTTAATATGATGAAAAATGTCAAATTATTCACTTATAGCAAGTCAGTATAAGTAAACCTGTGCTTGTCTAGCCCATTGGATAATCCACTCCTGACCAGCCCAGGTGCATTGGTTTGCTGTCAGCTATGAACCAAAAAATGCATGGTTGGAATTCACCAGCAATGCTTAAGGAGAAGAATCTGGCATTCTGCTCCCATAAAGATTAGTCATTGAAAATGATATAGAACAATTCTACTTTCTGTAAAGGGGCAATTTATAGAGCCTTTTGATCAAAACTACCTGATTAAATTGAACTCTGTTCTGGCTGGATTAGACGTTTCTTGTGTTAGTTTGTGTATTTTCCTGATAGACCTGCCTGAGAATCCTATTTCTCTCCCTGACAAATTCCTGATACCTGGGTATGTTAATTGCTAGAAGCCATAAAACTATAAGCAATTTCTTTCTCTTACTAAGTCAAGATGTGAAGAAAATACACGCAAGCCAGGGACTCCTGACCCAGCTTCCTTTTGTATCAAGTAGCCCACATGAATATTTATTCATAGCAAAGATGCCATGAAAGAATTATTTAAAAGGGTCTTGAAGCTAATCTTATCTGAACTTTCCCAGACCACTTTGCAATGTTTCGATTAACAAGCTGTTCGGCTGAAATGAGAGCCTGGTGCTAAAGTGAATCTTCACACACTCCTGAGCTATCTGGCTAAAGCTGTGTACACTTCCACCAAGGATGTTTTATAATCGCATCTGCAAGCTATAAAACTGTGATCGTGAACCCTTATCGTTAGCTCCTGATATCCATAACTGTAACTCTTTATATCCATCCATCCAATAGAAGCCCATTCCCTATTGCTATTTCCTACCTGTGACCTACCTCAGCTAAATGTTAAACAGACTATATTATAATATTTCATTGCACAAATTACATAAATTCGCGTGAGGAAACTGTAGTTGAAGTCGTCAGTCTTTGCTTACGTGGGCCGGTGTCTCCATCTATCCATGCGAGGTAAGTTCTCTTAAAGTCTATTTTATGGACTAATTAGCTCGATTCCTATGACATCTGTAACGCATCGGGGCACCGCCAGTCAGAACCTAGTCTACCTCAAAAGGGTTACTTTTCAGTGTTTCTTGTCTTTCTGTTTTTGCGTGTGTTGGGTTTCTCAAAGATGGGGGTAGGACAACAAAGATTTTACCACCAACCACATTGACTCTGCCACAGAAACCCTGTCAGACAGTGTCCCACCCACTGCTCAAATAGGAGGGGGCTTCAAAATGTTTGCAAGAAAATGCCATTATCTGCTCATTAAACTTTTCCACTAACTTTTTGGAAGCCTCCTCTTATTTCCACTGGTGAAGAACTCATCAAGGGAAGCCTGGGGGTGCAGTGGTTACACACTGGGTTGCTAACCTCAAGGTCAGCTGTTCGAAACTACCAACTGCTCCCGGGAGAAAGCCAGGGTTTTCTACTCCCATAGAAAGCAGTGAGCGAATGAGTGAAGAGCTTATCAGAACACAAGGATGATTCCTGCATAGGCAATCCCGGTAGAAATAATCCCAACTCAAACATGTGGACCATCCAGCTTCAAGGTCAAAGAGCCACTATTGCTGACAGGCACTGCCCTAATCAGACTGGGTGTCTGAGGCTTCACACAGTGAAGATATACCAAATCACAACCGCTGTTGTTCTGAGGCTTAACCTTTGACATTCAGAAAATTTATTCTTTTTCCCCAGCAAATTTATTCTTAAAACAGAAATAAAACTTACAGTAACTACAAGCTTATTTGGAAATAACACCAAAAGCCTGCATTGGAGATCCCTAGTGACGATGAGGGCCTAGCCAAATGGCCTTACTGAAACCTGCATGATCCCTGGCACAAAGCATCCTCCATTTATCACCCCCTCTATCACAGAGGTTCCCAAGGAGACCATCAGCCAGAGCATCTCCACTGGTAACTACATCCCTCCATGATCTTGGGAACTGAGCCCACTGAGCTAACCTCTCTCCCCTGGAAACTTTTCCAGTACCTAGGGTCAAGATGATTCTCTTAGTTGTGTTATATAAATTGGTTTTCTTCTGCAGCATGCTTAAACAATGTTATGCCAAATGAATCAATATAATGTGAATATGTCTTCACTTATGGACTGCATTTTAGATGTATTATGGAATTATTGATCATTTTAATAGGTGTGGTAATAATATTCATCATCTATGAAAACAAAAAAAATCATTCTTCCTAGGACATGCAGAATTCCTTGGAGTTAAAGCTGGAGTCAGAAAAATAAGGGCTCCTAAGCCATATCCATTTCCACGTCATTTGTAAATAGAGTCTCATTGGACCAAAGACACACCCATTTGTTTATATATTGTCTGTGGGTGCTTTTGTGCTACACTGGTAGAGAGAAGTGGTTGTAAGGGAGACCATATAGCCTGAAAAGCCAAAGATATTTACTACCTTTCCCTTTACAAAAGAAGCTGTCTAACCCCTGGGTTAGCATGTTAATGTATGAACCTTCTTTTCAAATGGCTTCTCAAGACAAACAAAAAAGTGTGTGTGTGTGTGCGCGTTTATACACACGGGTATAGAAAATGCAAGTGTGGCATCATGTTAATAACTGGTGGGTTTAAATGAAGACCATATGAGTATGCATTCACTTTATTTTCCTTTCCACTTACTCACACGTTTGAATTATTTTCAAAATAAAAAGTTTTGTGGTTTTTTAAATAAAAAGTTTTGGAAATAACTATTGCCTCGGCTAAAAAATTCAAGAATGTCTCCTACAAAAGTATTACTTATGAGAATGTTAAATAAGAAGCTCAGTTGCTAAGTGAACATAAAACTATCAATAATAAAACAAAAATAATGGGAACCATCTCATTCATGATAACAACAAAATATACTAAATCTAAGATTTAATTTAGAAAGAAATATGGAATGCTTAAAGAAAACTAGGAACGTTGCTAAGGTCCCAAAAGAGAAACGCACATTTAAAAACTATTGATAATGTTTGGGATTGGGTCGGCAGTAGCCTCACAGGTATTGGGGGGGGGGGGAGGGCCAAGGGCGCTTAGCGAAGCAGCGGAGCAGCGGGGTGGAAGGACCAAAAGAAAGAACGAAGAAACCTCTGAATCGTGGAAGCGATGCACCGCATTCCTAAACATGATTATTCAATATTGTAAAAGGTTCTTTCTCCAGAATGCAACTTTAACATTGATAAAATTAAAGTTAACATTCCATAATTTGGGGGACAAGAGTGGGGTTGTGAGAACTAGGAGGTGGTAGTGACAAAATGTTTGAATATTTTCCCTTGCAAAAATCAAGAATGAAATTAGTCAAGGATATGTTGTAAATAAAGAGTAATGACAGGAAGAAGGAAAGAAGAGTAATAACAGATTTCTTAACTTAACAAATGTTAACTTTTATTTTAAAGACATTTTCTCAGGAATAATCAATCAAAGTAGAAAATCCATATGAGGTGCAGGGTGCATATAAAAATGAAACTATGAGCACAAGCAAGGCAGCAGGTCCAGAAGAGGGCAGATGATTTAATAAATGATGTTTAAGCAACTGGTTACTTCGAGCTTGTTACATAAACATGCTGTAAAAAATACATGCAATGTAAAAAAAAAATCTCAATACTTGTGAATGCAATCCCATTTGACAACAGGATTTTCTTTATTACATTAAAGTGGCCATATCGGTGCCCAGCTATCAAAAGATATAGCGTCTGGGGTCTTAAAAGTTTGAAGGTAAACAAACGGCCATCTAGCTGAGAAGCAACAAAGCCCACATGGAAGAAGTACACCAGCCTGTGCGATCACGATGTATCGATGGGATCAGGTATCGGGCATCAAGAATACAAAATCATATCACTGTCAATGAGGGGGAGTCAAGAGTGGGGACCCAAAGCCCATCTGTAGGCAGCTGGACATCCCCTTACAGAAGGATCACGGGGAGGAGACAAGCCAGTCAGGGTGCAGTGCAGCAACAATGAAACATACAACTTTCCTCTAGCTCCTAAATGCTTCCTCCCTTCCCACCTCCACTATCATGATCCCAATTCCACCTTACAAATCTGGCTGGACCAGAGGATGTACACTGGAACAGATAGGAATTGGAAACACAGGGAATTCAGGACAAATGATCCCTTCAGGAGCAGTGGTGAGAGTGGCAATACCGGGACGGTGGAGGGAGGGTGGGGTAGAAAGGGGGAACCAATCACAAGGATCTACATATAACCTCCTCCCTGGGGAACGGACAGCAGAGAGGTGGGTGAGGGGAGATGTCGGACAGTGTAAGATATGACAAAATACTAAGTTACAGATTATCAAGGGTTCATGAGGGAGGTGGGAGTAGCGAGGGAGGAGGCAAAATGAGGAGCTGATGCCAGGGACTTACATGGAGAGCAGATGTTTTGAGCGTGATGAAGTTAACAAATGTACAAATGTGCTTTATACAATTGATGTATATATAGATTATGATAAAAGTTGTATGAACCCCCAATAAAATGATTTAAATAAATAAATGAGTGGATAAAGAGGCCATCTCAGTGTAACACCCCACTCTTCAGGACTAAATCCTTTCCCTGTTGCTAGGGCACCTATACCAGAAATACAGGTGGGCGACTTTAACAAACAGATATTATTTCCTCACCATCGTGGGAGTCTTCAGCCAATCACTTTTAAGATATAAGCCAAATTGATTAAGGTCAGAGAAGAAAGCACAGATGCGGGGAGATAGAGGTTCCACCAAAACAAAACTGTTTTGTGTGTGAGAAGGGCATAGGCTGAGGGGGCAGGCAAAGTTTTTAATGTTATGGATTACATTGTGCCCCAAAAGTATGTGTTGTCATTCCTAACCCTATCCTTGTGGAAGGATTCCTTGTTACTCAGGGGATTAAGCGTATGGCTGTGAACAGAAATGCGAGTGGTTCAAACCCCATAGCCCTTCCATAGAAGAAAGATGGGGCAGTCTGTTTCTGTAAAGATTTACAGCCTCGTAATGATGTGTAACATTGGCAAATCTGTTGCACAAAAAGTCATTCAAGTTTTGAAGCTCAAGGATGTCATTTTGAGGACTAAAGGACACCCAAATTGACATATTTTCCATCCCTTTATATGCATATGAAAGTTGAACAATGAATAAGGAAGACCAGAGAAGAAGCTATGCCTTTTAATTATGGTGTTGGGGAAGGATATTAAAAGTACCATGAACTGCCAGAAAACAAACCAAGCTGCTTGGAGGACAGCCAGAATGCTCCTTAGGAAGGAGGATGGCAAAGCTTCATCTCACTTACTGTGGACCTGTTATCAGGAAAAAACCAGTCCCTGAAAAGGACATCATACTTGGCAAAGCCAAGGGTCAGGTAAAAAGAGGAAGAACCCCAATAAGATGAGTTGACCCAGTGGCTGCCACCATGGGCTCAGCTATCACAACAGTTGTGAGGATAGTGCAGGACTGGGCAGCGTTTTCATTCTACTGTGGTTTGGTCCCTATGAGTCAGACTCAAAGACACCAATCAAGTCCTGTGTTGGAGTTGAACTCTGTCCTACAGGGTCGCTATGAACAGGACAGCAGTTGGGTTGAGTTTATAAATGTAGATGTAATCCCATTTGGGATCCGGGTTTTCTTCATTATGTTAAGAAGGTCATATCCATAAAGGATGAACCAACTCCAGTCCCCTTTGAGATATAAACCAAGCTACTTAAGCACAAAGAACCAAGGAGAGATGGGGAAAGATAGATGCCGTACCACGAGAGCTCCATGGAACCGAGAAACCGAAAAGAAGTCAGGAAATTCTCGTAGAACCAGCAGAGAAAGAATGCCCTCCCCCTAGAGCTGGACCTGGAATTTGGAACAAAGTACATTGGAACTCTAATAGACTTGTGGCACGGACCTTTCTAAGTATGGAACAAATAAATCACAAAGACTGAGCTATTGAGCTGATGAACATTTTCATTGTACTTCCTCTTGCAATATAATAAGAAAGTGTGTAGGACCCCCACCTCGAGAAACATATTTGCAGCATATATCATAGTAAAAGACCAATGTCCTCAATATCTAATTATTGTATAAAAAATGTTTCAGCTAACTTAAGGAAGGGTCAATGCTGTGATTGTACAAGTCATAATATAATATGCTATTAGGGTTGATCATCATTTTTATTTTTGCCTTTTTAAGGATTTGTATTTTTAGAATGTTCTAACTATAAAAACAAAAACACATGATTTATATTGCAAAAAAAATATTTCAAACAGGGTAACACAATTTTTTAGGTTACGTATGCTTCTTAGGATCAGCCTCTTACCTTTTCTGGCCAACAAATTCTCTATTCAAGGCCAGAAAATGTGCACATTTCCTCTCTTGGAGTCCTCAGATAAATCTAATTTTATCTAATAAATATGACAAATCCACTACTTTCCTGTCAGTTTGTCATCCTACGGTGGCATGCATTTTTCTTGTGATACTAGAAGTTACGCCACTGGTATTTCAAATACCATCAGAGGCAGCCATGGTGGACAGGTTTCAACTGAGATTCCAGACTGACAGAAGGAAGAGGTGGACCGCTTCTGAAAAATTAGCTACTGAAAGCCTTATGAATAGCAGCTGAACTGTGGCTAATCTCGTCCCAGAAGCTAAGCCTCTCAGTTTGGAAGGCACTAAAGACATGATGGGGCAAGAGCAGCTTCTCAAAGTAGAGTTGGCCATAATGATCTGGGTGAACAAAACTTGCAAGCCTTTCGTGTGCTAGCAAAACCGGGTCTCCATCTACAGAAAAATGAAGTCGAACCCACACCTCAATCCGTACATAAAAACAAATTCAAAATGGATCAAAAAAACTAAATGTAAGCCCAGAGCTCTGAAGCTCATCAACCAGAAAACCAGGACAAATCTAAGGGCCCTCTTGCAAAGCACAGATATACTATCAAATATAACAAAGGAAGTACATACAGTAGAAGATGAAATAGATGAGTGGAGCCTAATAAAAATAAGACACCTATGCTCATCACAAGAGGAAAAAGAGAAACCACAGACAGAAAGGTTTTTTGGCAATGACTCAACAGACTAGAGACAAATCTCTAAAATTGATAGAAAACTGCAACCTCTCAATAAGAAAAAGGTTAATTAGCCAATTAAAATGTGGACAAAGGACATGAACAGACAGTTCACCAAAGAAGACCTCCAAATAGCCAACAAACATAAATAAATGCTCACGATCACTAGCCATCCAGGAGATGGGAGTCAAGACAAGGATAAAACCCATAATTACAGCTAAGTCATATTTTAAAAAAGCAACAAATGCTGGTGTAGAGAGATTGAAGGACTCACATACTGCTGGTTGGACTGTAAATATGTACAATATGTAAGCAATATGTCTCTCCCTTAAACACATGTGAATAGAAATTCCATACAATCCAGC
Source organism: Tenrec ecaudatus (assembly GCF_050624435.1). Classification (NCBI taxonomy): domain Eukaryota; kingdom Metazoa; phylum Chordata; class Mammalia; order Afrosoricida; family Tenrecidae; genus Tenrec; species Tenrec ecaudatus. The sequence goes on along the minus strand of NC_134539.1, from coordinate 89,773,577 downwards.
AATACCTCCGCTGGGTATATATCCTTAAAAAATAAGTTATAACACAAACAGATATGCACATACCCATGTTCACTCAACGAAGCACTATTCACAATAGCAAGAAGATGGAAACAACCCAAATGCCCATCAGTAGACGAATGGATAAGGAAGCTACTCCCCCCACTATCATGATCCCAATTCTACCTTAAAAATCTGGCTAGACCAGAGCATGTACACTGTTACAGCTAGGAAGTGGAAACACAGGGAATCCAGGACAGATGATCCCTTCAGGGCCAGTGCCAAGAGTGGCAATACCAGGAGGGTAGAGGGAAGGTGGGGTGGAAAGGGGGAACTGATTACAAGGATATACATATAACCTCCTCCCTGGGGGATGGACAGCAGTAAAGGGGGTGAAGGGAAATGCCAGACAGTGTAAGATATGACAAAATAATGATAATTTGTAAATTATCAAGAGTTCATGAGGGAGGGGGGAGCAGGAAAATGAGGAGCTGATATCAAAGGCTCAAGCAGAAAGCAAATGTTTTGAGAATGATGAGGGCAACACATGTACAAATGTGCTTGACACAATGGATGTATGTATGGATTGTGATAAGAGTTGTATGAGCCCCCAATAAAATAATTTTTAATAGGGGTGAAGACGGTGTAGTATGGAAGAGACCAGACCAAAACCAGGGATGTACATGGTAGACAATGGTGGAGGAGGTGGGGAAAGGAAAACAAAAGGATGAATACAAGGAAGAAAAGGGTAGAGGGGTCATGGGGCATTAATCCACCCAAGGGGAGGGTATGGTTTATATCTCCACAGGGAAGGTGGGACCAGACTTCAACCCAATGTCGCAAGGTGTGAATGCAATATCCCGGCGTGGAGGAGGGAACCGGTGGAGAGGTCTGGGAGGCTGGCCCCAGCACCATAAATTAAGTGGATTCTTGCCCCTCCCCCGAAAAGAATTTGTTCCAAAGGACGACATTGACTCTGCAGCTATGGGAGATGGACATATTTGATCAGAGCACACGGGAGCAGATGAAGGGGCAGGAGGAGAGAGTGGAGCACAGCCTGGCCCACCAGGCCGTGATGATGATGTTCCTGAGTAGAGCAGCCAGTCCACAGAGAGAACAACATGGCTGGCCCTACTATGAGACATGATGCCCCTCAGTGACTAAGGGTGATACAGGGGACAACACCGGAGACACAGTGTGGGAATTGCACCTGACCTGATCCCACCACACCGAGGCATATCACTGGGGGAGTGCAGCAGAACAGCAAGGGAATGGAGTGGCAAGGTCCCCAGGGAATGCTGAAAGTGGACTTTGGGGCCAGGGCGTGGTGCCCCAACAGACTGGACTGGAAAACGCTCCTAAGGGCCAGCAAACGATCCCTGAACTAACTACAAGCTTTTCTCTTGTGAAAAATAATAATAATAATAATAATTTTTAAAAGAGAGAAAAAAACAGCACAAATGGACAAAAACCAGCATCTTGATAAAAGAATAAAATACTGAAGTTGTCTAGGATTTCAACTTACTTGAATCCATAATCCGAGAGCAGACAAGTAATCAGAAGACATATTTCATAGGGCAAATGTGCCACAAAAGACCCCTTAAAGAAAAGGGGGAAAAAAGAACCCTTAAAGTATTCCAGAGCAAAGACGTCACTTTGAGGTCTAAAGCTTGTGATCCAAGGCTTGATGTTTCCAGTCACCTCATGCATTAGTCTGGGTGCTTTAGAGGAACAAATCCACAGATGCTCATGTATAAGAGAGAGTTTTATATAAAGGTTAAGTGCGCATCAAGAAAATATCCCAACCCAGTGCTGCCCAAGCCCACAAGTCCAACATTAACCCATTAACCCATATGTCCAACATCAATCCACAAAGTCCTCCTCCATCTCACAAAACACACTCAATGATGCTGACAGCAGGAGGAAAGCCGAATCAGTGAATATGTAAACATCTCAGCGCTGGCAGGGGTCTCCAAGCAGCTGCTCCAGCACCCAGGGCTGCATCGGGGTAGGTCCATGCTGCTCAGGGAGGTCTTGCAGGAAGTGATCCTTGTCAGCTGAAAAAGGGAATGGCTAAGGCAGCTGCACCCTGGTCTGACCATCACAAAGCAAGAGACCCAAGAACTAGAAAGACGAGGCTCACCGAGTCATTTATCCCTCTGCCCTTCAATTAGCCCCACATGTGTTTATCAGGTAGGTTGGCACAATAAACTAACTACCTCACCTCATGTGTGTTCAAAAGCTGTACAATGAATAAGGAACCCCGGAGAATAACTGATGGATTTTAAATGATGGAATTGGTGAAGAATGTTGCCTATATCGTGGGCTGCCAGAAGAATGAACACATCTTTCTTGGAAGAAGTACAGCCAGAGGGGTCCTTAGAAACATGGATGGTGAGGCTTTGGACACATTATCAAGAGAGGCCGGTCCCTGAAGAAAGACGCCGTGCTTGATAAAGTGGAGTGTCCGAAAAAAGAGGACCCTCAAAGAAACAGATGGCACTGTGGCTGCAACCCTGGGCTCAGATCTAAGGAAGACTGTGTGGATAACACATGAGCAGGCAGCCTTTGTTGTTGGCAACAGCAACAGTATGACAAATCAAAAAGCTAAGGGGCTGAGGCGATCATCAAGTTTCCCAAGACACACAGCATTAAGCAATAGAGCTCCAAATCATCCCAAAAGCCAGCTCTTTCCAAGCCTTGCTTCCTAACTGTTGATTTGAGATGCAGAAAGCCTGAGTTCTACTGAAAAGGGGAACCAGACAAGCATACCCCTTGTCCCCACTCCTATTTAACATCGTACTGGAGGTCCTAGCTAACAAGATAAGACAAAGAAAAGACATCAAAGGTATTCCTCTGGGGAAGGAAGAGGTGAAACTATCATTCACAGATGATATGATTTTATGCATCGAAAATCTCTGGAACTCCACAAGTAGAGTGTTGGAAGCAATAGAGGAATATGGTAGAGTGGCAAGATATATAACAACAAACAGAAGTCTATCAGACTGATATACACATCAGACAAGATCACAGAAGAGGCCATGAAAAGGCAGCACCCTTTACAATAACCAAGCACAAATTGAAATATCCAGGGATATACATGACTAAAAAAAAAAAACCAAAAGATCTGCATGAAGAAAACTATAGAACACTATTATAAGAAACCAAGAGTGACCTCAACAAATGGAAGAATAAACCATGCTCGTGGAATGGAAGACACAATATAGTAAAGATGTCAATTCTGCCCAAGGCACTATATAAGTTTAATACTATCCCGATATAACATCATCCTTCTCCAAAGGATGGAGAAACTGATTACCAACTTCATATGGAGAGGAAAGAAGCCCAGAATTAGCAGAGAACTCCTCAAGAAGAAGGACAAAGTGGGATGGCTTGCTCTACCTGACTTTAGCACATATTATATGACCACAGTTGTCAAAACAGTGTGGTAATGGCATAACGACAGATATTCAGACCAATGGAAAAGAGCTGAAGACCCAAAAATAAACACATCAGCACACAGGCAACTGATCTTTGATAAGGGCCCAAAAATATTAAATGGGAAGCAGATGCCTTCTTCAATAAGTGGTGCTGGAAAGGATGGATGTCTACCTGCAAGCAAGACCCTTGCCTCACTCCATGCACCTAGAATAAACTCCAGGTGGATCACAGACCTTAAGGTAAAACCCCAAACAATTAGGGCCATTAATGAGGGAATTAGGACAAACCTGAGAACCCTGGCACAGGGAATACATAGGCTATCAGAAATAGGGAAGGATACAAATACAGAGGAGGCACAAATTGACAAGTGGGATACACTGAAGATAACTCACCTTTGTACATTGAAAGAATTCACCAGGAGAGTAATAAGAGAGCCCACGGACTGGGAAAACATCTTTAGCAATGACACATCAGACAAAGGCCTTATTACTAAAATCTACAATACCTTGCAAGCTTTCAATAATAAAAAAAACTAATTGCCCACTGAGGAGGTGGGCAAAGGACCTGAACAGAAGTTTCACAGGGACAGAAATCCAAATGGCCAATAAACACATGAGAAAATGTTTCCAAACTATTTATAGCTTTTCATTTTTGTCAGAGGCTTTCTTTTGGTTATTGTTATTTTGTTCTTGCTTTCCTACTGCTGTTGTTATTGTTTTGTTGGTTTTGACTTCTTTGTTATTTTATTTGGCTTTGCTGGTTTTTCACTTATTAATGTATCTGCATGTACATCTAGATAAGACAGGTAGGATAAATAATTCAGAGATGAAAAGAATGGGACCAATGGCTCTGGGGGGTGAAAGGAGGGGGCGTCCAATCCAGGGACAAGGGAACAACAAGTGAACTAAAATCAATGGAAGGAAGGTCGTAGGATGCCTGATGGGGCTCAATCAAGGGCAATTTAGCCACGAGGAATTACTAAACCCGATTGAAACCCGAACATGATGGTGGGACAAGAAGAAAGTAAAAAGAAAATAGAAGAAACAGGAGGCAAAGGACATTTATAGAGGCCTAAATACAGGCATGTACATATGTAAATATATATAATGAGAAGGAAATAGAACTATGTACTCATATCTATATGTTAAGAATTAAGGATGCAGATGGACACTGGGTCTTGACTCAAGTACTCCCTCAATGCAAGAACACTTTGTTCTAATAATCCAGCATTCTGTGATGCTCACCTTCTCGACACAATCGCTGAAGACAAAATGGGTGCATAAGCAAATGTGGTGAAGAAAGCTCATGGTGCCCAGCTTTGATGGGGTCTTAAAGGCTTGAAGATAAACAAGCGGCCACCTAGCTCAGAAGCAACAAAGTACACACGGAAGAAGCAGGCACACTAGCTTGTGTGAGCATGAGGTGTCGATGGGATCAGGTATCAGGCATCTTAGACCCAGAATAAAACCATACCCAAGGTGAATGGGGGGAGGGCATGGAGTGGAGACCCAATGCCCATCTGTAGACAATTGGACATCCCCTCACAAAGGGGTCACAGGGAAGGGCTGAGCCAGTCAGGGTGCAGTATAGAATTGATGCAACACACAACTTTTCTCTAGCTCTTTGGTGCTTCCTTCCCCCACTATCATGACCTCAATTCTACTATACAAATTGGATTAGACCAGAACATGCACACTGCTACAGATAAGAGCCCACAACACAGGGAATTCAGGATAGATAAACCCCTCAGGGCCAAAAAGGAGAGTAGAGATACCAGGAGGATTGGGGGAGGGCGGGGGAGAAAGGGGAAATCTATCACAAGGATCAACCTAGAACCCCCTCTCAGGGGGACAAATAATGGAAAAGTGGGTGAGGAGCAATGGAGGACGATGTAAGATATGGAAAAAAATAATCTATAACTTATTCATGAGGGAGGGAGAGTAGTAAAGGGAGGGGGGTAATGGGAAGCTATCAGGGTCTCAAGTGGGAAGAGAATGCTTTGAAAATGATGATGACGGCATATGTGCAAATGTGCTTGACACATTGGAGGAATGTATGGATTTGGATAAGAGATGTAAGGCCCCCCAATAACAGTATTTTTTTAAGGGAGAAAGCCTGAGTTCTGATGCTGGTTTTGACCCCAATCACTGCTGGATGTGACCCTAGCAAGCCCCTTGTGATGCCAACCCCCAGTTCCCTCCTCTGTACAATGAGGAGTGGACTGGCTTCAGTGGTGTGTCTGTCACCTCCCATCCTGCTCACAGGCGCCAGAGTTCATTTCTCATGAAAGGGCCTCTCAAGGAGGCCTCTGTGTTGACCTATATGCACAACTAGAGGTCAGCCTCAGTGATCGTGAGAGCCAGAGCAGGAAGGCAGCTGTACTCAGGGTCCCACCTTGAACTCTTCATGAATCCGCTCCTCCAGGACTTTGGCAGCCTTGCGGTCCTCCATCTCCACTTTCCACTTCTCAGCCAAGATGCGGGCTTTCTCATTGGCTAGTGCCTCTCGGAACTTCTTAGTGATCTCTGCCTCCTTCAGTCTCCTGCCAAGAGTGCAACCGCAGATGCATCAAGTTCGTGTGAACAGCTGAAGGACCGGGTGCACAGAGCTGCACATCAAAACCATGAGCAGGGTTTTTCTGGACTGTCAAGACAGCCAATATCTAAGGTCAGCAAAACAACGTTGGCAAAGGTCTGGAGAAACGGATGACACTCGTGTATAGGAGTGCCAGTTAGCATAATAAGTCTTGAAGTTAGGAAAACAAGATCCAGGAATTCCACTTTTTGCTCATTTCAATGACATATATAAAAAGATTTTCAGAGGATGTTTGTAATAGGAAAATAGTCAACAACCCAAGCATTCAGTAATAGTTTATGGAAAGTAAGTTTATTGTGTAACGGGGCACTACATTGTAGTCCTAAATAATACTATGGATCTAAATGAATCAATTGGTTAAGGTGTGATTAAAGCAGGTAACAAAACATGTGTCCTCTAAGTGTTCTCTGTGGTTTCTGGAAGGTTGCTGGTGGTGTAGTGGTTTCAAAATGGGCAGCTAACCACAGGAGGAAGACCGGGCTTTCTCCTCCCATCAAGTGTTACAGTCTGCAAACCCACAGGGACAGCTCTGCCCTATTCTGTAGGATCGTCAAGAGTTGGAATCGCCTTGATGACAGTGAGAATGTGTGTGTGTGTGTGTGTGTGTGTGTGTGTGTGTGTGGTTTTCTTGGGGGGGAGGTGTTCACCTGTTATCCTTCTATAGGTTACAGTATTGTTAACATGTATAATAATTTTAATGAAAACACTCATTAAAAATGGAGAAGAAAATGTTGAAGCCAACTGTAAATGGATTTTCAAGTTTAGTTTAAAAAAAGAATGAAAAATTAAGGTGTGTATGAAAAAGATCGGAATCCAAACTTCATTAAAAAGTCAGCTGTCCATCTTGTCTGCAAAATGGGAGTGGCAGAGAGGAGCAGGTAGATAAGAGTGAATTCAAGCTACTGTAACATATCGTACATGTGTGGGAACCGCTCAGGAAGGGGGAAGGCATGTCAGTGTCATCTAGATAAATCAAAACAGCTGTGAGAGGGCTATGCCCACCATAGAAATGTGAATGATCGGGCCCCAGGAGCCGAGATTTGAACCCACAAAGTCTACCTGATACAAGGCTGTGATGCTTTCCTCAGAGCTCAAAATAGGCCACTACCTCCTCGGCACATCCTCTCTCCTACCCACAAGTTTAGGAGGCCCTCATCCCAGAGCTCTGGGTTCAGTCCCCACCCAGCACACCCACTACCCGTCCGACCCTCTCACCAGAGCTCCTCGGCTTCCCTCTGGGCCTGTAGCCTTGCCCGCTCAGTGATCAGCTCCTCGGAGATTTCCTCGTACGGCTTGTCACCAGGACCTTCTCCCATGATCCAGACCCAGACTTCGCCATCTGCCCCGAGGAGCCACCGGATGTGCTTGTCACTCACTGACTCAGAAAAAACAGAGGGGAGAGGTGGGGGAGGAATAAGAAATAGGTCTGATTTTTCATTAGCAAGGACTGGCCTAAGGTACACAATCAACTCATTCCTCTACAGAATGATTTTCCCTCAAAAAGAATTCCAGAGATATCAGCCTGAGAGCTAGGCCGCAATCCCACCTGCTCCCACCCTCTCTAAAACCAGATATGTGGGACCCAGCGAGCTCTGCTGAGACCTTCTGCAGAGAGAACAGCGGCCAGAGCCCCACACTCCCTGAACGGAGTGGGGCTCACTCCCAGGCGAAGGCAGTCACAAGTTGTGTGCCTACTCCGAACCCTCACCCTCAGGAGTTACCCACCGGAGCTGCCAGACCTGGCCACCTGGAACCCAGTGTCTCCTTTTACCCCACCCTCACCTGACAGTGAGATCCGGAAATACACTGAGGTTAACGAAGCCACTGAAGTTTTCCAGTGTGCCCATCACAACCGCTCCCATCAATGAATGCTTTGAAGTGAATTGTGCACCCCCAAATAAGTATTGCAAACCGAACCCCTGTAGCTATGGCCTTATTTGGAGCTAACATTTTCTTTACTATGAGGGATCTTTGGTTGAACTGTTGGATAAACCTTGGATTGGTACCAGTAAGTTCAACAGTTCAAACCCAGCAGCCACTCCTCAGGAGAATAATGAGGCCACCAGCTCCCATAAAGATTTACAGCCTCCTATCCAGTCATCTGGTGGGCATATAAAGACTTTGGCTAGAAGAAACCTGCTAAGTTTCTATGTGGTGTAGATTCATTACACCACAGTCTTAAATTCTCTATGTCCTTACTGAGCCTCTTTGTCAGATGTTCTGTCAAAAATTGAAAGGGGTATATTGAAAACCAAAAGAAAACCTTACTGCCACCACGTCAATTCTGGCTCATGGTGACCATATAAAACAGAGTAGAACTGCGCCCTGTGAGTTTCCGAGACTGTAAATCTTTACAAAGGCACTAGGCCTCCTCTTTCGCCCATGGAAAAGCTGGTGGGGTTGAACCCCCAACCACGTGGGTAGCAGACCGCTACATAGCCCACTACACCATCAGAGCTCCTTGATGTCCCCACATATTATTTTAGTCATTTGTTTACTTCTTCCATGTAGGCCAGTATTTGTTTAATATATTTTGGAGTACTTGGGTACAAGGAAATCTGGTGGCATAGTGAGTAACATGCTGAGCTGCTAACCATTAAGATCAGTGGTTCACACCCATCAGTCACTGAGGGAGAAAAATGAAGCTGTCAACTCCTGGAAAGATCTGAAGTCTCAGAAACCCAAAGAGGCAATTCAACTCTGTCCTCTGGGGTTGCTCTGAGTTGGTATTGGCTGAAGGGCACTAAGTTTGATTTGGATGTTAGGTGCATATGTATTTATAATTGTTATATCCTTTTGATAGATTCACCATTTCCTTAATATGTACAGGCATCATGAGTGAGTTCCATTCCTAAGTCTATCTTTAAGTTGAAATTTTTTGGGAACACTTTTATTTCAGTCATTTTGCTGGGGGCTCTCACAACTCCCATCACAATCCACATACCCATGCACTGTGCGAAGCACACCCGTACATTCGTTGTCATCATCATTCTCAAGAGATTTGCTTTTTTAAAAAATTTAATCATTTATTATGGGCTCATACAACTCCTACCACACATACATCAACTGTGCAAACCACACTTGTACATTCATTGCCCTCATCATTCTTCAAACATCCGCTCTCCACCCAAGTCCCCGGCGTCAGCTCATTTTCCCCTCCCCCCTCTCTCATGAACCCTTGATAATTTACAAATTATTACTTTGTCATATCTTTCACTGTCCGACATCTCCCTTCACCCACTTTTCTGTTGTCTGTCCCCCAGGGAGAAGGCTATATGTAGTTCCTTGTAATTGGTTCCCCCTTTCCAACCTACCCTCCCTCCACTCTCCCAGTATAGCCACTCTCAGCACTGGTCCTGAAGGGATCATCTGCCCTGGATTCCCTGTGTTTCCAGTTCCTATCTATACCAGTGGACATCTCTTTAAGTTTAATTTATACATAAATAAAAAGTTCAATATGGTTTGTATCTAATATCAGTAGTCAAACGTTTGTCGTATTATATAGTATATATCTTTCTCTGCATAAAACACTTAAAGAAATGCTTCCACATACACTAAGATACCTTAACAGTACAATGATATTTGGATGTGTGTCACAAGTAACATCTATTTATTATTGTGAACTACTGGATGTACCTTGAGCTTTTCATAGAATAGATTTTACAGAAGCTGGGTTGTAACTGAGAGTTGTGCGTAACGTGAATGTCCATAATCCAGGGACTCGTTCTTTATCGCTTATTCTCCATATCTCCATATAGCAGATATTTATTTAAAATCCATGTAATCATTTTTTAACATTTTATTAGGGGCTCATCCGACTCTTATCACAATGCATACATATACATACATCAACTGTATAAAGCACATCTGTACATTCTTTGCTCTAATCATTTTCAAAGCATTTGCTCTCCACTTAAGCCCTTTGCATCAAGTCCTCTTTTTCCCCCTTCCTCCCTGCTCCCCGCTCCCTCATGAGCCCTTTATAATTTATAAATTATTATTTTGTCATATTTTGCCTTATCCGGCATCTCCCATCACCCCCTTTTCTGTTGTCCGTCCCCCAGGGAGGAGGTCACATGTAGATCTTTGTAATCGGTTCCCCCTTTCCAACCCACTCAGCCTCTACTCTCTCAGCATCGCCCCTCACACCCCTGGTCCTGAAGGTATCATCCACCCTGGATTCCCTGTGCCTTCAGCCCCCATATGCACCAGTGTACAACCTCTGCCCTATCCAGGCTTGCAAGGTATCATGGTAGTGGGAGAACTGGAGGAAAGCTGTATTCTTCATCGGTGCTACATCACACCCTGACTGACTCATCTCCTCCCCTACACCCCTCTGTGCGGGGATCTCCAGTGGCTGATAAATGGGCTTTGGGCCTCCGCTCTGCACTCCCTTCATTCACTTCCATCTTACCTTACGTCCATATGTCCACCCCTGCTTTTCTTGGTTACTAATTGCATGAAATAGTCTTTCCCAGCCTTTCTCTTTCAGTCTGCTGGTATCTGCTGATCTATGGTGTCTTCTATAGACAGCATAAGGAAGGATCATGGATTGTTTTGTTTTGTGTTTTTATTCATTCTATCACTCTCTCCCTTTATAATTGAGAGCTTAAACCATTTATATTTAAGGTAATAGCTGAAAAAATCAAGAATCTACTTCATTTTGCTAATTATTTTAGTGTATCCTGTACTATGAAACTACAGTGCTTTTCCGGGCCTGGTAAATTTTCCACCTCTGACAGGTAAGCATTTTTCTATTGCTCTCCAGTAACGGAAAATATTCTGAGTTCTCCTTTTCTGAGGAGGTTCCATCCTCCATGGGCGCTAGCTTTCACAGGTCTGTCTGTGTGTCTCATTAGTCCCATACTTCTGTCATCTGTTGTTGCTGAGTCGTTTTTATTTCTTCTTCCCTTCTATATATTGTACTGAGTACTTTCTCAGTGCTTACTCCAAAGGGTAGATTGAATAATTTACAATTACAGCAACTTATTTCAGCTTGATGCCAAGATTTAACATACAAATAACTAGCATGCAACATGAACGTGCTCAAAGTCTCTTCATTTTGACCTCCTCCCTGCCCTGTATCTGTCGTTGAATCTCATGTCACATCATTTTACATCCTAGATGCCATGTTGCACTTGCATTTATTTTTTATGCACTTGGTATTGTCTTGCTTGTGGAGCATAAGTACTAGGTTTACTTCCCAAAATGCTTTCTAATTAGTCCTTATATCTGCCTTGCCATCGCCTTTATAAGTGACCTCTCTCTTCACCGCTCCCCCCCTCTCTGTCTGTACCTCCATGGCCTGTGCAGATTCAAGTATTTAATGCTATTTCCTTGACATCTGAAAAACTCACGTAAGGAATACTTGAAAAACTGGTAGTGTAGGAGCAAATTCCCACAGCTTCTGTTTATTTGGGAATGGCTTGATGTCCACCTCATGTTTGAAAGACAACTTCAGTGAGTAGAGAGTAATTTTTTGGCAATCGTTTTCCTTCAATACTTTATATATGTGCCTCTCATGTCTTCTGGCAACCAGGTGTCTGAAGAGAAATCCACACTAATTCTTAGGAAGGATTCTTGATATGTTTGACTGGACTTTTCCCCTGTGTTTCTTTCAGAATTCTCTCCTTGTCGCTGGTCTTCAAGAACTGTGCTGCAATATGCATGGGTGTCACATCTAGTTTGCATTCCTCCGACCTGGAATTCATCTAGCTTCTTGGATTTTCAGGCTCGGTCCCTTTTTTAGTTCTGGAAAATTATCATTATCTCTTGGAAAACTCCTACTATATATTTTTACTAGTCCATTTGTGTTAGTCCAGGTTGACTAGAGAAACAAATCCAGGGACACTTGTATATGAGAGATTAACCCCCCCAAAAAATGGAATTATTTCTTTTCAAATGCTATGGTTTTAAACTTTTTTTAAAAACAACCTTATCACCTTCAAAGTACTCTCCATTACACTCAATACATCAAATCTGCAGCTCCATTCTTGGAAACATTTTTCAAACTCATCTGTTTGGACAGCTGACAGCACCTCCCTCATTCTTTTCTTCACCTCTTCTACGTCATCATGTTGTTGTCCTTTCACATCCCTCTTCATTCGTAGAAACAAAAAGCAGTGGCCCGGAGCCAGATGTGCGTGGGGCAAGAAGGGCATGCTGTTTTTTGCCAAAAACTGGCACACTGAGATGGCTACGTGAGCAGGTGCCTTGTCATGGTAGCAAAACCAGTCCCCCGTCTGCCGCAAATCAGGCCTTTTTTGGTTGCACACTGTACTGCAATCTTTTAAGAACCTCTAAATAGAAAATTCCAAATTCACTATCCCCCTCACATAAAAAAACACAAATGAGCATCAGTTTTTTGGGTACCCCAAAAAAATGTAAGAGAGAACTTTCGTGTATGTGTAAGAGAGAGCTCTATATAAAAGAGTAATTTTAAATTAGGAAAACATTCCAGCCCAGGTCAAATCAAGTCCATAAGTCCGATACTACCCCATATATCAGATACCAGTCTATAAATTCCTCTTCAGACTCATGCAACACATGCAATGATGCAGAATGCAGGAAGATCGCAGGTTGTTGGGTGGGAAGTCTTGTGGATCAAGTGGTGGTGGAGTAGCTCAAGGTCTCTGACTGCCATCAGTGTGGCTCCATGTGGTTTGTCAACAGGAAGGTGAAGCACAGAGAGGGTGGCCCACCTCCAGGGAGAAAGATAGTAAGTTCCCAGAATCCTCGTGAGAAGGCCACGCTCACCAGAAGACATCATCAGTCTGTGATTTGATTGACAAGCTAGATTCCACCCCTTCACTATTAACATCCTCAAATTGGCAGGAGGTTTATGTAACTATCACACTATTGTTCTGGAATTCCAATAATCCTGATGTTGCATTTCTAATTTAGTTCACCTCCCAAACATCAGCCTGCATTAATGAGTTTCTATTTATGTAATAGGAACTTTGACTATTATTGGTTATGGTTATATAACATGATTAATTAAACTGATATAACTAAAATTTATCCATGCAAAATGTTGAATTGGCTTAAAAAAGATACCAACCTGATAATCTACAGAAATTTCAGAGTTTATCATTGATAAATGGTGGCATAAAGATCCCTGGATATAGGAGACCATTGTTATTTATTCACTATATTAAAAACAATCAAGAAATAGAGAAACTCAGGTTTAATTATGATTGGTAAAAACAGGGAGATAATCACCACAAAAATTATGAACTATCAAATTTAATTATGAGGAAAAGTAAATAAAATTCTTATCAATTCTATAAATACAAGAACATTAATTTATACAAAATCAATGGAGCTATTGCCAGCAGGTTTGTCAGTTATAGACCCAACTTCCAGCCCAGCCTCTTTTCCTCCCTGACCACAGAGCCCCAATATTTCTGGGAGCAATAGAGATCCTTCAGGTTGATGAAAATCACGTTTGAATTGAATTATGTCTACATTAAATATGTGTCAACTTGGCCTCTGATTCTCCATATCATGTGGTTACCTTTCATGTGGTGACCTGATGTAACTGTTCTCTGTGCTGCAAATCCTAACCTCTGCGATGATGAGGAGGCAGGATTCCAGGCGGATATGTTAATGATGCAGGATATAATCGATTGGATTAGATTGCATCTTGAGTCGATCTCTTTTGAGATACAAAATAGATTCAATAGGTGAGCACAGATCAGAGGGACCTGGCTGCACCCAGAGAGAAGAGCAGGAGCACAGGACCAGGGTTCACACCTTGAGAGCCTCCAAGATCAAGGGGGAGATTAGGCCAATGCGCACAGCTCTTCCGAGGAAGCCAGCCGAGGACCAGCCCTCAGAACCGTCAGAGAGGGAAAGCCTTCCCTTTGAGCTGACACCCTAAATTCATACCTCGAACACCCCACAATGTATAAGAATCCGCTTCAGTTTGCTAACTGTGGAGTTTCTTTTAGAGCAGCACTGGGTAACTAAGACAGCATGTTTCTCCCAGCCTCAAAGGACAGATAATAATTGTCCAAACCCATCCTGTAATATGATTCTCTCTGGCAAGATTATTTGTCTCCGAGTAGCAAGAGATCTGCATTTCGTATAAAGCAGGTGGGCAGAGGGCCCAATGGAAAGATTTTCATCAATAAAAAGGCAATCTCCTTGGGGGCAAGGGCTCCAATGTCTGCTCTTTTCCCTTCTCTTCTGCTAGTGAGCTGCCCAGAGTTGCAACCACGATGATCTACAGCGATGGATGAAGGAACAAAGAGACAAAGACTGAGTCCTTGATCCCAATGAGCCACTAACCAACGCCACTTCTGTATTCGACTTCCAATTTCTTGTCACTTAAGAAAAATAAGGCACATCAAAGAAATTTTTTTATTATTAAGTAAAATATAATAACACAAATAAGTGAAGGTTATTAATTAAGCTATTATTAGTTATATATTCTACTACTCTCAGTAAGGACATCTTTAAGTGTTACAGAACATAAATGCAAACTAAAATAGAAGCAATAAATTCTAAATATATTTGTGAATTTAATAAATGAGAACAGAATGGATACTCTGAAACTAAAAAATAAAAAATAATAACCTGTATGTCAGATTTGATTTAAAAATAACTTCTAGCTCTGCATTATTGAAGGAAAATACAAATAATCTTTTTGAATATTGGGGGCTGGGTGGGGGAGAGACTAAGCAACGGTAGACCATGCAACGACAACCAGGAAGAACACAGAAGCAGTAACGTCAGACAAGGAAAAACTCAAGGACAAACATGTTAAACAACACAAAGAATAGCAGTATTATGTGATAATAAAAGATACGAACCACAAAGAAGATATATAGCACTCATAAAACGGTGTACAACAAACAGCATAGGAGCCAACCGCATAAAATAACAACTCCCAATAATATTAAGAGATGAAAATACATATAAACATATAGTGGAGGATTTTACTACAGTTATTTCAGAATTTAATGGATCAAATAGATTTTTAAAGAACAAATATAGCGGGTTTGAATAATATAACCAGCAAATTTCATTTAACAATCACAAAATTCTGTTTCCTAAAACTGAGAATATACTTTCTTTATTCTGATCTTGGAATTACAGTGTGGAAGTAGGGATAGGAATTATTTCTTAATAAGAATTCAAGATTTAAAAATCAATGAGGAAAAATAGTCTCAAAATAGCTTACTGGCTCTATAGCCTAGAAAATGACTCCTAAATATCACCTGTATCTTCAGGGAAATAATAATTGGAAATACACAGTATATGGGTAGAGGGAGCATGTAGCAAAATGTAGAGCACAGCTTTAAAAATTTGGAGCTTAGAAAAAAAGTATTGTCTCAACATTTGCCTTTTTAAGGCACAGGTCTGTGCTTCTCTCCTTCCAACACACAGATACACAATAACAAGACAAAACGTGAGCTCTCTTCATGGAGCTGATACTACACAGAAATGTGACCGGGGGGCGGGGGCAGAGTGAAGCCTCACACCAGCCGGACCCCCAGCTGGATCCCTGTGCAGATATATATATATACGCATATGCATATATTAACCATTTTATCGGGGGCTCATACAACTCTTACCACAATCTATACATCAATCCATTGTGCCAAGCACATTTTTACATTTGTTGCCATCATCATTCTCAAGACATTTTCATTCTACTTGAGTCCTTGGTATCCGATCCTCATTTTTCCTCTCCCTTCCTGTTTCCCCCTCCCTCATGAATCCCTGATAATTTATAAATTATTATTATTTTGGCATGTCTTACACTATCCAACGTCTCCCTTCATCCACTTTTCTGTTGTCTGTCCCCCAGAGAGGAGGTAATATATAGATCCTTGTAATCGGTTTCCCCTTTCCACCCCACCTTCCCTCCACCCTCCCAGTATCACCACTCTCACCACTGGTCCTGAGGGTTTCATCTGTCTTGGATTCCCTGTGTCTCCAGTTCCTATCTGTACCAGTGTAGGAACGTGAGGATGCCAAGTTCTGTTGATGCGTGGTCCAATAAACGAAATCACTGCTATCAAGTGGATGCCAACTCAAAGGGACCCTATACCACAGGGGATTTGCAGTGAGGTTTTGAGGCTGTAGCTTTTAGGGGGGGCGGGGGCAGGTAGGAAGCCCAATCTTTCTCCCAAAGGTGCAGTGGATGGGGCTTTCAAACTTTGACCTTACCCAATGTATGACCACTGTGCATGGTTACCTTGCATGTTCTTGGTCATCCTCCTGATGGGTTTCTAATCAGACCACTGTGATCCATACGGGGTTCTTGGACTGGTTTTCAAATAGATACCCAGGCATTTCTTTCTACTCTCTTCCTAGTCTAGAAGCTCTGCTAAAACCTGTTCAGGAAGTGCATTGGTCAGGATCATGGGTCTCTATGTGAAAGACGCAGGTTATACTACTGAACCATCCATATTGCTTACAAGAGAAAGGTGTCTAAAAGCCTTGCTGGTGATAGAGGAGCCTCAACAAGAGCATAGCTTGAATCCAGAGGCTGGTAATGAACTTAGAAACTTGAGGAAAAATGAAGAGGTTGTTGTGGCCGAAGTCGAGTAGGCAGTTGGAAACGAAGCTGGAGAGATCCGATCATGTTGCTGACCCCTAGGAAGAGCCCAGGCTTTCCCCAGAATTTGATGAACTGTCTGGAGGTGGGAAAGTGATGTTTCACTTACATTCCAAATTCTCACTTTGTTGCTTGATGGGGGAACGATAAATCCTGGAGATGGATTCGTATTTTTAGTACTCCAGCTGACAGACAATAACACTTGGACTAAGGTGGTAGCAGTGGGGGAGGTATGAAGTGGTAAGATTTAAAATATGTTCTGCAGGGTGGGGGGGGAACAAAAGAAGCTATGCTTACATTTTCTGTATGAACTGTGAAAAGGAGAAAAAGAACAAGATAATTCCTATTTTCACTCGTTTGGAAAACAAGTTGGAAAAATCAACTTTTCTGTTTTGATCAAAGAAAGTTTGAGATGCTTATTAGAAATCTAATAGTTGTCTAACAAAGAGTTTAGGGGAGAAGTTCGAACTAAGAGTAAAACTTTTGTCATCTTCATTGTATCCCAGATGCACCATCATTGAGTGGATGATGATTCACAGTCGCCGCACAGGACAGAGTAGAACTGCTCCGTAGGCTTTCCCAAGCTTTACAGAAGCAGACACATCTTTCTCGCCAGGAGTGTGAACATTTCTCACAACGTGCTCGAGTACATTAACCACTGCATCGCCAGCACTCCTTCAACAGGGAGTAGATGATATTCAAAGTCAAAGGACCGAATGCAGTCAACTAGAGAGTGAGTACTGACAGAAAAGAGAAGGGGCCAAGGACAGGACGCCAGGACCCCCAACACTCAGAGAGAAGACAAGCAAAGGGAGTAGAGTTTGGAGAACAGCAAAGAAAGAGAGGCGCCCCGCAGCCAAGTGGAGGAAATGTCTCGGGAAACAGTAGGATATATCAGAGCCAAATGCTGCTGACACGGGTAATGAGACAAGGAGGTGCGGCCCATTGTACTCAGCCACCTGGAGAGGGTTCGTCAGTTTGTGAAACAGAAAACACAGTGGCCTTATGACTTGAGGAAAGCAAGAGGAGACTTTGTCTATAAGGCATAAGGATGACCTACAGAATGCTGGTAAATGTGAATACAGAGCAAAGCGGAAAATTCTACACAAGAAGATACATCAGAAGCACTTGCCCTCGGGATGGGAACCCATAAGACGTGGGTGGTCTCGCAAAATGTGGTGAAGAAACTAGATGGTGCCCGGCTATCAGATACAATAGCATCCGCGGTCTGAAAGGCTTGTCTCCAACAAGCAGCCATCGAAGTGTAATATCAACTAAGTCCACATGGAAGAAGCACACCAACATTAGTGACTGAAGGCTTACAGATCATATACTGTAATCAGAAGCCGACGAAGGGATAGTATCAGAGCATAATTGTGAGAATCCAGTTTGCAGAAGGCTGTGGATGACAGCAGGAGCCCGAGATACATTTGTGGGAACTACACAGGAAATAAGCATCCGGTGATTTCCCTCTATGCCTAACAGAGGCATGGGAAGAAACTGGTTACCAAACAGAGTGCATGGGAGAGACGACTACCGAAGATCAAAAGGTTAAACCTGACTTGAATGGTGAAATCCCCTCTTTGAAGCGTGTTAGGCCCGATCTGGTTTTCAACATTTCTCTATTTTGTTTTTTGTTTGTTCATATTGGGGGTTATCTCAGATGTGTTTTGGCATTGGGGTTGACCCTCTTGAATTTTTGTCATATGTCTTTCAGTATATGAAAATACAGGATTGATGAGCATATGGGGACAGCAAGTAGAGTAAGAGTTTCTGGGAGGTAGAGTGGTGATAGGGGGTAAGAGGGGTGAAAAGGGAGATCAGGTCAAGGAGTTCAAGAAGAATATTTTGAAACTGATTTTGTTAGCAATTGTAAAACATTGCCTGATGTGATTGAACTATGGGATATATTTGTATTAACTTCCAATAAAATGGTTTTAAGGAAAATACATCATAAAGACAATTGAAACTCAAACCACCAAGGGATAATATTCCTCAGATGACTTCCACTATTCATAAAGCAATAAATAATAAAAGCTAATATATGCAGAGGTTTTATTATCTATAAAAATATTCAACATATTCTATGTGTGTTAACTTATTAATCAGTAATAGGTAAGACAGTTTTTCTCAACCAGGCCTCCATGAGAAAAACAAGTTCTACAAAATGTAATTGGAAACATTACTTTCTCTCAATTTCTCCCAAGTAGGGTATATAGACAGTAGTAATCTATATGCATAAAAGACCATTTAACTAATTGAACATAATGGATGCTGAGGACAGCAGTTCTCAAATATTTCGGCCTCAGGACCAAATAGTCTTACATTCTTATAAAATATTGAATATTCCAAAGAGTATTTGCTTATGTGAACTACATCTATCAATATTTATCATATTCAAAATTAAGAGAAAATTATTGATTTATTCATTTAAAATAATCATGCATTCTTTTTAACAATAGCAATAGATCATAAGGGAAATGAATGTGAATCAGGCCTCTGGTGAATTCCCTCTGACTAGGAAGACCCTGGGTGAGATGGGCTGCCACAGGGGCTGCGACCATGGGCTCAGACATCACAGCTGTGAGCGTGGTGCAGGACTGGCCAGCATTTGTTCTGCTGAGCGCAGGATTTCTCTGAGTCAGAGCTGACTCAGTGACACCTCCCAAAAAAAGTGGGTTTTCCTATAACAAAATATAATATTTTCATTGATATGGTTTCCGATACCATATAGCAACTAACCTTTAAGAAATGACTTCTTGTTTGAGTTTTTGTGTAGTATCAAAGAAGGCTCTAAATTATCCAAAAATGTTATTAAAATATTCTTCCCTTTTAACAACTACATATTTGTGTCAAGATAAATTTTTAATGTATGTCGACCAAAGTTACATATTTCAGAAGACTGAATGGAGAAGCAGATAAGACAGGCCAGCTGCTTTCTATTAATCCAGACATTAAATAGATTAGCAAAAATATAAACCAAGTTTTGTTTAAAAAAATATAGTGGAAAGGGGGAACTGATTACAAGGATCTACATATAACCTCCTCCCTGGGAGATGGACAACAGAAAAGAGGGTGAAGGGAGACATTGGACAGTGTAAGAAATGACAAAATAATAATTTATAAATTATCAAGGGTTCATGAGGGAGGAGCGAGCGGGGAGGGAGGGGACAATGAGGAGCTGATGCCAGGGGCTTAGGTGGAGAGCAAATGTTTTGAGAAGGATGAGGGCAATGAATGTGCAAATGTACTTTACACAATGGATGTATGTATGGATTGTGATAAGAGTTGTATGAGCCCCTAATAAAATGATTAAAGAAATATATATAGTTACTTTGCATAAACCATATCAATGAAAATATTATATTTTGTTATAGGAAAACCCACTTTTGTTGGGAGGTGTCACTGAGTCAGCTCTGACTCAGAGAAATCCTGCGCTCAGCAGAACAAATGCTGGCCAGTCCTGCACCACGCTCACAGCTGCGATGTCTGAGCCCATGGTCGCAGCCCCTGTGGCAGCCCATCTCACCCAGGGTCTTCCTAGTCAGAGGGAATTAATTCACCAGAGGCCTGATTCACATTCATTTCCCTTATGGTCTATTTTAACTTTGTTGTACTTTTTAATGGTTTGTGCTTTATTTGTGATTGATGTTTTTTCTGCTTTACTTTGTTATTGGTGGTTTTTAAAAAAACATTTATTTCCCCTTTGCTTTCTTTTGAAAACTAGAACAACTTTAAAATGGGCCAAAAGGGAGATCAAATGATAAGACATTTCATTTTAGCCTAATTATGTCTGCCACAATAAGCTTCACGATGCCCTCTACCTGATGTCTTAAGTGAGTTATCCCTCAACTATGATTGGAGGGAACTCACTGGAGGCTTAATCCCCATCGGGACCATGCCCAGGGGGATGACTGACAATGTTCCTTTACATAAAATGACATGATTTCTGTCATGTGAACCAAAGACATATATGAACCATAGATGCATGAATGGATTTGGTCTTCCCACTTAATTCTCGCCCCAATCTAAGAACAACTAGTTCTTATGACCCGGCCCTGCTTGATGCCTGCCTTTATGAAAATCACAGAAGATACAGGTGCTGGAGCAAAGTGTGCTGAAGAAATTAGGTGGTGCCTGGCTATCAGAAGGACTAGCATCGAATGTCCTAAAGCCTTGTCTTCAAACAAGCAAGTGTGGTGTCAACTAACTCCACATGGAAGAAGCACATGAGCCTGTGTGATACAAAGATTGTACATAATAAAATCCAAATCTGGAAGAAGGAATAGTATCAGAGCTTAAATTGTGAATACCTGGCTTGCAGAAGGCTCTGGATAATAGCGGAAGATCAAAATCCATTTTTAGAGTCCATCCACAGATTAAGCCTCTTTTTTACTTTCCTTATACTTTACCACGCACGATGTCCTTTTCCACAGACTGGTCTTTTTGACATGCTCAAAGTACTTGAGATAAAGCCTTTCCATCTTTGCTTCTAAGGAACATTCTGGCTGTGTTTTTTCTAAGACATATTTGTGGGCTCTTTGTCAGTCAATATGTTTCACCGGTACCGTCATTCAACTGCATCCACTATTCGTTTTATCAGTGTCGCGTGGTGATGTTACCACTAGGGAAAGCTTAGATGGCAGGTGTTGTTGTCTAAACTACTGGGAACTACTGGGTAACTCTTCTATAAGTCTCAAGATATTTCAAAATAAAAGGTTTTAATTTTATAAAGCAAACTAAAATTAAAATCGATAGGTTTATTTAAATTGATCTTTTACCTATACATGACTCTTCAGCCCCATTCATGGGTCATTTGGAAAATACTGGTTAACATATCTTCTACATGGAAATGCTTTATTATACAATATCAGAAGATCACCTTTGTTGATATCACCATGCATATCATTAGAAAAATCTTTATGTGTTATAAAACTAATCCATTCACACTGAAAAATACAAGTTTTTCAAAATGTTTGCTTCAAAGTAGGAATTGAATCATTGGCATAAATTCCATCAGTGTTGACCTTGAAATGACAGGTGTAACCACCCAAGTCTAAGGAAAAGACATAGTTTCCCCATCAGTCTTCTTTCAAATAAAAGTGATGTTCCGTGAATGAAGAGGCCGCTTATACATAAACCAAACAATTGCACAAGATTTCACAAGTACTGCTTTCAAGAAACTCGTTCCACTTTAGTACACTGCAGAAATGCTTTCTGCCTCCTTCTCATCTCGTCACAAAATTCACATGGAGTATTGAAAAGAAGCGCACTCAAGAACTGGTTTAATAAAATGAATATGTATTACTACTTCATGACCACCACTTGACTGTGGGTGCATGGCAGTAAAATACACAGCCACTAAGACTGCCTCGAAGATGCTAGCAGATTTACCCACGATTGATTCTGTATATTAGTTCAAATGTAAACTTGATAACCTGAAAACGAAGCCGATTCTATCTTACTAATATTGTTAAAATGAGGGCATTGGTGGTTCACTGATGGAACACTCATCTTCCTTGAAGGACACTCAAGTCTGAACCCTAGCCACTGACCTAATTAATATACAGCCTAATTAATATAGAGGTTAGTAGAGGTTTCTACCCCTCTGCTGCTTTCAAGGACGCCTGTAGTGTAGTGTAGTGTAGTGTAGGGTAGTGAAGTGTAGTGTAGTGTAGTATAGTGGTAGTGTAGTATGGTGCAGTGGTAGTGTAGTGTAGTGTAGTATAGCGGTAGTGTAGTGTAGTATAGCGGTAGTGTAGTGCAGTGGTAGTGTAGTGTAGGGTAGTGTAGTGGTAGTGTAGTATAGTGTTAGTGTAGAGTAGTGTAGTGTTGTGCAGTGGTAGTGGTAGTGTAGTGTTAGTGTAGAGTAGTGTAGTGGTAGTGTAGTATAGAGTTAGTGTAGTGTAGTGGAAGTGTAGTATAGTGTTAGTGTAGTGTAGTATTGTGCAGTGGTAGTGATAGTGTAGTGTAGTGTTAGTGTAGAGTAGTGTAGTGTAGTGGTAGTGTAGTATAGTGGTAGTGTAGAGTAGTGTAGTGCAGTGGTAGTGTAGAGTAGTGTAGTGCAGTGGTAGTGTAGTGTAGTGTAGAGTAGTGTAGTGTTAGTGTAGTGCAGTGCAGTGGTAGTGCAGTGGTAGTGTAGTGCAATGTGGTGCAGTGGTAGTGTAGTGTAGTGCAGTGGTAGTGTAGTGTAGGGGTGTAGGGTAGTGTAGAGTAGTATAGTGTTAGTGTAGTGTAGTGCAGTGGTAGTGTCGTGTAGTGTAGGGTAGTGAAGTGTAGTGTAGTGTAGTATAGTGGTAGTGTAGTGTAGTGCAGTGGTAGTGTAGTGTAGTGCAGTGGTAGTGTAGTGTAGGGTAGTGTAGTGTAGGGTAGTGTAGTGTAGTGTAAGTGTAGTATAGTGTTAGTGTAGAGTAGTGTAGTGTAGTGTTAGTGTAGTGTAGTGTAAGTGTAGTATAGTGTTAGTGTAGAGTAGTGTAGTGTTGTGCAGTGGTAGTGGTAGTGTAGTGTTAGTGTAGAGTAGTGTAGTGCAGTGTGGTGCAGTGGTAGTGTAGTGTAGTGTAGAGTAGTGTAGTGTTAGTGTAGTGCAGTGCAGTGGTAGTGCAGTGGTAGTGTAGTGCAATGTGGTGCAGTGGTAGTGTAGTGAAGTGTAGTGCAATGTGGTGCAGTGGTAGTGTAGTGTAGTGCAGTGGTAGTGTAGTGTAGGGTAGTGTAGAGTAGTGTAGTGTTAGTGTTAGTGCAGTGTAGTGCAGTGGTAGTGTAGTGCAGTGTGGTGCAGTGGTAGTGTAATGTGGTGCAGTGGTAGTGTAGTGTGGTGCAGTGGTAGTGTAGTGTGGTGCTGTGGTGTGTAGTGTAGTGTAGTGCAGTGGTAGTGTAGTGTAGGGTAGGGTAGTGTAGTGGTAGTGTAGTGTAGTGTAGTGGTAGTGTAGTTTAGTGCAGTGGTAGTGCAGTGGTAGTGTAGTGCAGTGTGGTGCAGTGGTAGTGTAGTGTAGTGTAGTGCAGTGGTAGTGTAGTGTAGTGTAGAGTAGTGTAGTGTAGTGCAGTGGTAGTGTAGTGCACTGTGGTGCAGTGGTAGTGTAGTGTGGTGCAGTGGTAGTGTAGTGTGGTGCAGTAGTAGTGTAGTGTAGTATAGTGGTAGTGCAGTGTAGTGCAGTGGTAGTGTAGTGTAGTGGTAGTGTAGTGTAGTGCAGTGTAGTGCAGTGGTAGTATAGTATAGTGTTAGTGTAGAGTAGTGTAGTGTAGTGTAGAGTAGTGCAGTGGTAGTGTAGTGTAGTGCAGTGGTAGTGTAGTGTAGTGGTAGTGTATTTTAGTGGTAGTGTAGTGTAGTGGTAGTGTAGTGTTAGTGTAGTGTAGTGTTAGTGTAGTGTAGTGTAGTGTAGTTTAGTGTTTACATGTTAGGTTGCTAACCACAGGTGAACAGTTTGAAACCACCAACAACTCTACTGGAGAAAATGGAGGCTTTCTATTCCTGTAAAGAACTAGGGTCTCAGAAGTCTACAGGGTCAATGCTACCCTGTCCTACAGGGTCATTATGAGTCAGAAAAACGACTCGGTGGCACTGTGATATTGTCAGTAGTTTCTAGACTAAGATGAAGTAGAAAGAGAACCCTGGTAATCTACTGATGAAAAACAGCTGATAAAAACAATAAGTTTCACAATATTCCAGTCCACCATTGATCACGGGAAATGCAAGACCAGGCAGCATTGAATTCTCTTGTGCAGGGCGCCCCCAAGAGTTGAAGAACAACTTCGCGACAGCTAACATCGTTGGCGAAAATAGTTTGGGCATTGCAGACCCTGGAGAAAGGGTCTCACTGACACCCAGGAATCCATGGGCCAAACATCAAGAACCATGGCCAGGGCATCAAGCGTTAATAACTTCAAAAATTCCTGATTAGAAGGGCTAGCTTAGAATATACCAAAAAAATTATTATAAGTCAATACAAAATCAATAAACATATTGTATAAAAACAAGCAGCATCGCCTATGTGACCCAAAGTTGGCAATAACAAAATCCAAATATGATGAAGGGAAAAGTGTCAGAGCTGAAATTGTGAACCCTCAATTTGTAGAAAGCTATTGAGGGCAGTGGGAGCCCAAAATCCATCTGCAAACTATCTAGTCAGATTATGCCTCTGGCAGATCTCCTCTGAACACAGTCACAGGACTCACAGAGCTTTACTCTCAGGGATGATTGCAAACTTGATTATGGTGGATCGAACCCAGAATATGATACTTGTTCAGTTGGTCTCCCTTCTTCACCCAACGTGAATTTGCCCGAGGCTTAATATTTCTCGTTTGTTCCACAACAGAATTTGCTTCTCTGGCTTTTTAAATATTGTTGACAGTCTCTTTTATTTTCCCTTATGCCTTATTTTTATTTTACCTTTACATTATTATTTCTTCTTTCTGTTTTGTCTTGTTTGTGTTGCATACCGTTTCTGTTAGGTTTCCAAGCTTGTGGAGCACAGAGACAACACCTGATGCAGTGTCTGTTGGGGACAGGACGGTGGGGAAGGGGAGGGGAGTTGCGGATCAAACGATGACTATTTGGAGAGAGGGAGCACTAGAACTGGCCGTGGCGATGGAGATACCACTCTTGTCAAAAGGGAATTAACTATGGAAGTGTATGTGTGAATCTTATAGCAAGAAAACGAATATTTTTTTAAAAAGCCAAAAGTGGACCAGTGGTTACCATGGGTGAAAGAAAACGGGTTTCTGCCTAACGGGCACTGAGCTTACGTTAATGGTGCTCGTCTGGGACAACTTGGAAAGTATATCAAGGATGGCCCACAACACAGAGCATCGCCGGGGCACTGCGCTCGCGCAATTCCTGTAGAACTTGTTCAACTGGAGAATTTTTTGTGGTGTGTATTTTTGCCACAATTTAAAAAATCAGTTACACTCATAACACTGCGTACAAGGAAGAAGATAATGTGCTAAAATTGATTGTGGTCATGATTGAGCTATGGAATTGTATGAGATGTGGAATAAGTGACAATAAAATTGTTTAAATAAATATTTAAATGGGCAACAGATTGTGTGGCCAGGAGATTAGTTACCTGCTCACTCTCTACCTTCTTTCCATTGTTTCCTCGCAATTAGTATTCTGTTTCATCAGGGCCGATAGGCCTGCTTAATCCTTTTATGACCCATGAAACATACAATGCCCAAACAAGTTTTCTACCTCTAAGGTTTAGTGGGAAAGTACTAGCCCATACTGAGTGCATACTGCCATTTAGCAGGGTGTGTGGACTTCATAATGGTGTAAGTCTGAAAACAAACAAACGGGCCTCATCCTACCAATCACAGCACCAGAGATACCTCAGAAGTATGTTTCCCCACTAAATATGACAAAATTTATAATACTTAATTTTTAAAATTTTAATCAAAATGCCTTCCATTATTGAAAACACATGGTTTCCACCAAAAAAACCCTCAAAGTAGATAATAATCTGGTCTTAAAAATGTTAAAATATGCTTTCCCCCACCAGGCTCTTTTCCAGTCTTGTCATTCTTGCCTCTAAGGAACATTCTGGCTGTGCTTTTTTAAAAATCATTTTATTAGGGGCTCACACAACTCTTATCACAATCCATACAAATATCAATTGTGTAAAGCACATCTGTACATTCATTGCCCTCATCATTTTCAAAACATTTGCTCTCCACTTAAGCCCCTGGCATCAGCTCCTCATTTTCCCCCTCCCTCCCGCTCCCCACTCCCTCATGAACCCTTCATAACTTATAAATTATTTTGTCATATCTTTCCCTGTCCGAAGTCTCCCTTCACCCACTTTTCTGTTGCCCGTCCCCCGGGGAGGAGGTCACATGTAGATCCTTGTAATTGGTTCCCTCTTTCCAACCCACTCTCCCTCTACCCTCCCTGTACCACCACTCACACAGCTGGTACTGAAGGGATCATCCACCCTGGATTCCCTGTGTTCCAGTTCCTATCTGTACCAGTGGACATCCTTTGGTCTAGCCAGACTTGCAAGGGAGAATTGGGATAATAGCAGGGGATGGGGGCTGGGAGGAGAGGAAGCATTTAGGAACTAGAGGAAAGTGGTATGTTTCATCGTTGCTACATCGCACCCTGACTGGCCCTTCTGTAAAGGGATCTCCAGTGGCCTACAAATGGGCTTTGGGTCTCCACTTTGCACTCCCTCTCTCATTCACAATAAGATTTTTTGTTCTGATAATGCCTGATACCTGCTCCCTTCGACATCTCGTGACTGCAGAGGGTGGTGTGCCTGGCTGTACTTCTTACAAAACAGATTTGTTTATTCCTTTGGCAGTCGATGTTCTTCACCAGCACAATAATACAAATGTGTCCATTCTTCAGTCTTCCTTATTCAATGTCCAACTTTCTCAGGCACATGAGGTAATTGGGTCCCGGCACACGCAAAGGAGCATCCGTACACATTAAACCCTTTAAAGAGGTCTTGTGTAGCAGATTTACTTAATGTAACATGTCTTTAATTTTTTGGTGGCTGCTTCCATGAACACTGATTGCTGATACAATCAAGGCAAAATCCTTGACAACATCCATCTTTTCTCCTTTTATCATGATGTTACCTACTGGACCAGTGGCAAGGATTTGGGTTTTCTTGACATTGCGTTGTAACTCACACTGAAGGCTGCAGTCCTTGATCTTCATCAGCAAATGCTCCAAGTCCTCCTCTTTTTCAACAAGCAAGGTTGTGTCATCCACATAGCAAAAATTGCTAATAAACCTTCTTCCAGTCCTGATACCATATTCTTCTTCATCTAATCCAGCTTCTCGGATGATCTGCTCAGCACACAGATTGAAAAGATGTGGCAAAGGGATGCAACACTGGCACTCAGTCTTCCTGATTTAAAAACATTCCCTGTTCTCCAAAGGTTAAAAACCTAAAGAGAATCATGTAACTGCTCATTCTTATCTGTAGCATTTTTTTTATTTCTGTTACAAATGTTTATTCAGAATATTTATGCATACATAAATGAGATATTTCATTGAAAAGTTTTAATGTAGATAAACAAGCGGCCATCTAGCTCAGAAGCAACAAAGTCCACATGGAAGAACACACCAGCCTGTGTGATCCAGTGGTCCCAAAGGGATCAGTTATCGGGCATCAAAGAACAAAAAATCATATCATTGGCTGCACACCTCCATGATAGGATAGCTGAAGACAAATGGGTGCATAAACAAATGTGGTGAAGAAAGCTGATGGTGTCCGGCTATCAAAAGAGATCATGTCTGGGGTCTTATAGGCTTGAAGGTGAACAAGTGGCCATCTAGCTCAGAAGCAAAAAGCCCACATGGAAGAAGCACACCAGCCAGTGCGATCACGAGGTGTCAAAGGGACCAGGTATAAGGCATCATGCAAAAAAAAAAGATATATGCATGTATGTATATATATGTGTGTGTGTGTATACCATATTGAATGAAGGGGGAAGTGCAGAGTGGAGACCCAAGGCCCAAGTGTCGGCCAATGGAGATCCCCTCACAGAGGGGTTTAGGAGAGGAGATGGGTCAGTCAGGGTGCGATGTAATACCAATGAAGAACACAGCTTTCCTCCAGATCCTGGATGCTTCCTCCCCCCAACTACCATGATCCGAATTCTACCTCGCAGGGCTGGATAGGGCAGAGGTTGTACACTGGTACATATGGGGGCTGGAGGCACAGGGAATCCAGGGTGGATGATACCTTCAGGACTAAGGGTGTGAGGGGCGATGCTGGGAGAGTGGAGGGTGAGTGGGTTGGAAAGGAGGAACTGATTACAAGGATCCACATGTGACCTCCTCCCTGGGAGATGGACGGCAGAGAAGGGGGGAAAGGGAGACTCCGGATAGGGCAAGATATGACAAAATAACAATGTATAAATTACCAAAGGCACATGAGGGAGGGGAGAAAGGGGAGGGAGGGGAAAAAAAAGAGAACCTGATGCAAAGGGCTTAAGTGGAGAGCAAATACTTTGAGAATAATTGGGGCAGGGAATGTGCAGATGTGCTTTATGCAATTGATGTATGTATATGTATGGATTGTGATAAGAGTTGAATGAGCCCCTAATAAAATGTAAAAAAAGAAAAGAGGAGGAAAAAAAAGAAAATGATTAGGGAAAAGAATGTACAGATGTGCTTTATACAATTGATGTATGTATGGATTGTGCTAAGAGTTGTATGAACCCCTAATAAAATGTTTTTAAAAAATACGAAAAGTTTTAATGTGATAAATGACTTTTAAAAAGAAGAACCTAGTGAAATAAATTACCCCTGAAGTCTAAAGTCAGGTAATTTTGAAAAGGCAAAGAACATGGGACAGATATGTGAAAATGAACCCCCAAAGTCTGTCTCCAGTGGGAAATGATAAGAAAGCTTCCTAAGTCTTAAAACAATAATAGTAATAAAGTTTTAACCCTGGAAAGCTGGCCGCTCCAGGAAGTAGCAGAAGGCCAGACAGCACATGTAACCTGCTGCTTCAATCCAGCCACTCGGAGCAGGAATGAAAACTAGAGAACCAGATTAGACAGTCCGACTTAATCTATTTGTGGTCTCTCTCAAAAAATATGCTGCTAACTTCCAGGATGGACTAGAGAGGGAAGAAGGAGGTGGGGAAGCAGAAAGGTGGCAGGTATGGCCAAGGTCAAGCACAGAGAGATGGAACCTGGGTAGCTCTGTCTAGCATACTCTGGCGGGAGGAGCCTGGCTGCCAGGGTGGGAGTAGTGCTTTCTTCCACAAAGAGCTGAGCAAATGTCCGCCCTGTCCAGTCCTGGGCCATTTGAGAAAGGGGAGAACGGGTGAAGGAGGAGGAGCTACCCTTAAGCCTTTAGCAGGGTGATTCTCAGCAAGAACTCTGTTCTCTATGTCAGCCCTTCCACTCCATCTCCAAGTGCTTGGGAACTTACATTACAAAGGAGCAAGCGTTCGGTCCTATCTCCTTGAGCAGTGGATGGCTGTATCCATTTCCCAAGGCCACCATGGACCTTACTACTGTCACAGATTTGTGTTGTATGTTTGTTTTAAATTAAGGTGATTTACATGACATTCTAAGTGAGAAGTTCAGTAGTATTGGTGCGCTCACAGTGCTGCGTAGCCAGTATCTGGTTTGAAAAATGTTTTCATCACCCTCAAAAGGAAGCTGTGTTCGGCTGCGTTGACTAGAGAAACAAATCCACTGACACTCATATCGGTGCAAGAGGGCGCTTTATATTAAGAACTACTTATATCAAGAACACATCCCAGCACACTCCAGATCTAGTCCATAGATTCAGTGCTAGTCCACAAGCCCGATACTAGGCCAGAAGTCCCTCTTCAGACTCATGCAGCCACAAAGGATCCCGAATGCAGCAACATCACCGGTTGCAAAGTCTTGTGGATCCAATGGCAGTGGTGGCATCACAGGGCTCTCGAAGCTCCCAGCATGGCTCTTCACCAGGAAGGTGAAGGCAGAGAGAGGGGGCACGATCCGCAGGACCCTCCTTATGAGGACGTCCTGCCCACAAGGAGGCACCATCGGGCTGTGGCCTGATTGACAGGCTAGACTCCACCCCTACACTTCAAGTTGACACGAAATGATGTCGCTGTCACAGAAACCCATCCCCATTACAGTTGCTTTGCAGTCCTCTTTCCCTCCGCCCAGGGCATCCACCAATCTACTTTCTCTCTGGACATACGCATTCTGAGTTACTTATTTAAATATAGACTTGTACATGTGAACTTCGGTGTCTGACTTCTTTCACTAAGCATGTTTTGGAGGTTCATCTAAAATGTCGCATCTATCAATACTTCATTCCAATAATTTCCCATTGTATGGATGAGCCACACTATTTTTTAATCCAGTAATCTGTTGGTGAACACTTGGATTGCTTCCACCTGGAGCCTATTGCGAGGCCTACGATGGGCATCGGAGACACGTAGATCCATTTGAGTCATTGCTCCCAAAGTTTTGCACTCTCTGCCTAGGAGCACAATTACTACGCTGTGGCAGTTCCACCTCCAACGATTTGGGGGACTACCAAGCTGTTTTGCCCAGTGGCTGCATCCTTTCGTATTCTAGCATTGCAGAAGGGGTTCAATTCCTCCACATCCTCCCCAATACACCTTAAATTTCTGGGGGTTTGCTTTTATTAGAGCCATTGAAATGTGTGTGAAGTGCTACCTCATTGTGGGTTGGGTTATTCATTCCTTCCCGGGGACGCTGACCGTCTTTTCAGGTACTTTTGAACATCTGTGTATCTTCTTTGGACAAATGTTTATTCAAGTCCTTTGCTAATATCAAACTTTTAAAACTCTTTTTTTTTTTCCTGGTTTAATAAGATTTATTTTGAGGAAAAAAAAAAAAGGTCCCAAACATCAGGCCGTTCACAAAAATAATCCACAGTATCTATCAACTTTAGAAAACAAATCTTAAGACTAATACACTATTTTCTAGAGGATGCATGACATGCCAACTCTCATTCACAAAAAATACATTGTTACATTATGCTGAACAGCCCCACACAGCACTCTCATGTGGGGCACACACCTAAAACTTAAAACTCTTCTCATATGCTACTCAACTAGACGCGAATGCCTTTGCAGTTAGGGAAGCAAGTACTGAACTCAGAATATGGAGAAAACTGTACTCCCTGCATAACAAGAGATTATTTTGGAGACAGTTGATAAAAACCATACATCCTTTTTATTGTTAAGTCAAAGAGGTATCAAAATGAAAAGCAAAAAATTACAAGGAAAGACTTAATGTAACTACTAGGAGCATCAAAAGAAGCAAAAGTGGGACTAGGCGCAGGGCAATGTGAATTAATGGACAAGGAAGGACAAGGATGGGAGAACAGTGAACATGTGCCGAAGATAATACTAGGGGAGAGGATCTGGTGGAAAAATCTGATCTTAGACACGCGCCTCGGTAAAGAAATAATGGGATACGATTTCTAAACCCCAACCACTATGTGCTTAAGAGTCATCCTCGCCATTGGCGCTGTCTCTGTCATCCTCTCCTTCCTCAGCCTCTTTTTCGTCATCCTTGATCAACTCCAGCTGGTCATCCCCCCGATCTTCATTCTCATCATCATCCAGTAGGTCCCCCTCCTCAGCAGAGTCATCTGCACCCCCCTCGGACTCCATCTTCACATTAGTCTCATCTTTCTTCAGGGAGCTGCTGCTCTGCTCCTCTTCTGACTTATCATTCTTCATCTCAACTCCTTGTTTGCTCTGTTCCTTTTCAATTTTTTCCAGGCTTTCCAGTAGCGAATCCACTTTTTGTTTAATCTGTGTCAACTCCTTTTTAATGGTCTGAAGGTCATCTCCTTTCAATTTTCCTGACTTGGAAGAAGATCCCCGCTGTCCACTCTTGGAATTGAAACCACTTTTGCCCCTTCGTGAGGTGTTTCCTGATACACGCTGGCGTTTTGAGGGCACTACAGCCCGAGCAATAGGAGGAGGAGGAGGAACTCTTGCTGGGTAGCTGTACATCCTGTCATAATAATCCCGTTGAAAGTCATAGTCCAAATCAAAAGAAGAGCCGTACATCTCCGCTGCAGATCGTTTCACACCTGCTTTTCCTCGGTTCACTTTTGGCTCTGCAGCCAGATTAATATCTAAAACCTGGCCAGCAATCATTCTGCCATCCTCTCCTGCTACAGCAGCTCGGGCATTTCTCTCGTTAACATACTGAACAAAGGCAAAGCCTTTATGAACAGAGCAGCCCACGATTTTGCCATACTTCGAGAAGATCGCCTCTACATCAGACTTCTTGACCACAAGAGTGTTGAGATTTCCAATAAATACACGGGAGTTCATGGAGCGAGGGTCCGTTTTGTTGGTAACATTGCTGGCCATGGTGTTTGACAAGGTTGGTCACAGCTGAAAAATGTAGCTGAAGATCAAAAAAATCTCACAGGAAGGAAAAAGGAGAAGAAATTCAACTGTGAATCTCCTGCTCCCAGTTTCCACACGAAGAAGCCGACTGCGGCTGGAGGTCAGCAAGGCGGTCTCAACCGCTCAGTCTCCGTCTCTTCACAAAATCACTTTTAAAACTCTTATCAGTCTTATTGTTTTCATTTGCGCCGATACGAGTGGCTAGTGAGGTTAAACATCTTTTCGTGGATTTTTAATTTCACTTTTTTATAAATTGTTTAATATCTTTCTCCCATGTTTAATTAGTTGTTTGCCTTTTGTTAAATGATGTGCATAAATTCTTTGTGATTTCTGGATGCTAATCTTTTGCCTATTAAATATGTTGCAAATATTTTCCTCCATTAATCTCCTCTTTTGTTATCTTTTAACTTTTGTACCAGGTATCAAGAAAAAATAAGCATGAGGTCCCCTGGAGAGGGAGGTGAATCTGTCAGAGGGATAAGGCCTGATGACGGGAGGGGCCGCACAGGAGAGGGGAGAGGGAATGGTTAGGTCAGGGCAAACATAGGTGCATGTCTGGTGTGAGGAGGGGAGGGAGGGCTGACCGCCAGGTGGGAAAAGGAGAGTCTGAGGATGCCCTTGGGATCACTAGATAAGAAGGGTCTTTAGTGACATGGGCAGAATGGACCTAGGGCATCTGTGGGTACCCAGGAACCCAGCTTGGTGCTGCAGAAAACTGGAACACTGAGTCCTGGATCTTTGGGGTGCACATCCTGCTCCAGAGACTGTAACAGTGAGACCCCAACTGGGAACTTCACTGGGTGAACCAGCTATACTTGTACCCTGAGGACTTAAGCCGGAAAACACAAGGTGTCTGAGGTAGAAGAAGACAGCTGTACCAAGAGCGGTGTACTGTTGGTTGGTGAACATCAATGCCCTATATGTATTGACATGTATTATCCTGACAACCCTGTGATGGCCATTCTGTTATAGTCTGCTTATGCTCATGTATATTAGGGTGTATCTCAGAGGTGCACCCCCACTTGGGCTCACTCACCCTCTTGAAACTGTTATTTCTTGGCTTATTGTTCGGTAAATGAAACCTGGGGATGCTGAGCCTACAGGGAAATAAACTATAACAAGGGTTGGGGGGGGGGCATAGAGGAGTGGAGGAGGTAAGAGGGAGATAATGTCAAGAAGTGCAGGGAGGAAAAGTATGTTTTGGAAAACATGTTTGATTATGGAAGAATTCCACAATGATGTTTGACATGATTGAATTATGGAAGGATATGACATATATGCCAATGCTCCCAAGTTACAGCAAGCACTAAATCCTAGCTCCAACTTAAGTACAATTAGTTCTTATATCATGGCCCTGCTACATACTCACCTTCATGAAATGATCGCTGAAGATAAGGGCGCTACAGCAAAGTGTGGTGAAGAACGCAGATGGTGCCCAGCTATTAATCGGAAGAGTGTCTGGGGGCTAAAAGGCTTGGATTCAAGCAAGCAGCCGTCTAAGCGAGGAGTCAATTAAGTCCACACAGAAGCACCAACACCAGGTTGTGTGATCCAAAGACGACAATTACAAAACCCGAATATGGTGAGGAGAAAAGCATCAGAGCCCCCAAAGCATGAAGAACACCCAGTTTGTGGAGGGCTCTTGGGGATGGTGAGAGCCCAAACTCACCTGCAGGGTACCTGGTCAGACTGAGCCACTGGCAGATCCGCTCTCGCCACGGGCAAGAGTCTCCATCAGCCTCACTGCCAGGTAGAGACCATTGTAATCTTGATTATGCTGGATCGAACTCAACATCTGGCCAGTTGGCCTCCCTGTAGACGTGACCTGAATTGGGTCTGGGTGCAAGTATCTCTTACCGGTCCAGGACAGAAATGTCTTCCCTGGCTTTTTGATGATTGTTGGGGGTCTTTTCCTTCTTGCACATTATCAGTATTTTCATCTGTATACTACTTGCTTCTTCCCTTACCTCCTTAGCATGGTTTGTTGTCAGTGACTTTCTGTGGGTCTCCCAGCTGTGAAGCACAGGGGCTACGAGGCATGATAAGAATAACTGACACAAGGGAATATGGGGAACATGGTGGGAGTGCAGACAGGAGGGAAAGGAAGGGGATTGGGGAGTAACTAATGAAGACAGGAGTGCGGGGAGCCCTAGAGCAGATGCTGATTGCACGAATCATCTTTGATTTGAACATGGGCCAGGGGGTGCTCTAGAATTGATATGGGGGTGATTGTACAATTCTCCATGATATGATTGAGCAACTGAACTATTGAATTATATATGTAAATTACTTGTGAATAAAACTGGAAAAAATAGAATAGAAAAAATAATTTTTAACCTAATTTGTTTTTTGTATCATTTGTCTTAATTTCTCCAATCTTCTTTCATATATAGTTTACTACCTTCATAACTTACTTTTGCTTTTTATATTACTATTCTTATATTAATCTTTAATCACCAGAAACTTGTCTTTCTTATTTTGGGAGAAAACATGAAAAAGAAAATGCCTTGTGTTAATGTGGGAAAACAGCAGCCTTCAAGTCATTAGGACTGGATTCAGAAGCAAACTTCACTGTCTACTCAGAAAAAAACAAACTCGCTGCCATCAAGTCGATTTTAACTTGCAGGGTCCTAGAAGAGGTTGCTTAACCTTCCCGGGTCCATTTGCTTCCTAAAAATGGGTACAATGCTTTCCCCCCCTCAGTTCCGAGGCACACATTTTGACTTCCGTGTGTTAGGGTTCAGTTGACAGCTCGTTGTGGTTAGATATCTTTGGGTTGGCTCTGACCCCTGGTGACCTTATGTACAACGAAGCGAAACACGACCTGGTCAGGCGCCATCCTCACGATTCTTGCTATTTGAGCCCACTGTTGCAGCCACGGTGTCAGTGCATCTCGCTCGGGGTCTTGCTCTACGTTACCAATAACAATGCCCTTGGCATTGTGAGCGAGCCGGGCTGCTAACCGCAAGCTTAGTTCGAATTCAGCATTCACTCCGAGGGAGAATGACAGGCTTTCTACCGCTGTACAGATTCGCAGTTTCAGAAATTCTCAGGAGCAGTTCGACCTTGTCCTACAGGGTCGCTGTGAGTTGACATACACTTGACAGCAGGGGGGTTGGGTTTTTTTGGGGGGAGGGGCTTCTTCAGGGACTGGTCCTTCCTCACAAAATGTCCAAAGCACGTGAGACTAAGTCTTGCCCTCTTACCTTCTAAGGAACGCTCTGGCTGTACTTCTTCCAAGACAGATCTGTTTGTTCTTTTGGAAGTCCATGGTATATTGAATGCACTCTACCAACACCATAATTCAAATGCATCAATTCTCCAGTCTTCTTTATTCATTGTCTAGCTTTTGTTTATATCTGTATGTATAAAAGGTCATGGAGACGGAAGACTATGGTTCGAGTCAAGTGCACCTTAATCCTCAAAGTGACATCTTTGCTTTAAAAAAAATAAACATTTAATTGGCATATATTTCACATATCATACAATTTAATTGTTCAAGCATATTAAGAGCTGTGCAATCACTACCACAATCAAGTTCAGAATATTTTCTTCTCATACTCATAGTTGCTAGCGCCCCATTTCCCCCAAACCTCCTGTGCCATGCACCTGTGTACTTAGTAATCCAGTTCCCGCCTCTGCAGATTTACCTCTCCTGGATAGCATATACAGAAAAATCAAACA
This sequence comes from Tenrec ecaudatus, assembly GCF_050624435.1. NCBI lineage: Eukaryota > Metazoa > Chordata > Mammalia > Afrosoricida > Tenrecidae > Tenrec > Tenrec ecaudatus. Next base: position 89,737,433 of record NC_134539.1, on the reverse strand, counting down.
AAACACAAAGAGGAAGTTGAAAAATAAAATCACCAACAATGACAAGACAACACAGAGGAAAACCTTAATCAAAAAGAAAGCACAAACTATTAAAAACTGAAACTGCTTTAAAACACTTTTTAACACTTTAAAGAGATCATTTGCAGCAGAGTTGCCTAATACACTATGTCATTCAATTTCTTAAAAGCTGCTTCCCTAATGTGTTGAAGAAAGCTGATGGTGCCCGGCTATCAAAAGATACAGCATCTGGGGTCTTAAAGGCTTGAAAGTACGAGGTGTCGAAGGGATCAGGTATCAGCCATCATCAGAACAAAAAAATCATATCATTGTGAATGAGGGGAAGTGCGGCATGGAGACCCAAAACCCATCTGTAGGCAATTGGACATTCCCTTATGGAAGGGTCGCGGGGAGGAGATGAGCCAGTCAGGGTGCGATGTAGCAACGATGAAACATACAACTTTCCTCTAGTTCCTAAATGCTTCTTCCCCATCCACTATCATGATCCCAATTCTCCCTTACAAATCTTGCTAGACCAAAGGATGGGCACTGGTACAGCTAGGAACTGGAAACACAGGGAATTCTGGGCGGATGATCCCTTCAGGAGCAGTGGTGTGAGTGGCGATACTGGGAGGATGGGGTGCAAAGGGGGAACCGATTACAAGGATCTAGATATAACCTCCTCCCTGGGGGACGGACAACAGAAAAGTGGGTGAAGGGAGACGTCAGAGAGTGCAAGATACGACAAAATAATAATTTATATACTATCTAGGGTTTCTTCCATGAGTGAGCATAGATCGTAGAGCAGGTGAAATGAAATCCTTCACAACGTCAGTGCGTTCTCTTTTGATCACGCTGTTGCTTGTCACGTTGTAAAGATTTTGCTTGTCTTACTGAAAGCTGCAGTCTCGGGTCTTCATCGTGGAGCATCTCCAGCCCTCTTCACCTCCGGCAGCAAGGGCTCACAGTCTGCAGACTGCAGGTTGTTCACGGGTCACCCTCCCGTCCTGAGGTCGGAATCCAGGTGCTTGGAGTATTTGCTCCGCCTTCAGACTGACTAAGCAGTGTGAGGAGATGCAATCCTGACACACACTGTCCCTGGGTGTCAACTACACTGCGTTCCCCTTGCTCTGTTCAAATGACTGCCTCTTGGTCGGTATACAGGTTTTCCACCGTGCTCCATTGAATGCTCTGCAATTCTCATTCTTCAAAAGGCCTCAACCAGCACTGGGCTGACACTACTGCTCCCAGTATATAAAAGTGCGGTGCATTTCCGGTTAAGGCCTCTCTGATTCGATGAGCTACATGGGTTCCCATCTCGTAGGTCCTCAGATGGTTTCACACTCAGATTAAAGGGCCTAGCACAGGTCCCACACCGAGAGGTGCCCCGACGACAGAGCTCGTCTTTGTCCTGAAGAATGCCACTCCTGGGCATGCTCTCTGTGTCACCTTGCCCTTCCTCTGTGGCTTCCAGAACCTCAGCCCGGAGCTCCTCCTACTCAAACGCTCAGCTGACTGAGGCTGTGCCCTCAGTTCTCTCCTTGGGGGTACAGAACCCAGATGAACCCAGAGCCAACAATGAAACGCTCCCCGTGAGGCTGGCCTTTCCCAGGCACCAAGGGACATTGCCACCAATCAGCATGCTACCTCTGCACCGTCTCACAGCACCCTGTCCCCGCTGAGTGGTGACTAGGACACCCCGCCCCCCGCCCCGCAGGTCCCAGCCCAGGCTCTCAGGGTCTCCAGTCTTCCTCCTCACTGGAGAAGGGGGCCCACTGAGCCAAGCCTTCACTCAGAGAGCATCCCAGCAGCTTGCAGGGATTGCCACAACCACCAGAACCCCACATCTTTGCTGCATCCATGGGACTTTACTAGCATCCTACGGACCAAGAGTGACTGAATTATTGGAACAATTGGAATAATACCCCCAAAATTAAGATAAATTCTCCAACCACTCACAATGCCATAATTTGACAGGCATCACAGAGGCCTCCCCTTACCACGGAAATGTGGGGCTGAAGGCTACTTGTCCGTTTTTAATGTGTTTCTTCACAGAAGTGTGTGCTGGATGTCTAAGGCCCTACTATCTTACAAGGAAGGATCAGCTTCACATATTCATGAGTGAAAGAGTCATGAGGGGACTGGACACAGCTGACTGAGATGAAAAGTCAAATTCATCACCATCAAGTCAATTCCGACTCATAGCAACCCTACAGGACAGGGTAGAACTGCCTCTGTGAGTTTCTGAGACTGTAACTCTTTGTGAGAGTAGAAAGCCTCATCTTTCTCCCTTGGAGCAGCTGGTGGTTTTGAACTGCTCACCTTGTGGCTAGGAGCCCATCACAAAAATCACTTCCTCCTGTGAGCTGCAAAAGCTGGCCCTCACGTCACCTGGAAACGTGCTTTAAGTGTGAATTAGAACCAGGGTTAAAGTTTTAATACACCCCCTTTACCAGACACCTAACGAGGAGCGGAAGAGCAGAAGGGATGCCTCTGGTGACTGCGATGCCCGCTCACCTGGGCTCATAGCCTAGGGCCAGTGGCAGAGTATTCAGGAAGGGGCTGCACCAATTCCAAAGAAACCTGCTTCAAAACCAAGGTGTGGGTGTCAGGCAAGAAGGGGAGCACGCGTGACTTAGGGTTGTGGCCCCTGTGTGGTGGTGGAATCTCCCGCACTTGTCCAGGAAGCCTCATCTCATCCTCCAAACAGCTGGGGAAAGGGCTGTCATTCACATGGCCCAAGTGAAAATTCAGAGTCACCCTAGGGAACCGGGATGAAAATTCAGGTAGCCTGACCCCATTCCTGGATCGCTGGTGATGCAATTGTTACCCATTGGACTGCAACCCAAAAGGTCAGCAGTTTGAAACCACCAGGCGTTTCTCAGAAGGAAGACAGAGCTTTCTACATCTCTCCGAAGTTGGTCTCAAAAACTCATGGGGCAGTTCTACTCTGTCCTACAGGCTCGCTATGAGTCGGCATCGACTGGATGGCCATGAGTTTCAGTTTGGTTTAGTTGGGGCCCATTGCACCATGTTGGATATCAACTAAGCCCAGATGTGGAGAAATATCTGTGACACTGTTTTCTCCAACCCAGAATCCTTCAGAAATGAGTGAATGAGCATCCCCTTGTCGTGGAAGTTTGGAGGCATAAGTATAGCCTGTCTGCACCCCAAATACCCCTTGGAATAGAGGGGTACTGGGTAAGGCACTTTTCAGTGGTCAGCCAGGCAGCCCCATCACTGTCACTGTGTGAGGGGAACTAGACAGTGGTGATGCTTGGATAATATTGTGACTGGGCTAAATGTCTCAGAACTGTGCACGGTCACGTGGTTAAAATGAGAAATGTCAGGTTTCGTAGATATTTCGCACAATAAAGAAAATGGTGCTTTCAGACATGGTGGTCAGCGCTGTGGAGAAAACCTCAGCAGGGTGCTGTAAGAAAGAAAGTGGAAGGTGGGGGGAGAAAGGGGGACCCAATCACAATGATCTACATATAACCCTCTCCCAGGGGGCCGGACAATAGAAACGTGGGTGAAGAGAGACACCGGTCACGGTAAGACATGAAAAAAATTATAAAAATGTATAAATTAGCAAGGGTTCATGAGGGAGGGATGGTGGGAGAGATGGAGGAGAAAAAATGAGGAGCTGACACCAAGGGCTCAGGTAGAAAGAAAACGTTTTGAAAATGATGACAAGAGATGTACAAATGTGCTTGACACAGTGAATGGATGGATGAATTGTGATAAGAGCTGTATGATCCCCCAATAAAATGATTTTTTAATTAATTAATTTTTTAAAATAAAGAGATTGGGATGGACCATTGGGAGCGGGTGGTCACTGAGGGCTTCACATGCACTGAGAATGCATGATGGGAAGGCATCCCCTCATGATGACTTTGGGATAGTACCTCCCACCCCAGGGCCTGTACACAGCTGGAAATAGGGCTGGAGAGGTGGGCAGAAGGCAGCGGCAAGCAATCTTGTTTAACGTGATGTGGGCAGGAGGTGTGGAGAACAGAGTGAGGCAGGGGATCCCAGAGAGCACAGTGCCTCAGGACCAGTGCGGAGCTGGCATCCAGGTCAGGTCAGGAGCGGCTGGTCCGGCAGGGAGGCAGACACAGGGCTGGGTGGGTCCTCAGGAAGCAGAGAGCAGCCGAGTGCCCATGAGAAGGAAGGCATCACAGAGCCCACTTGAGAACACAGGCCAGGTCCACCCGAGCACCAAGTCTGGGTCAGATGCATAGCAGGAGGAACGAGATGCTGAGGCCCCGCTGGGAGGCCCTGGGCTGGGCTGGAAGGCACTGGGAGGCCCTGGGCTGGGCTGGAAGGCACTGGGAGGTACTGGGCTGGGCTGGAAGGCACTGGGAGGTACTGGGTTGGGCTGGAAGGCACTGGGAGGTACTGGGCTGGGCTGGAAGCTGCGTGGCAGGGAAAGGTGCGTAGGGACAGGAGCTGCCTCTTCAGCTCACTGCAGAGGCGCAGAGGTCAGAGCCCATGGGGTTTGGGAAAAATGACAGGCCAATGAGCAGCTCAGAGGGGGCAGGGGTTGCTTACTCTGGGCTGCCTGGATTACGGTGGTGGTCGTGTGCCCCAAGTCCTGAGTACCAAGGCGACCCCCACCCCCACTCCCCAAAACTACAGCAAGCACAGAAAGGGCCCTGCCCTGAAAGGTTGCAACTCCTCAAATGGAATGTGGTTCTTCTAGGGAAGAATGGGCGCCCGGAGGAAAAGCCAAGGCCAAAGGTGGAGTCACGTTGGAGAGGCTTCTCCCACGCCTTCCCAGAGTCTCCCTGCAGAACAACTTCTCATCCAGCAGTCATTTGGGGGGGCAGACAAAATAACATGTGGTGATGGATTTTTTTTTTTAAGCTGGTACCAGATTAGGTACCTAATCTAGGCCCCCCCCCCCCCTGTCTTCACCAGCAGGGTAAACCAGCAGGAGATCCTCACCAACATGAAAACAAAGAAGCTCCCTCAGCAGGGGGGCGGGGAGATTATGGACCCCATCACAGGAGACTCTTTCCTGCATCCTAGCTTTGCTTTCTCTGACAAAACACCTTGGATCTCCTAGCTCAGTCTCCTCCATGTGAGTTCCCGTGTCCACAAAAGCCCACAGAAGAGCCCACACCGTCAGTGTTGACCGCCAGCCTCTCTGAGCACGAATGGGAGTGAAAGGCTGTGGCTGTCTGTTGGGATTTGGCACACCTCGCTCCATTCTGTCCGACAGGGCCATCGGGAACATCCCCTGAGCCCTGGGGACAGGGAAGCCAGAGCTGCTAGGAGACCTGGGTGGGAGGTCCAGAGGACAAATGGGACCAGAGAGGGTCAGGCAAACCCCAAACTAAACCCACTGCCATCAAGCTGATCCCAACTCAGAACAATCCAATATTTTGCTCCAGAGACTGTACATCTCTACAGGCACAGAAAGCTTCAACTTTCTTCCGCAGAACGTCTGGTAGGTTTGAATACCACCCCTCTTTTACGGTCAGCAGTCTCACACTCACCAACAGCACCCCAGGATTCCGTGCAAAGGTGAACAAGAATAGACAGTCATCACCACCACACACAAGCTTCCAGAGACAGACGGGTGGTGACAGACAGATGTGGGAGAGCTGGCTGTCGCAGCACAGCTACAGGGAGCATGCTGTGCAGGGCAGGGTCTTTGAAACCTTGAGGCTCACGGTTGAGGCGCAGGCTGCCAAAAAAACCATCAGGACCCGGCATTGGAAGCAGCCACTGAACTCACGCAGCATCCTGAGCCAGGGTCACCCACCCACTCACTCAGCATCCTGAGCCAGGGTCACCCACCCACCCACCCCCTACAAACTCCTTCCCCTGTGACTTGCTCTAAGATCCAAGCAAGATCCTGACTTGGGGCAGCATATTCCTCAGCACGTTTTCGCCTCTTTTCCGTTCCTTATAAATCAGAAACTTAATTACCCGGAAAAGAGTCTCCTGCAACCAAAATACAAATGCGTTTAATGTATAATTTATATGGGGGAAATGTAGATGTCAGTGCATGACAGATTGTCATATTAATATTTTTGCAGTCGCATGTCTAGGCATCTGTCTGCCCCCCCTGAGAATGGCTTCCTGCAGGTGATGGGAGGTCTGGGCACAGCCAGGTAAGCTAGAGAGGAGGCTTTGGGGCAGCATGTGATGAACTTCCCGTGTCTCCACTCTGGAAGGGCAGAGCTGGAGGCCCCAGCCCGGCATGAGCACTGCTGGTACTAAAATTCATTTTCCAAATTTTCTTTTCTTTTGGAGGAACATCTAAACAGCAAACTTCATTCCCATTCCTGAGTGTGGGTGAGTCACAGTTCTGCCTCCACCCCTCCCCGGAGGCAACTTGGCACTTGGGGCCAGCTCCCAGCCAGGCTTCCAGGGCAGAACACAGAGTGAAGTGTGGTCCCCAGATCCAGCAGTTTGAGGACACCAGAAAGGTCAGGTGAGCAGAGCTGGAGAGGATGCTCCTGCTGCCATGTGGCTCTCTGCAGAGAAGGAAGTAGTTTCCTATGACAGGAGTGTCCCCCAAAGCCTCCAGGGATGGGGTCAGTCCTGGAGGGGTTTGTATAGCAGGAGGCAGGAGGCTTTGCACAATAGCAACACCCCCCAAAAGTAGAGGTACAGATGTTCATGCTAACTAGCCATCACCAATCACCTCATGGGATTCTTTTGCTTGGTTTGGGAGTTTAGGGCAATGGTCTCCGTGGGACAATCCTGTCCACTGGTGGCTGGAGGACATTCCAACCAGGGAAGTCTGCAGGCACACAGAGACCAGGGAAGCATTCCACATGGGGGAGCATGTGTGCCCAGGGAGGAGCCTGGAGTGGACAGCAGAAGGTCCTCCTGTGCCCAGCCAAGGGACAGTGCTCTGTCCTGGACTGAAGACCCAGCCCACCTAATCAGCCTTTCACTTGGGTGAAGGATATGGGGCCTGCAGGAGGCCTGAGCAAGAAAGGTGAGTCAGCTTTGCGTGTGATTAAGTGGGGGCATCCGCTTGAGTACAAGCCCTAGTGGGATCTCTTTCCACTTTTTTCATTTTTCAAATGTTATTGTCTTCTCCGTGAACATCTAAACAGCAAAATTCATTTCCATTTCCGAGTGTCTTGTCATCATGGTCAGTTACGTTGATTCCATTCTTCACATTGTGTTAAAGCTCCCCTTACTTCCGCCCAATTTCATGTCCATCTACTTAGTCTGCCTGCCCCCATCTCTTCATCTAAGCCTTCAGATGGCCGTTGACCCTTCGGGGTTACGCAGACACGGTAAGACACCGTGCTCACACGTGACAATCTGTATTCTCTGGACTAAACGGTTCTTCAGGTGACAATAGGGGATCGTTTCAATTCAAGGGTTGAAGACCCATCAGGGACTCCTCCAACCTCAATAGGATCCCGGATCCTTCCATTTCAATCATCTAGATCCATCAAGAACTTCTCTTCCATGCTTTTCTCCCTCTTTATCAGATTTCCTCTTTGGAATTCCTGATCAGACTCATTGGTGGTTGCGGCTGTGAGCTACCGCTCTTGGGCTCTTCTGGTCCAATGGTGGAGGAGGCAGGAGTTCACGGAGACCATCAGACCTGCCGTCCAGCCCCTTCTTGGAGCTGTGGTTTCCTGCTCTCTGCTGGTGCAGGTGAAAAGTTCTAGATGGCTGCTCGGATGTTTTCGGACCCCAGACGCTACTCACCATACAGAGATCAAGCATTAACTTTCAGAACGATAGTATGCTAATTGACAGGACTGTCCCATGGAGACCACAGCCCTTCATTCCCACGCCAAGAAAAACAATCCCGCGAGGGGACTGGTTATGGCTAATTGGCATGAACACCTGTACCTCCATTTGGGAGGGGGGAGCGGGTGTTGCTATTGTACAGAACCATCCACACTGTAGCGTCTGCCCGGCTATCCCTTCTCCCTATGTACAACTTATTTCACCTCCCCTATGTTAGTCATGCTGTGCCGCCGTCCCCACTGCAATAGGCAACAAGTGACCACTCCCTAGGGAGGCCTTCACTTGCCCCCACCTACCCAGTCCCTGGAAACCGTTCAGGAGCATGGATTTACGTGCACCTCCTCTGGCAGGATCATCAGCCTTGGGCCCACGTTCTGAAACAGCACTCTCTTCACACGGGTGCAGGAGTCCACTAGCTTGATTGGCACACGGGTTGGGGCCCTAGTAGCCTGTCTACGGCTGCTACTGTCATCGGGAGGTGCTTACTCCTTAGGCAAGACGTACCCTGGCATGTCCCCGCAGCTCCCATGGGGGGGTCTGAGCACATCCCACCCAGCGCACTTGCCCAGGTGTTCAGCACTGGCTCGGCCAAGAACAGAGAATCCTTGTGTGTTGTACACAATGTAGGGTGGGGGGAGGGGAGGAGGGCTCAAACTGCCTCCCTTCATGCCCCCCCACCGACCCTTGGCCCAGAACCACTCAGGGGCAGTCAAGGGCATGCCTTCTTCATTCCCATCCACTGTGTGCTGGGCACTACTTGAGGTTCCACTAGTGTCTTCTCAGAACTTGCCCTCACAAAGATAAGGCCAGCCGCTGCTTCCCAGTCCCCCCGGAATCCTGGAAGCACCCTTGGCATCTTATAGTTTGGGTCAACAGGAAGAGGCCTGCTTCATAGGGCTAAATGCTCCCAGGATCCGGTTCCAAGCTCATTATTGTTCACATCTGGAAGACGTCTACCGCCCTCAGCTTCCCCACTTCCCAGACCACCTACCTCTCTTGGTCTTGCGCGGGCTGCAGCCCTCCGCCTGAACCAGAGCTCCGCGGGCCTCGAACTCCTTCCAGCGCCTCAGCTGCTCCTCGCGAATTTTGTAGAAGAGGATGTGCCTCTGCACGTCGCTGAGCTCAGCGAGCAGTTCCGGGTCGACATACGTGTCCTGCAGGATCTGCTGCAGCATGGTGCTTCCAGACAGCGCCCGACCAGGAGCAGCTGGGTGGGCAGCCACGCTCGCTCCAAAGCCACTTCCAACGTCCCTTCTCAGTGCGGCATCGTCACCCAGCCTCGGTTACCTGACAACTACACACTCACCCCCTTAGCCCGGGACAGCAACAAGGGGCAGGCAGCAGGGACCCTGTGAGCGCAGCAGGCAGCAGTGACTCGCTAGCCCATCTGGCGGGTCATCGGCCCGGTAGTCCCACCCAGGGCTCCGGGAGGGCGGGTGAGCGGCAGCCTCTTGCCCAGCAGGGCCATGCTCGAGCCTGCCCTGCCAGGGACTGCAGGTGTCGGATGATCTGTTAGTGGAAGGTAACGATGACACCAGCTGTATCGGTGACACGACCCCAGCCAGACGGGAACCGATCCCTCCCCTGCAGATAAGAGGAGGAGGAGGCTTTGCCTGCAAATTCCATGTCTTTTGAGTACATTTCAGACAGAAGCCAGAGGAGCAGGCTAGCTGCTTGGGGCTCCCTGGTCCTGGTTCCACCTACCCCCGCTGCCAATCATGCTCTTTCCCACGAAGGCTGGCGCACAGAGGTGTGCTGTCTGTGGGGAAGAAAAGATCTTCATCCCACCTGCGACAGCCAAGGAAGAAAATAAAACGGAATCAAAGGGGAGACTGCCGGGGCCTTAGTCACATAATCCAGGAGCCTGATGCAGACAGACCCCTGTCCTTACCATGAGTGTCTAAAGCTAAGGAGGTGCTGGCAGATTCAGTCTCTTGGGGACCGGTCCCTGTTGACGGTCATTGTTCCTGGTCTGTGGTTGCAGGTGTCTGGAGTTCAGCAGAAAAGAGAATGAAAGGGGGTTTTTTCGGCCCCCTTCAAGAGGAGTGGACCCCCGCCCCTTTGAGGCGAGAAGACGGTGAAGCGCCCTGTTGCTGAGACCAGCCGCTCTCCCTGTGTGTGCTCCAAGCCACTGGCAGCTGCCCTGTTCTTCGAACAAGGAAATGGGGCCTCAGAAAAGGTAGGTGACATGTCTTTGGCTACCCACCGTGTCGGCAAGGACGCCGGCCAATCTTCATATGTGAATCTTATTGACAGCGATGAATCTGTGGGTTGTTTGAAAGTGTAACCCAGTCGGGGAAGGTAAAACAAACAAGCCAGTGGGATTTGGCACGACGTTTGCTTGGATCGGTGACCTCTATTACCTTTTCCTCCTGGCATTGACTGAAGGTGGGTCAGATAACCAAGAAGGTTGGAATGGGAGTAAGCGAATGCAGTCTCTTCCCTGCAAGAAACACACACACATACACACACGAGATTAGTGCGTTCCGGGCACTGAGCCCACAGGGTCAGAGAAGTGTGGACGGTCACGCTGCTCTCCACTGGTCCACTTGGCGGTCCCAGTGACACCCCCTCCTCCATTACGGGAATCTTTGTAGGTCTAGTCTCCACGCTCCTGTTGGACATAGATTTGTCCCTGAATTCCCAGCCTCCTAGCCCTCTCCTTTCCCTGTCTGCATCCTTTCATCTCCTCTGGACTGGCGCGTGGCTAGACCCTCGGGAGTTGTGTCTTCCCCAGCTTTTCCCTGAATCCTAACACTCAGAGCACAATCATTCTTCCTCTTCCTACCTGGGACTGGGAAGGGGCCCCAGAATCCAGAGGAGACAAAGGAAGCCACAAAAGGACCTGACCTCCTGGTGACAGCAACCTTCTTTCTGGGACCCCAGACGCCTCCAAGAAGGTGGGGACAGAGAAATCCTGTGCAGGGGACCAGGAATATGCAAGTCTCCGTGAAAGTAGAAGCCCAATCTCCTGGCTGCGTGGCGGTGGAGGATGGCGGCAGCAAGGCAGGAGTGACAGGCCTGAAGGATGCAAGCTTAGTTTACCCCTCAGCTGCCTCCTGGGGACACAGGAGGGGAGGGCTGCTCTCTGGCAAAAGGCCAAGAGATACTGAACCCTGGGGACGAGCAGGTGGCCAGATCTGGTTTCCAGAAAGATGTGGGTTTGGGGGGGCCAGCAAAGGTGTGGAACCTCCAAACCTGGTTCATGCTGCCCCCTGCCTAGAACTTAGCATCTGCCCTCTGGGCCCAGGTCACGGGCCGGATTTGGGGTAGGGCTGTTTAAGACAGTCTCTGGTATGTCTTCTTGGGAGGGGGGCAAGCTTTAGACCAGTGGTTCTCAACCTTCCTAATGCCATGACCCTTTAATACAGTTCCTCATGTTGTGGTGACACCAACCACAAAATTATTTTTGTTGCTACTTCACAACTGTCATTTTGCTAATGTTATGAATCAGGCAACCCCTGTGAAAGGGCCGTTTGACTCCCAAAGGGGCCACAACCCACAGGTTGAGGACTGCTTTAGACAATTGTTTTGCCATAATGAGTAAGAGATGTTTATAGAATTATACAGCGCCCGCATCCACCCCTCAGAGGTGCCTGAGCTTCATCCACGTGGGAATCTGCAAATGTTTTTGGGGTTTTCACTGTCACCCACAGCCTTCTGCAAGTGGGGCGCTCTGAATTTAAGCTCTAATAAAGGACCAGATCACATCTCACCTCTCATTTCTTCTTACTGCATGTGCCAAATAAAATTTTGTTTCTCCTCAACCTTATCCTCTTGTTTTTCCTCGCCATTCTCATTTTGTGATGGTTCTCCCCGAGGGCAAGAAAAACAATGTTCATTATTCCGGTCAGGTGAGGAGCTGAGAGCTCCTGCCCATCACTCTCCAGTCAGGTAAAATCAAGAACTGATACATACCTGTGTGTCTAATACGTTCGTGCAAAACTCAATGTCCACGAAAAACTCCGGGAACGTTGCAGCGGCCTGTGGAGGGCGTCCTGTCGAGGTGGATAAGCCCTGCCAGGGGTGGAGATCTTTATAAGCAGGGAGGCCTTCCTGAGGGCCGGTCTACTTCCGGCCCCCTTTAAACTGCTCTGACCAGCGTGTTCATGGGGTACGGCAATGCGTCAACAGTTTCATTCCTTTCTGCCCATCTTGGTCCTGCCTGAAATCAGTTGTGGGCCACGTTTGCGGGTTTTATTAAGAGTTGGTGTGTGCCCCAAACCGGGCAGCTGATTGGTCTCAAGTGGAGGCCACCACCTAGATGGGCACCAGTGGGTCACTGGAACAGCCTTGAGATGAACGCGGTGAACCCAGGATGGGAGATTGTTGGTTTGGGCATCTGAGTGCATAGTAAGCAGTACCTTGTAGGGCCCTGTCCTCTTTTCTTCTAAGAGGACCCTTTGCCTGGGCTTACACAGGATCAAATTGCTGGCTAATGGGCCCTGGTGGTGCTGTCCAGTAAGCACTGGACGACTGGCCAGATGCAAGGTTGGAGATTCAAACCCAGCAACCCCTCTTCCGGAGAAACACGAGGCTGTCTTCTCCCGTAAAGATTCACAAGACCTCAGAAACCCTGGTAGGGTTGCTATCAGTTAAAAACGACCGGATAGCAGTGGGTTTGTTTTGCTTGTTTGTTTGGGGTTTTTTGGTGTCTCCTGGCTGGAAGGGGTGGACAAGGACCCCACAACGGTGGTCCCACTGTGGAGAGAACATTCACAGCCCAGCAGAGACTGCCGATAAGTGTTCACTCTGTGAGGTAGTTATTGTGCCAACCTGGCCGATAAACACATGTGGGGTTAATTGAAGAGCAGAGAGATAAATGGCTCGGTGAGCCTCACCTTTCGAGTTCTCGGGTCTCTTGCTTTGTGATGGTTGGACCAGGGTGCAGCTGCTTTAACCAGTTCCCTGCTTCAACTTACAAGGCTTACTTCCTGCAAGACATCTCTGAGGAGAAGCAGCATGGACCTACCCTGATGCAGCCCTGGGTGCTGGAGCAGCTGTGTAGAGACCCCTGCCAGCACTGAGATACTTACACATTCACTGACTCGGCTTTCCTCCTGCAGTCAGCATCATTGCATCTGTTTTGTGAGATGGAGGAGGACTTTGTGGATTGGTGTCGGGCATATGGGTTAATGTTGGACTTGTGGGCTTGGGCAACACTGGGTTGGGATGTTTTCTTGATGTGCACTTAACCCTTATATAAGACTCTCTCTTATACATGGGTTTCTGTGGATTTGCTTCTCTAAAGTATCCAGACTAACACACTCTGATAATTCTAATTCTTGCCATCCGTCACCATTAAACAAAGTTAAAGAATTATGCAAAACACCTATTTGCCACACGGAGGCTGTTCAGCAGGTTTTTGCCAGACATACGCTCAAATGACCTCATTTTAAACTTACTTCCTGAGACTGCCTCAACGCTTAGCAAAGCCTTGGGCCTTGCGTCTGTTCAAATGAGTTTAGTTTCGTGACAGAACTTGGCAACCTGTCGCTTTAAAATCTGGCTCACCCTTTCAACTTTTCTGCTTGACTGAGGTCTCTGGGCTGTATGAAGCATCCACTTCATGTCTAGGATTTCGGCTACTTAATGTATGACATCAGCAATAATGTATCATATCAGTGGACCAATGTTGTTTCCTATTCACCTGAGTATTCCAGGAATAATAACATTTTTCAGATGTTTGACTGGTTCTCGTGTCTTTTCAGTCCAACTGAAGAAAGTCTTGAGAAATACTAGTAAGTACCTTAAATTTTCCGATGCCCGTGGCACTGTGGTGAGATCTCAGGGACTATTACTATGTGTTGCCTGGGGTCGCCGTGGCGTTGGGCATAGTAAGGCAGACTGGGCCGGTTTTTACAGCCTGGTTGATGACTGCATCTATGGTTTACCCAATAACTCGTGATGAGAGGTTGGAGACTTTTCTTTGCCTCTAGCCTAAGGGGATATGGTGCACCTGTGGGGGATTCAATTCCAGGATGACATCGATTTTCACAGTAAGGACACTTTTCCACTGGGCCACATATTCACAGAGCAACTGAATCTCTCTCCTTCCCTAGGTGAGACACCAGGACTTCCCTAAGATAGAACCCATCAGGTGGGAATTCACTCCTCACCTTTGCTTCGTAGGCACCCAAAGTGCACCTCCACAGTTGTGAAATATGATTGACAAATGTTGGCCAGAAGTCCCTTGTTAAATTAAAAAAACATATTTTATTTAATTAATGGTGAATTAGGCGAAAATGTTGGCCACAAGTTCCTGACCCAGCAGTGGGATCGGGCACTCAGGCATGTACACAGAGGATCGAATCAATACGAAGACTCCAACAGCGCTTTCCAGGAGCTGCACAAAGTCTGAGTAACAGGCTTCCCTGTCACCCTTATCTTGGGGCGGGTTTTATGGTAGTGGGCCTTTCAGGTTGTTGTCAGCAGAAAAGGCAGCTTTCGTATCAGCAAGGATGCTAATCAGTTCTTCCCCTACTTCCTTTGATTTTAACCAGAGGCTGGGGGGGGAGGGGGGGGAAGCAGTGATTACGGCCTGAGCCCATCAGTCTGGCTTTCTCCCACTACTTACTGGACCATGATCTTATGGGTCTGCCCTTCAAGCCTCTTCTCCAGTGCCCTTCCTGCTGACACCAAGCACACTGATTTTTGCCAAGCTGAGGTTGGAGTTTTTGTCTAAGGGGTCCCGGTCTGCTGATGGCTGCCACCAACGATGCGGCCTGTTGCTTTGTCCTCAGTCTCTTTTCCTAGACTTGGTCGCACTTAGAATAAACTGCAAAGGCAGGCTCAACGCATTTGGACAGATTCATCCCAACCCCATTATCTAATTTTTGTAGCTTCTTTCTAATGTTGGAGGTGCTTGGCCCAATGAAAAGCAGGCTGATCATTCACAACGTTTCTGGGATTTCAGGATCTAAATCAGGATACTACCAGAAAGCATTGTAAATCGTTTCTAGACAGATTGGGGAGTCTTCCCCTGTCTTTTAATGGACGCCATCCACTTCATTGATGCTCTTTATTCAGGGAATCCATTTTTCAAACTCACCAGATGCAGTCTTGGTAATGGTAGTCCAGTGTCTAGTGTGGTCTTCAGAAATATTAGCCCCCACTGGGGCTCTGTCCCAGGGAGTTCCTCTTTGCTGGATGAATGCCAGCATTTTCCAGGTGACATCTGTTGGCTTTTTGTTTTTTTTTAAGGACCAGGCATCTCCCCTTCAATGTCAGAAAAACAGCTGCCTAATCAGAGCCACTGGTAGTAAAAAACTATACAGGTAAAAAGGTCTCTTGTGTTCTCTGGGTCTTCTCTATAGCCAGGTATGTTGTTCAATTAAAAAGATAAGAGGTGAAGAAGGGAGTGTGGACCTACACCATAGCTGGACCTCTCACTGCCTCATTTTCTCCTCCCAGGGAAAGAAGAGGTCATGTTGGATGAACATTGAAGAAGGCATCTCATCCCTTGGGGTTCTCTGCAATGTTAAAGAATTCAAATGGGCCGTGGCTTCCTGTGCCAGCAGGAAGTCCACAGCAGGCCTTGAGGCGCCTGAGCAGGTACAGGGTCCCCTGCTTGTCCACATGACCAACAGCATTGTGCTAGAGGGGAAAAACCCAGATTAAAATACACGATACTGAGGAGGTTTTACTAAACCTTAAACAGGACAAAGGCAAATCAAACATAATCATCTCAGAGGAGGGAAACCATGATCGCACACAAAATACCGAGGCCAAATGGCGTCTGCCAGCTCATAGCCCTGGGCTTACCTATGACGGAAATCAAAGGAAATTGTCACAAAATCATGGCTACCTCAAAACCAAATCTGCTGCGAAGTCATTTCCAGCTCATAGCAGCCCCATATTGGGTTTCAGAGACTTAAAAGTCTGTCCTGGGACAGACAGCATCGTCTTTCCCCCATGGTGGTAGCTAGTGGATCTGAACGCCTGATGCACAGCACCCAGGACGCCTGATGCACAGCACCCAGGACGCCTGATGCACAGCATCCCAGGACGCCTCGAGAAAACAGGACTGGTGCAGCCCTTTCCCTAAAACAGTAGGGAAGACCAGGATGAGTACCTGCACATGATTTCGGGCTTTTCAAAAATGTTTTATTGGGGAGAACAACGTGCAGGAAGACACATGTAAGACACAGCCGCAGCGCCAGGCTCATCAGAGCACTCCCAGTCCCCCAGCAAAGCCCCGTTGCAGGCAGCCCTGCTTTTCTTAACTCCTCCCTGCTCCTCCCCATTTCCCCCCAGTCTTGCCATAGACTTCAGAGTCTGTTTCTTTGGGTGTTCTTGTTTTTTATAATATTGGTGCCCTGCGATATTTATGAGCTTGACTAACTGCATAATGCCTCCCTAATCTGAGCAGAGGTGTTTGACAGCTCCGCTGCTGTTTTTCAGAGATGCATAACACTCCATTTGATGCATAAGCCCGAGTTTGTGGGATGTTTCCATCTTTTTGCTATCATAGATAGTGCTGCAATAAACATCGTCGTGCACACATCTGGTTGTATTTGTTATTTCCTCGGCGTACATCCCAGGTAGAGTGGCTGCAGGATCGTATGGTATTTCTATTCTCATTTGCTTAAGAAAATGCCACACTGTTGGGATACCTGCTGCACACATCCCACCACCCATGCATGGGGATTCCCACCTCTACATCCTCTCCAGAACTGATTTTCTGTTTGTTTTGGGGGGGTTTGTTTGTTTGTTTGCTAGTAGTGCCAGGGTGTGGTGGCACCTCATTGTTGTATTAATTTGTATTTCTCGTATAGCTAATGATCATGATAAATTATCTATATGATAGTTGGCTACCTGGATGTCATATTTACTGAAAGATCTATTCATATCTTCTGCCCAGTTTTTAAAAATTTTTTTAAAGTATTTTTTAAGATAATGGAATTTGTTTATTTTTTTAAACATTTTATTAGGGGTTCATACAACTCTTATCACAATCCATACATATACATACATCAATTTTATAAAGCACATCCGCACATTCTTTGCCCTAATCATTTTCAAAGCATTTGCTCTCCACTTAAGCCCTTTGCATCAGGTCCTCTTTTCTTTTGCCCTCCCTCCCCACACCCCCCTCCCTCATGAGCCCTTGATAATTTTAGATTATTATTTTGTCATATCTTTCCCTATCCGGTGTCTCCCTTCACCCCCTTCTCTGTTGTCCGTATTCCAGGGAGGAGGTCACATGTAGATCCTTATAATCAGTTCCCCCTTTCCAACCCACTCACCCTCTACTCTCCCAGTATCGCCCCTCACACCGCTGGTCCTGAAGGTATCATCCACCCTGGATTCCCTGTGCCTTCAGCTCCTGTATGCACCAGTGTACAACCTCTGCCCTATCCAGTCTTGCAAGGCAGAATTCGGATCATGGTCGTTGGGGGGAGGAAGCATCCAGGATCTGGGGGAAACCTGTATTCTTCATCGGTACTACATCACACCCTGACTGACTCATCTCCTTCCCTAGACCCCTCTGTGAGGGAATCTCCAGTGGCCGACAAATGGGCTTTGGGTCTCCACTCTGCACTTCCCCCTTCATTCACTATGGTATTTTTTTTTTGATGATGCCTTATACCTGATCCCCTTTCTTCTGCCCAGTTTTGATTGCATCATGTGTGTTTTTCCTACCGAAGTGATGTAATTTTCTATATATTTTTAAGATTAGCCCCATATCTGATATATCACTGCCAAAAACTTTGCCCCAATTTATGGATTTTCTATTGAATCTCTTGAATGAAGTATTTTAATGTACTAAATTGTCATATTTTAGGAGGTTCCAGTCCTCTATTTTATCTTCCATTTCGTGCGTGTTTTTCATTGTATTTGGCATTTCTGATTTGTATGAGGGCCCTTAAGTTTTCCCCTAATTTTTCATTGATGATCTCTATAGTTCTAGGGTTCGTATCTAAGTTTTTAATCCACGTTGAGTTGGTTCTTGTATATGGTGTGAGATATGGAACTGTTTCACTCTTTGCAAATGGAGATCCAATTTTAGCAAAATTGATAAGCTACTGAAATACCTAATTAAGGGAAAGATATAGAAAAGGTAATTATTATGAATAAGAAATTAAATGGGTGACATCCTAACAGAAGCAACCAAAATTTTAAAAGATAATTACTGAATATTGCAAAAGACTGTACTCCAGTGGACTTGAAAACCTTGAAGAAATGGGCAAATTTACAGAAACACACTACCTATCTACATTAATACAGATGGATAGATAAGGCCTTACCAGATCTATAACACAAGAAGGAATAGACCTAGCCACTTAAAAAAATCCCAATAACATCAAAATAGATTAATTTATTTAAAAGTTTCTCAAAGTAGCCAAATCTCCCTTAGTGGAATTATGCTATGTGTACATGTAAGTATACACATCACAGAAACTATTTTTCTGAAAGAAGAAATAATTAAGACATGAAATACCTTTATGAGAAACTGGCAACTCCCAGCCACTACCTACAACCAGAGGCAAGACACAAGCAATTCCAACGCACTGCTCTAGACGATAGACAAGCTCTCAATACAATAAAACAAGAATCACAAAGATGCACCAGTCTGAGAGCCCGGCTCAAATAACCAGACTTACAAACTACATAGCACAAAACTGCAAAAAGAAAATGCTGTTTCTTGAAAAGAGTTGAATCCCAAGTAACCGCTGAAGCACTGGTCTTGTTGCCATCTACACTTGCATTGGGAACTGGAAAAATGGGTTGCAGGAAGGGCTGGTGGTTCTTGGGAATTGTGAAGAGAATGGGGTTTATAGTGACAAACTCAGCAAACTGCTGATGCTTCCTTCTCGTGCAGTGACCTGGGGGTTATAAACAGAGAGTAATCTTCATCTGTCAGAGCAAAGGAGGGTTTTCATAGTGACAAATGGGCAATGTAAAATTGTAAGAAGAGTAAAGTTGGAATAGGGGAAGGAAAGCTCCTAGGTTCTTTATCCGTGACCTTGAGGGCAGGGGAAGAAACATGACTTCAACAACTTCTCTTCCTGCTTTGTTTGATTTTTAAGTCTCCAGTGGACAGACATACCCAAGAGACAACCACATTGGTCAAACATGTAATTAATCCACCTCTAATGTGATGGCGGGACTACTTCTCTTTGGAAGTGTGTGATGTTGGCTGATATTGACGATTTCACAGGCCTTAGACGGCCCATAGGTCGGATGTTCCCCACCCCTTGTTCAGGCAATAGCTACACTCTCTGGATTCTGGGTGGAAGTCCCTCAGTCTTGGGCTTCAGTTCTGCTTTCCAGGTCCACTCAAATGGTAACTCTGCTCCATCACCTTTGAGTGACCTTCACCTTCACCTTTGAGTGGCCTCGTTCTTCCAATCCAAACGAATGGCAATCTCCCTTCATTAGCTCCTGAAGACCCTGTTCTTCTGTCCCTTAACTATAATTTCCTCGGTGGGAAGTGGATCTAACCCCATGCCCCTGGCACTCCTGAATGGCAGCCTCCATTCCAGAATTGAGTTAGTGAAGACCTGACTCTTTGAAACCTAGAAGATCAGGGCCCCCCACTTTGGGAATCAGCAGGCTGTGGTCATACTCTTTGAGACCCCAAGGCTGGGGCCCTACCATTTAGGATTGAGGCAGCACCTTCTGCTTCCTGGTCCCTTGAGATCCTGACCCCTAAGACCTCTTAGGATAACCCAGTCTCTGGTCTGCTCAAATTAGTGTTACAAAACTCATTAGCACTACCAATTAGTGCCCAGAGACACCTCACTCCCTGAGTAAGCCTCACCCTGAGGTGCTCAGCTCTGTGGCTTTTTGAGTGGGCAAGCCTAGCTCCACCAACAAGCACCCAATGGTGCCCTACTCTTCCAGAAGCCTCCTGCCCAATGACGCTCCGTTCTCAGTTTGTCCGCTGGGTCAACTGCTGTGCCATCTTTTGCTGGTCTCCTGGTCCTGCTGCTACCACTTCTCTTCCACTGCTTCTCACCCTCTGTGCCATCTCGGTGCTACCACTCCCCTTCCTTCCTTCTAAACCCTCACAAAATCCTTAGTTACCTAGCGCTGCTACAGAAAAATGACTACATCGTGGCATTAACACACAAGTTCACTCCCTCACTGTGTACAGCACCAGTTTTCCCTCTCTCTGTGAGCTCACGGTTTAGGAGGACGGTCATTGGATCACTTCAATATCCATGGGCCCCATTTCTTGGGGATCTCCATGTGTCTTGGCATTGATCTTCTCCTGGGTATACAAGGTTCTCAGTGCAGGAAACCTGGGTCCCAAGGAATCAGTCCATGCCTGGCTCTTCTTCCTTGATGATGCTCAGGTCAAATTCCCTAAGCACTGGGATTGATTTTCCTGGGCCATGAGGGAGGCGTGACAGTGATTTATAACATTATCTGGTATTTATTAAGGTATTACACGTCTTGCCATTCACTTTAGTTCAGAAAATAACTAGCAGTAGATTACCAAAGGATTTTTCAGAGCTCCATCAGAGTTTCAGCAAACTCTGATGGAGCTCATGCGAGAACTCAAAGGTGGGCAGGAGTGTCTCTGCTGGAATCGCTTGACCTGGTTGGTTACAAATAAAGCACGGTCTCTGCCCCAATGCGTGTGCCATGGCTCCCTAACTGTTTTCTTTGGGAACAGATAGTGTTTACTAGCTGCCTCAGATCTTGTCCCCTATAGTTACTCTCATTGAGAAGCCACCAGTGGGTTGGCCTTTTGTTTTTGGTCTTGCTCTAACGTTCTATTTAAAATGCTCAGTCGCTGATGTAAGATCAGGAACCCCAATACATTCCCATTCTATCTTTTGCCTTTTCATTAGCTTGCTAACATTGTTGAGAGGCCACGTGAATAGCATAGGCCACAACAGCCTGGTGGTCTCATCTGTGATCTTTAATACAGAATGCCTAAGGGAAAAAAACTTCTAAGCAGGTCTTAAAACCCACTGTTTTGTCCTTTCGTAGTCTGCAACCTGTCCTGGCAGAAACAACCTAGTTATGGCCTTTAACAGGACATCTGATATTTTTATCTGGAGGGCTATGTGCTGACCTAGGGGATTGAGAATCCCTAATGTCTTCTGATTTATTTGATTCTGCTTCTTGCATCCAGTTGTGCATGTCCCCCGGTCTTACTAACCTGTGCACTAGCTGAACAGACCTGACAGGCTGAGTCCTTAAGGACCCATCAACATTCTAAACTCTTCATAATATTTTGGGAGATCTTCTCTACATTTGAGCAATCCCGTAGCGACAGACCTTAATTCATGTTTGGATCAGGGGTATAGTGATTCACTGGGCTTCTAACTCATCCTTCAGTGGTCGGATTTGAAAAGGCAACTGCATAACTGTTTCCTGTTGATAAAGAGGCATTTGTGATCCACATCTTTTTTAGCAGAAAAAGAACATTTGAGAAAATGTGGATAAAGAGGAGCTGAAAAGGCAGTTACATCGGTGATTGGGTCTTAAAACTTCCTGGGTTTTCCGTTTTCCATTTGCTTTTTTGTAACAAATCTTTTAATGGGGCTATTTGGAGTCCTGAAATCTCTTTAAAGACTTAGCATACCAATTAAAATAAGCATCCCATCCTCTTTGTTTAATTAAAGTTCCCATTTTCCCATAATGCACTTCACAAATGAAGTGATTTATCTAATTGAAAAGTTCATATTCATATGAAGGCACTGTTTCCAGGTCCATACATTTTAAACACCGAGTAAGCACTAGTGCCAGCGAGTACAGCCATCATCCCCGACAGTTTGAGGCTCCCACACTGAACACACAGGAATCAAATTGACTGTGTCTGCAGAAAGCGACCATGGAAAGTTCAATGTGATCAGTCATAACAAGATCAAGGGTCAACTGTGAGGCAAACCCTCAATTGCTCATATTCAAGGTCGTGTTGGAGCTGAAGAAAACGAAAACAAGTACACAAAACAGGACACTGAGTGTGTCCCAACTGAGTTTGGTGACCATTTCAAGAAAAGATTCAATTCATTGAGCATTAATCACCAAAGGTTAGATGGGTTCTGGGATGATATCAAGATTATCATAAAAGAAATCAGCAGGTTATTTTTAAAAACAGGAAAGATCATATTGTCTCTCTTTTCGATTGAGGTTTTTCTGTTTTGTTATTGTTTGGGGTTTGTTGTTGTTTGTATGTTTTTCTGTGTGTGAAATCCAGGCTAAGTAATCAGCAGGGGCAGTAATTGAGTAATGATTTCTTGGGGGGTGTGGCAGAGGAGGTTGCGGGGAGAATACGGAGCTAATAACGAGGGATTACAAGAAAGAATAACATGTTCTAGAATGAATTGTAGTGAAGATTGTACAACTCTTATTACTGTGATTGAACTATTGAATTGCACGATATGTGACTTATGTGCCAATAAAACGGTTTCTAAAAAAGAAAGACAAGACCAAAATGAGGGTCGGAATAGACTAAAGAAATGATGCAAACAGCTGAAGATTTCCAAGGATGGCTCAGGACGACAAGTCAACTATAACTGAGCCTTGCGTTTGAACCGCAGGTCCACTTCTGCATGGACGGCTTGGTGTCTTTACACTTTTCACTGTAAGTGAGTGGAGTGCCT
This sequence comes from Tenrec ecaudatus, assembly GCF_050624435.1. NCBI lineage: Eukaryota > Metazoa > Chordata > Mammalia > Afrosoricida > Tenrecidae > Tenrec > Tenrec ecaudatus. Next base: position 89,715,132 of record NC_134539.1, on the reverse strand, counting down.
TTCTGTGGCAGTTACATAATCTCCTGTCAACTTGAGTGAAGGGGTGGAGTCTAGCCTGTTAATGAGTCTATAGCCAATGATGCCTCTGTGTGGGCAATGCCCTTCTCCTGAGGATTCTGGGAACTCCTGTCTTCCTCCCTGAAGGCGGGTCACACACTCTCTGCTTTACATTCCTGTTGACAAGCCACATGGAACTATGCTGATAGCATCCAGAGCCCTGGAGATGCTTCCACCGCCACTGGGCCCACAGGACTTTCCACCCACTGTCCTGTGATCTTCCTGCATTCACTGTCATTGCGTGTGCTGTGTGAGTCTGAAGAGGAATTCACGGGTTAACATCAGACTTATGGAATAATATCGAACTTATGGACTTGACCTGGACTAGGCTGGGATATTTTCTAAATATAAAATTACTCTTTGATATAAAGCGCTTTCCTATACATTTGAGTCTCCCTGGATTTCTCTAGTCAACCCAGACTAACACACTTACAGAGCAGATCAGAGTTCGCCAGCAGCAGTGATTTAGAGAGCAGTTTTTCATTCAACAATTCAGACACATGTTGTTTCATCCTACTTCCTGTTTCCATCCCTCCTTTCCTAACCATTCTGACCTTTGTGCTTGGTAAGTGCTGCCCTTTGGGTCTCAAGTGGCTGATGATTCATTTGAATCAGGTGTGAGTACTTCACTAGTGTTATAGACGGTCTATATTTTTTGGCTGGAAATTGAGTCATAGAAATGAATTCATTTCTAGTATCCAGGATTCCGCCAGTCTCTCAGACCAGTTAGCCAGGTATTTCTTCTTGTTGTTTCTCTGTATTTTTCTCCTTCTCTGTCCAGGGCTTCCAACATGAACTCTTTAAGGAGCAACTGGTAGGAGTCAGCAGGTACCATCTGGGTCTTCTGGACTCAGAGTGGAGGATATGAATATGGTCCATTAGTCATTGTACTGTTTCTATGTGTTTTCAATTTTCATGACTCATCTTTCCTCCAGACAATAGAGATCAGTAATTGTACCAGACAATAGAGATCAGTAATTGCTGGTCACTCATGAGCTCTAAGATAGTGGCCAAAGCAAAGAGTCGAACACTTTCCTTGTGGACTGTGCTATGCCAATTGGCCTTGGGCTCTCCTGGATGTGGGTTTTTAATGCTACACAAGCAGTTTGTTTTTCAGTGAATTGCCTATCACAGTAAAAAGTGATCTTTCGTGATTATCGCGTCTTTTTCATCTTGTTTAGTATAATAACCATAAACTTTAAATAACATCACGAGGCCCATGTGAAGTGCCACTGGTGGTGCTGGAAATGCTTCCAAGAAGCAGAGAAAAGCCATGCCATTTCCAGAAACAGTTAAGTTGCTTGATACGAACCACGGATTGAGGCCTGCAACTGCGGTTCCTGCCGCCTGGAGAATAAAGAATCCTCACTAAAAGGAAACTTGTGAAACCATCATTGCAGCTATGGCAGCAGGTGCGAAAAACCTTGCGTTTTTTGAAGCAATCTTTTCATGTTGTGCTGAAGATGCAGCTTTTATCTAGGTACAGCATATACTACCGAGATGGAGTCACTTAACATGGTAATTCTAGCCATCTGGTCTAACGTGGTCTCTTTTGGGGTGTATGTAAAATCTGGCCTCTAACTTGAGGTTATAATCCTACTTTTTAAAGAGTCCTCTGTTATGCTAATGAGACAGGATTATTAAACTGAGATACCGTGAAGTCCCACCCCACTAGAGTGTCTGACTTGAGTCAGTACTAGTCTTGGTTTCCTGGGGGCACAGTCTACACCTCTAGTCAATAATCTTTCTGATCTCCTGTGTTAGGCAGGGTTCTCTAGAGAAATAAAGCCAGCACACCTATGATTTTACATATATAAAAAGGATAGGTTTTTACAGCCAGAGGACTACAACAGCTATGTAGTCCACACAGCAGTAGAGGGCTCAGCTCAACTCACTTTCATGGAACAGTTAATAGATTGAAGGTCCTTCAACTCCCGCTGGCTGTTGGTCAAAGGTCAAGGAAGCAAGCAGTAGAATCTGCCCACAGGCGAGACAAGCAGAATCAGCCTGCAGGCAGCAGAGAGCAGGGTGGCCAGCAACTACAGGAAGAAGAGAAATTGAGGTGTAGCAAAGGCCAGTAATGAGGTAGCATAGTGAAGCAGGTCCCAATGAAGCCACAAGCTAGCAATGCACAGCAAGTCAACGCGAATCACAGGTTGGCTCAGCCCACAGGTAGCGAAGCACACAATTGAGGCAAAGGACTAGCGCAAGCAACAGCACACTTGTCTGATCACCAGGGAGAAAGGAAGAGGCTGGCTTAACAGAGCTATTTATCTCAGTCACCCTCCAATCAAGCTGTAACCCACATGTTCCTACAGGAGCCTAGGTGGCACAATAAACCTATCGCCTTGCCCCTTCTCAACTGAGGAGCACTGGGGAGGGGGGTAGTGGTTATGCATTGTGCTGCTAACTACAATATTGGCAGTTTGAAACCACCAGCTGCTCTGTGGGAGAAAGATGAGGCTTTCTACTCCCATAAAGGCTTATAGTCTTAGAAACCCACATGGACAGTTCAACCCTGTTCTAGGGGGTCACTATGAGTCAGAAACCATTTGATGGCAGCGAGTTTGGTTTCTTTGTTTCCTACTGAGCAAGCACAGAGGACTGGGTAAGTTGCTAGTGATGAACACCAATCAGATTCCAGTTACCACCCAAAAACACTGCTGGCCCAGAACAAGGGTAAGTCATCTTGATTGAGTCCCAGCAAGCTTTTTGATTTGGCTAAAAAGCCCTGGTGGTGCTGTCAAATAAGCAATGGAGTGCTAACTAAAAGGTTGGCGATTCAAATCCATCAGGTGCTCAAAGGGAGAAAGTTGAGGCAATCTGTCCCAGTAAAAGCTTTACAGCTTGAAGAACCCTATATAAGGTTGATATGAAACTGATTGGGAGTGGGAGAAGCAGATGAGACCTGCATCCACTTTGGGGCATGCCTCTCCCTGGACGGCTTAGCAGAGTGGTAGCAAAGCCATTGCCTCGGAGTAGAGCCTTTGACATTGGTGGTCAATGGTCAGAAAGAACTCAATGGAGACTCCATCTATCGCAGTGGTTCTCAGCCTTCCTAATGTGTGACCGTTTAATACAGTTCATGCTGTGGTGACCCCAAAACCATAAAATTATTTTCATTCTACTTCATCACTGTCATTTTGCTACTGTTATGAATTGGGCAACCCCTGTGAAAGGATCATTCTACCCTCAAAGGGGTCGTGACCCACAGGTTGAGACCGCTGATCGAGAGAAACACTCCAACTGTAGTTAAGGCTCCCACTGTAAGCAGCAGCGGCTTGCACACTTGGTGCACAGGATTTACACTCTGGCACAGCTGCGAAGGTGGGACAAGACTAGGCAGGGGTCCTTCTTTGGCACATGGAGCTGCTAAGAGTCAGAGCTGACTTGGTAGTCCCTAAAGAACACAATCACCGTCATGGAAACTTGTAGTCATTAAAGGAAAAAATAAATTTTATTTTAACTTCTGTAAGGTCCCCTGGCCTCAGGAGCACGTCTTTTACTTTTTTAATTCATGTGTGGGACACTCTCACAATAATTTGCAAGCTATTTATTAAATTATTAAAAATTGAATACTGTTTCGAGCTAATTCAAAGATGTATCTTTAACAATTGTAACCGTGAGTCACTTGGTTTTAGAATGAAATGATGCATCCAGAGTGACTGCATGCGAAAAGGCTCGTTTCCATTTCACTGCGTTTGCCTGTTCTTCAACCAGTCTTTGCTGAGTCCGCAGCCTTCTCTAGCACCTCACCGCCCCTCCTCTTGGAAACCCAGCCTCCATAGTTCAATGGAGCTTTTGAGGTTGGTTGTTGGTATGTGAGTAGAAGTGAGAAATGATATCTACACCATCCAAGTCTGGATTCTCGCCTAATTCTTCAAGAACTAGGTGTGGTAGTTACATAATTTCGTGTCAATTTGAAAACATATTGAAGTATAGGGGTGGAGTTTAGCTGTCAATCAGGTCACAGCCTGATGACCTAGTTTTGAGGTGTGATGGAGAAATATGGCTCTCTGGAGGCCGGCTTCTCTCTGCTTTCACCTTCTCCTTCACCTTCACCTTCCTGCTTGCTGGCCACCCTGAGAGCTGCTGAAGCCCTGCGATGCTCCCATTGGATCCACATGGCTTTGCACCCACAGGCCTGTGAGCTTCCTGCATTCTGCATCATTGCATGTGGCTGCACGAGTCTAAAATGGGACTTATGGACTAGTATCAGATTTACGGACCTGAGTTGGACTGGGCTTGGGTGTTTTCATGATATATAATTACTCTTTGATAGAAAGCTCTTCCTTACACATACATATGAGTTTTACTAGATGTGTTTCTCTAGTCAGCCTGGCCTAACACACCAGGGATATAACTCCAAGGACTCGGGCAAGAGTATTGGGGCGGGGGGGGGAAGAGCAGTGGTGACACTGCAATAGGAGCCTGGATCCATGACCAAATTATGCAGCAGAGCACACACACACCCCGCCCCCCAGCCCCTGCCAAACTCCTCAACCAACAATACACCAGAGACTATGGTATGAGCAAGAAAAGAGTATTTCTTTTCTCTCAGACCAGTGGTTCTCCACCTTCCTAATGCCATGACCCTTTCATACAGTTCCTCATGTTGTAGGACCCCCCCAACCATAAAATTATTTTCGTTGCTACTTCATCACTGTCATTTTGCTACTGTGATGAATCGGGCGACCCCTGTGAAAGGGTTGTTTGATCCCCAAAGGGGTCACGACCCACAGGTTGAGAACCGCTGTCTTAGGCCATCAATGGTTAAGGACTGTCTGTTATAGTGTTAGCCTCTTCTAACTCTACAATGAGTCTCAAACTTCAGAGCATAAGAATCCCGATGGCTGGAAAAGCCCTCATCCCTATAGTTTGAGTCCTTGGGCCAAAGACGGTCAGAGCCATCTAATAACTACCAGGGTGATTCTGCTGCTGGTGGACTTGGTATCACACTTGGAGAACCACTGACCCAATGGTATTGGAATTTGGGTCTAATCAAGTCCATTTCCTAGAGAGGCAAACTGGACTCATGGTGCCTCCATGCATGCTTTACAAATAGTTAAGATTTACAAGACTTTGACAACTGAAGAGATTAATTATTAGGAATGAGAGACAGAATAAAAATAGATGGCTGCAAATGGGCAGCCCTTCATAGGGGAAGTGTTGGGGCTATTGGAAAGTGGTTCTTCGCTTCTGTGCCACCCACTGACAATTTTGTGCTAAGAGAAAGAAGGTGTCATTTGGTCTTTGGAGTGCAGGAGAACAAAGCATACGGTATCCACACAATCCTAGCAACACAGACCTTGGGAAACAGAACCTCTTAGGTTAAACACCGACCATCTGTTACTTCAAAATGAACATGGCCCGTAAGGGAAATAGTGGGGAGGGGCATTCTTGAGGGTGAACGAGCTTAGAGAGTTCAGAGTAATACTGAATAAGATACCCAGGGGTCTTGGATGAGTATTCCTGTTCTTGGGAAGGTTGCTTAACTGTAACAGCTCCGTGGGGTTGTATAAGGGAATTTAAAATGGCGATTCCTAATAAAATCTGAAGTGGCTGGCTTGACGTCTGGATCAACTTATTTTTGTTCCTTAGGCTGGTACTCTAACGACAGCTATCTTAGCTACAGGCTTGGTGCTGCAGCTGGAGACCTGTTTTTCTACTCAGTAAATGTGAAGAAGTCCAAGCGATATTTCTAAGAGGAAATCTGGGGGAGGATGCCTTTAAAGAGCCAGAGGGAAAGGTCTTACTTTCTAAGGAAGAAATGTCCCGAGATTTAGATGTTAATTACCCAGGACCACCTCTCTGCCCAGGCTCCCTTGCAGTTACTGCACAGTATCCAATGTAAGACAGACAGACAACCCATGTCAGCCAGTCTGCCTTCCAAGCCCTTGTGAGGAAGTCCCGTCTTACAAGAACCTAAACTTGTAAGTACTAATCACGTGATGTGCTTCGGCTTCCCTTAGCAATGATCTAAGTGGGCAATGAACAATCATGTCAATACTTGCGGATCTTTTTTCTTCCCCTCTAAGAAGTCCTGGTGATTTTGCCGTTTTGAAGAATTTGCGCTCATTCTGTGAATCCGGTCTCTTCCTGGCTGAGGTTGTCTCTCTACTTTCAAGAAATCCCTTGATTTAATTTTAAACACTGCATGACGTGTGATTCTATGATCCCCTGCGGCATACTCAGGAAGACAAGAAGCAGTTATCGGTTGTGTTCTGCAGACATCCTGGTCTTAAGTAGCAAGAACAGGCCCCTGACTCTCAAGCTGCCTCTGTAGAATCTGAGAGACCACTTCAGTGAAGCCCTTTCGATTACTGAGCCCCCGGCTGCACTGTGAATAGGACTCTTGGGAAATGTACTCTCCATCTTTTCACTGCTCACCTCCAGCACCTTGCTGGGTTCACAGCCAACTTCTGTTTTCGTAGGCCAGCCATCCAGAGGCCAGTCGTTTCACTGATCACACTTTCCTTCCTGGTGCACCACGAGGCTCCTGTGTACATGTGGGGCTTTAACACACACACACACACACACACACACACACGTCAGTCAGGACGGCAACTGTCACATCCAGGATTGAAGCAGGAGCGCGTGTGCTGCTCTTGCAGATTATGTAATCATGATGTGGCCTGGCTAGACTGGTATGCAGACGGCTAGCAGGCAAGTCATTTGATTTACCTAACCTTCCTGCACAGCAAATTAGAGACCAAAGGCTCCTTGATAAAACCAAAGCAACGAAATGCCTTTGTCACTGGTAGCTGGAAGCTGCCAAAAGAAAACGGAATGGTAAAGTTGCCTCCTGCAGGAGGCCATGTGAAAACAAGCCAAGCCAATTCAGCATTACAATGTCGCCAGGGCTCGGGGTTCTCCCCAGCTTTCAGCATGGAACATCCTCTAACTGGGCATTTTACTCCCCACGCCCAGCAGTCGCTCCCCTTTACTTACCTATGTACGCACCTACCTGAAAAACCTTTACTGAACTTTCATATTATTTCAAGAAACATTTAGAAGATGGAAACCCCATTGCTGAAATGAATGCCTCCCAAAGTCAACCATCTGGAAAGGCCTAAGCCAGTCCCTTAAATGACCTTTACATTTTGTCCTAGGCTGTCAGTGATGCAGCCAGTATCAAAGAAATGGCTGTGTCCTGCGTTCCTTGATCGCACACTGAACAACACAGTATTGTTAAAATTGAGCTACAACAGTGATTTGGAGTGACGATACCAGGAAGGTGGAGAGAGGGTGTGGTAGAAAGGGGGAACCAATTACAAGGGTCTACATATGACCTCCTTCCTGGGGGACGGACAACAGAAAAATGAGTGAAGGGAGACATAGACAGTGCAAGATATGACAAGATAATAATTTACAAATTATCTAGGGCTCATGAGGGAGGGCAGAGCGGGGAGGGAGGGGAAAAATGAGGAGCTGATGCCAGGGGCTTAAATGGCGAGCAAATGTTTTGAGAATGATGAGGACAATGAATGTACAAATGTACTTTACCCAATTGATTTATGTATGGACTGTGATGAGTTGTGAGCCCCTAATAAAATGATTTTTTTAAGTGATTTGATGTGCACGTTGCAAACAAGGGGTGTGTCCAAAGGAAGCAAGGCAGAATGACACTAAAAGTCTGTCCTTGTTGCTCATGGGAGTTAAATATCTCTTGGTTAGATCATAAACTTCACCTTACAGTAAGTGGCAAGGCATTCTGTTGACTAGGACTGGGGTGATTCTGGTCCTCAGGCCCAAGACTATCCATATTCTTGGACTCAGTGACTGTCTTGGAAGTAGTACAGCCAGAGTGCTCCATGGAGGCAAAGATGCCAATACTTGCTCTCATGTACTCGGGACATGCTGTCAGGAAGACCGGTCTCTAGAGGAGGACAGCACGCTTGGCACAGCAAGGAGAGGGACTGACACGGTCAGTGGCTGCAATAATAGGCTCCCGCGTGGGAACCACTGGGAGGATGACGCAGGACGGGGCAGTGCTTGTTCTTTGTGCACAGGATCGCTGTGGGTAGGAACCGATGCAGTGGCCCCCAACCACAGCACCCTCAGCAAACAGTATGGGCTATGAGTCAGGAGTGTGCCTTTTACAAAAACGATCTTGAATCGAGGCTGCAGTATGGACTACTGCCTCTCCGAGACTGAGACTTGCCAGGGCAAAACCCACCCACTCACCTGGATGGGAGGTGATTTGCCCTGGGCTGGCATCGCTCCAGGGATGGGGCTCAGTCCCTCTTCAAGGTCACTTTGGTTTTCCTCACATTGCACCCCAGGGGTGCTGACGTTAATATATAACAAGAAAGAAAGAGCAATGGAAAGGCACCTACCTCATGGCAGCTGAGTGACTATCCGGGGCCCATAGGATCCCCCAGCTCAGGCACCAGTTGGCTTCAAGATGGTTCTCACTCCTGGCATCCACTTGCATCAAAATAGAGAGGTGAGACCCACTGGATTTTCACGGCTGTGGCCTTTGCTCCTAAAGTAGAGCGCCATGCCTTTCTTCTGAGGCATCTCTGGGTGCACCCAAGCCTCCAACCTTTCATACCAGGCATGAGTGTCAACCTCAGCAAGTCCGAAATGGTAGGGCAGGAGTCGAGGAGAGTGGCTCCCAGGACGGTGTTGGGTTGATGGTGTCTTAAACCGGGGCAGGGAGGAACACACCCATTTACCTGGCTGCCTCCTGACCCCCATGCAGTTTTCAGTTTTTCTCCCCCAAGCACTGGGCTCCTGCAGACAGGTGAGAGCACCCACCTCACATACCATCTCCCTGGCTCTCATGAGGGCAACCCCTCTCCCCAGTCCTGCTCCCCCAGAACAGCCACTGTGATCCTGTGGGAGACAAGCAGGACACAGCCTCTTGGCCACACCGGCAGCAAACTGAGCCCTGCAAGGGCCCCAGCACCTTCCCAGGACCCAGCTGTCCTCTGATCCTGAAAGGAATGGGGACTGGGGAGACCCAAGACCCATCAGAACTTGCTGTCCTGTGATTTTTCAGTGCATACCTTCTCACAATTGATGAGGCTGATCACACCACGTCTTCCAATGTTCAAGACCCTCTGACCAACACTGTCCCTGACCCCTATTCTGTCCCTCAGGTTGCCACTGGACCTGAGCCTGGTGGTAAAAATCCACTCTTCACCTCGCTCCAGGGGAAGCCTGTTCTCAGGAACAGGTCTGTTCTCAGGAACAGTTCTGTTCTAATTCCCACAACCCAGATGAGCAGCAGTCCGCCCTCCACCACTGTCCCCAACACAAATGCAGACATGGAGCTCCCAATGCCCGTGAAGGCCCCTTATGGACCTTAAAAGCTTTGTCCCTCTCTTGGCTGCCCAGGCTCTGCAGATCCTTCCCCAATGACAGCATGCTGCTCTCTTGTGTAGGGCGGATACAAACTCAAGAGCTCAGTTGTGCCCATGACTGTATCTTCTACACAGAGAGGGAATCGCGCTGCCATATGGGGGGGAAATTTCAGATCTTAACAGGTTTGACTTGGAGTAGGGGAAAGTACCTTAGAATGGAGGAAGGCATTCACCAGCCAGAAAAAACCCGAGCCCACTGCCACAGAGTCAAGTTCAATTCACAGAAACCCTATCAGACAGAGTAGAACTGCTCCCTACCTTCCAAGGCTGTACATCTTCATGGGAGCAAGAGCCTTGTGTTTCTCCTGCCGAAGAACTGGTGGGTTCAAATTTCTGATCTTGTGGTTAGCAGCCCACCTCAAAACCCACTTCCCACCAGCAGGGCTTCTGTCTCTAGCCGACAGACTAAATGCCTCCAATTGAAGGACACCTAACAAAGACAGATACTGTATATCCCAGGGAACAAAGAAACTGTAGGTACAGTATCGCCCAGGGAAACCGGCGTCTGGTTGGATGTCTTTGGCCGAGGTCACAAGGAAGATGTGCTGGAAGGGAATGCACTCCTACTGGATAAACTGGGTGCAGGGAGTTCTCGTGATGGATTTCAGGAGCAAATTACAAAGGGTTTACATCAGAATCACACAGCTTTCGCATAACATCATAAAGCATCACTGGGTTGACGTTTGAGCTGCTTTAGCCAGTTGTCTCAAGAATCATCCAACAGCATCTTGGCACTCAGACGCCATCGCCCTGAAACAGCTTGTTAAAGACAAAACCTGTCAGTTGTCCAGGACACGCCAGACAAGGCCAGCTTTAACTCTTACAAAACCAACCCTATTACATCCTTGTCACGAAGAAATATTTCTTGGACCCACTTTATTAAAACCAAAAGCAAAATGCCCAGCTGCGTCAGTATTCCCTTCTTAGAGTGTATTTCTTTCACAGTCTGAGCTAACCCGGCCATGCAAATGTGAAGTCCCATGTAGGCAGGCAACTAAAAAGACCATGTGAATCCGGCAAGGACTGCGTCAATCATATACATTTGATCAAAAAGACAGGCTGCATGTTCAGAGAATGGGTCACCCTTCCGAGGCACAGGCAGACTGCTGGGGATCACCAGCCCTGGCTACCTTGTGCATCTTGCTTAATTTATGGCCCCCAAGTTGTTGTGGGCCCGGGGTGACAGCTGCCTGGGTGGGAGTCCTTGGGCACAGCCCTTTCTCCACCAACCTGACCCCTGGTTCCCTGAGTTGAATGTGCATCGCTGCTCGGTCCTCTCACTGCCTCCATACACACCAGCAAAGGGTAGTTGATAGCAACAGGCAGGCCCCAATACAAAACAATCACTAGTGAAGCCGCCAGCCCAGCTCCCCAGAAAGTCTTTTTAAGCATATGCTTTCTTATAAAATCTCTGGTGAAATAATTCCAGGAATAAATAGTACAGAATTTTTTAAAGCCCTTGTGAGAATAAAAAGCCGCACGCAACCAAAATATGCATCGAGGCACACGGGAAATGGTTGGCAGCACCTGACATTTCCTCTCACTCCACTTGTTCCGCAAACTTGGGGCACCCCCTCAGGGTTCAACACCATGCTGCCCATGAGGGAGGCTGGTCCGTCCGCCACAGACAAATAGGACACTGTGGATGGCAGAGAGGAGAAAGAAACCAGATCCTCGCTGACATCGCTGAGCCACTTGGATCAAACCTAGCTGAAAGTCACCCCACCTCTGGACTTTCCAGTTTCTGGAACCAAAAACCTCCCCTCATTGTTTAAACCAGTTCCAATGGGTTTTCTATTACCTGGGACTGTAAACAGACTCCCCAGGTACAAAGACCAGGCTCAATCACTTATGGCAGCCCTGCTCGGCCTGCATGACCAGGGAGAGACAAATGGGCCCGGGTGTGCTGAGGAGGGCACTTCTGATACACTACCATTAACTGAAGTAAAATGAGCTCCCTTTGTGTGACAGATATGTAAGAGTACCAGTGATTGGCTCTGGAGAGCAAGAGACATACTTTTTACTTTATACGCTATATTTAGATTACTTTCATTTTTTTTTAAAGTTTAAGGTGATAACATTTCTGTACCAGGTAATCATGTATTTATTTTTGTAAATCATTTTATTGGGGGCTCTTACAACAACCCATACATCAATTGTATCAAGCACATTTGGACATATGTTGCCATCATCATTTTCAAAGCATTTTCTTTCTACTTGAGCCCTTGGTATCCGCTACTCTTCCCATCCCCCACAGCCTATGAACCCTGGATAAATTGTTATTTTCATATCTTACACCATCCACTATCTCCTTCAGACACATTTCCGTTGTTCGTTCCCCTGGAGTAGGGGTGCTATGTCAATCACTGCAATCGGTGCCCCTTTCTCCCCTTCTCTCCTGACCTTCCCCCGACCCTCAAGGTATCGCTACTCCCTGTGGGAAACCTAAGGGTCTCTCCCAAGTTGTCTCCCCCAAATATATGCCAAACTTAGCTGCTTGTGAATGACTATACACTTGCAGGAGGTCATCAGAAGTAGGTCAGGGGTCATTCTCCCTAAGAGCTATCAGCCATCTAGGCCAACCAGTCACCACTGTTTATCCCACAAGTAGGGCCCACTCCCTTCTGATAAGGATTATAGTTGTGTCTTTCCTTGTAGGTGACCCCAGAGAGGTCAAGTCCACCCAAGAGTGACCAAGGTTAGGCTGCCATCATGAATCTAGGGTCCGCCCATCTTGTGGTATGTATAACTCTAGTTCCTCCCCTTCCTATCATGTGTACAGCCTAGCTCATCCCCTTCCTTTGCCTATGGTACTGCCCCTTCCTGTGACGTGCAGTTACCTGCAATCACGCCCCCCCCCCACTTAGATATAACCCTTGGTTAGCAATAAACGGGGTCCTCCAGCCTCCTCCCTGGTCCTCAAGCATCCTGCTGGATCTCTACCCCACCTCGCCTCGGTCCATGCTGTGTGCGGGCCTGGCCGGTAAGATCATGGCCATCCAGAAGGTGAGCATGCTACCATGAAATGTAGCATTATTTGACTCTCTTCTATATATCAGAAAGAGAGCATGAGAGATAGAAGATATAATTATATATAAAATCAACCATACAATTGTGCTTACTGAACCCGTGATTAGTGGTGGGGGTTGGCACCCTATCCAACCACAACTCCCATTATTGTTCTTGAGGAGTTTATCTTTCCTGGGTTCCGTGTGTCAAGGTTTCTTATCTATACCAGTGTACATGCTATGATCTAGTCAGATTTGTAAGGTAGAACTGGGGTCATGATAGTTGGGGGGGGGCAGGGTTAGAAGCATTAAAAAAAAACTAGAGGAATGTTGTATGTTTTATCAGTGCTATACTGCACCAGGACTGGTTCGTCCCTTCTTTGTGACCCTTCTACGAAGGGATGTCCAATTGTCTACAGATGGGCTTTAAGTCGCCACTCTGACCCAACCCGTTCGCATCAATATATTTGTTTTGGTTCTTCTGATGCCTGATTTCTGATCCCGCTGACACCTCGTGATCACACAGGCTTCTTCCATGTGGGCTTTGTTGCTTCCCTGCTAAATGGTCACTTAACTTCAACCCTTTTAAGACCCAAGATATTGTATCTTTCAATAGCCAGGCACCATCTGCTTTCACCACATTTGCTTATGCACCCATTTTTACTTCAGCAAACATGTCAGTCAGGAAGGTAAGCATCACACAATACCAGGTTATTAGAACAGTGTTCTTGCGTTGAGGGAGGACTTGAGTAGAAGCCCAATGCCTGTCTGCTACCTTGATACTTAACATACAAACATATGTACACAGACCTATACCCCTATCATTATATATTAATATATTAACAGATATGCATGTCTATATTTATAACTCTATAAATGTCTTTTGCCTCCTAGTTCTTTCCTCGGTTTCCTTGGTAATCATTTTTTGGGTAGTTATGGAACCATGCTTTCAAAGTTCCAGGGAAATACTAGTGGTGGGAAGAAGCCATTTCCTCAGGCTTTGGTAAAGAACACTGCCTCCTCCTGCAGCTGTGGCTTTTGTTGGTTGCACTGAGTGGGGGTCCCAAGTGCTCGGTAGGATTCCCAAGACCCTGTCCTCTCAGCTGCCTCTGGATGGGTTTGAACCACCAATAACACAGCTGGTAACTGAGGCCAGCTGCCCACTGTGTGCGCTACCCAGGGACTCCCAACCCTGGCAAGCATGTCCCAAAAAACAGCAACTAAACTGCATCTTGTAGTATTTCAATTCAACTGCAGTTGTAATTCTCCAACGTCAATTTTGCATCTGCCTGGGGGACGCTGAGGGACCCCAAAGCTTTTTGAGAATGAACCCACATTTCAAGAAGCACTAGCTCTTGAAGGGCAACCAGGTCTCCCCAACTCAAAAAACCTGAAAAGAAGAAAACATAGTAGTAGTTGTGTGGTCCTCAATTCACGTTGACAAGATGTGTCTCAGACTAGCACAGCTGTATCTCAAGGAGGTTCGTGTGTCTCAGGACAACGGTGACCAGTGAAGTTCCTATGTGTCAAGACAACTGGGCATCTTGGAGGTTCATGTGTCTCAGGAAACTGTGCCCTGGGGGTTGATGTGTCTCAGGACAACTGTGCCACATGGAGGAAAACGTGTCTGAGGACAACTGTGCTAAACGGAGGTTCATGTGCTCAGGACAACAAGAGCACATAGAGGTACACATGTCTCAGGAAAACTGTCATGGAGGCACCATATGTCTCAGGACAATGATGCCTCATGAAGGTTCCTGTGTCTTGGGACACCTTTGTCTCATGGAGATAGCATGTGTCTCAGGATACCTGTGATGCATGGAAGGCAGATGTGTGTCAGGACAACTGTGCCTCGTGCGAGTTCATGAGAATCAGGACAACTATGCCTCATGGAGATTCCATGCTCCTGAGAACAATAGTGCCTCAGTTTCATGGGTCTCGTGACAATGGTGCCTCATAGCGGGTCTTGGGTCTCAGGACAATGTTGCCTCATGGAGGTTCAGGTGTCTCAGGCCAACTCTGTCTCATGGTGGCTCAAGTGTCTCAGGACAATGGTGGCTCTTGTAGGTTCATAGGTCTCAGAACGACTGTGCCTCATGAGGTTCTGGGGTCCCAGGACAACTGTGTCTCATGGAGGTTCAGTGGTCACAGGGCAATGGTGCCGGGTGGAGGTTCATGTGGCTCAGGACAACTGTGCCTCATGGAGGTTCAGTGGTCACAGGGCAATGGTGCCGGGTGGAGGTTCATGTGGCTCTCAGGACAACTGTGCCTCATGGAGGTTCAGTGGTCACAGGGCAATGGTGACAGGTGGAGGTTCATTTATTTCAGGACAACTATACCACATGGAGGTTCATTTGTCTCAGCACAATGGTACTTCAGAGGTTCGTGTGTCTCAGGCCAACTGTGTCTCATGTAGGGTCCATTAGTGTCATGACAACTGTGCCTTGTGGCGGTCCATTAATCTCAGGAATAACTGTCTCATGGTGGTTCATGTGTATAAAGAAATGATGGGTCATGGAAGTTCACACTTGTGAACTTGTCACACTTCAACGGCGCTTCAATGAGGTTCTACAATTGGTTGACACCTGTTATCATGAAGGTTCATGTGTCTCAGGACAATGGTCCCTCCTAGAGGTTCCTATGTGCCAGGATAACTGTGCCTCACAGAGGTTCTTGTGTATAAGAAAAGCGGTATCATGGAGGTTCTTATGTCTCAAAGCAACAATGCCTCATGGGGTCCAGTTGTGTCAGTACAACTGAGCTAAATGGAGGTTCATTTTTCTCAGCACAACAGTGCTTCATGGAGGTTCATGTTTCTCAGGAAATGGTGTCAGGAAGCCTCATGTGGTTCGCTTCAATAGTGCCTCAATGAGGTTCAAGGCATCTCAGGACAACTATGCCCCATGCAGGTACCTGTGGTCCTGGAAAACTATATCACGGAGATACCTATTTCTGGGGCCTGAGCACAACTGTGCCACAGGAGGTTCATGTGTCTCGGGACACGGTACACCATACAGATTCATGTGTCTCAGGACACCATACAGGTTCACGTGTCGCAGGACACGGTACACCATACAGATTCATGTGTCTCAGGACACCATACAGGTTCATGTGTCTCAGGACACGGTATACCGTACAGGTTCATGTCTCAGGACACGGTACACCATACAGGTTGATGTGTCCCAGGACAGTGTACACCATATGGGTTCATGTCTCAGGAATACTGTGCCTTGTGGATGTTCATATATCTCAAGACAACGGTATCTCATGGAGTTTTTTCAGGACAACTGTGCCTCATGGAGTTTCGTGGGTCTCGGGACAGTGATGTGTCATGGAAGTGCATGCATCTCAGGGCAATGGCACCTCACAGAGGTTCTGGTCTCTCAGAAAAACTGTATTATGAAGGTTTTTATGTCTCAGAACAATGGTGCTTCATGGAGGTTCAGGTGTCTGAGGACAACTGAGCTAAACAGAGGTTCATTCGTCTCATGACAACTGTGCCTCATGGGGGTTCGTGAGTCTTGGGAAAACTGTTCTTGGAAGTTCGTGTATCTGAGGAAATGCTGTGTCATGGAGGCTCATTCGTCCCACTTCAATGGTATCTCAATGAGGTTAAATGTGTCTCAGGACAACTGTATCATGGAAGTTCATTTGTTTCAGGACAACTGTGCCTCAGTGGTTACTGTTCCCAAGGACAACGGTGCACCGTGGAGGTTCAAGTGTCTCAGAACTGTAGCCTCATAGGCATGTGTCTCAGGATAACCGTGCCTCATGAAGGCTTGATATCTCACAGGACAAACGGTGACCACAGAGGTCCAGGAGTGTCAGCACAACTGGACGTCACAGAGGTTCATGTGTCTCAGGAAAACTCTATCATAGAGATTCGGGTACATGAGGAACACTGTGCTAAACAGAGGTACAGTATTCATATCTCAAGACAGCTGTGCCTCAAGGAAGTACGTGTGCCTCATAAAACCTGTATCATGGAGGTTCATATGTCTCAGGACAACGGTGCCTCATGGACAGTCAACTGTTTCAGCAAATTGTGTCTCATGAAGGTTCATGTGGCTCAGGACAACTGCTTCATGGAGTATGAAAACAACTATGATCTGGAGGTTCATGTGTCTCAGGATATGGTAGATCACAGAGGTTCATGTCTCAGGATACGGTAGATCATAGAGGTTCATGTGTCTCAGGATATGATAGAGCATAGAGGTGCTTGTATCTGGGGATATGGTAGATCATAGAGGTTCATGTGGCTTGCTGAGGAGGAAAGCAGGTCCAAGGGCCACAGTAAGGTTTTCAGAAGAAAGTAAAGATGGGGGGAGCCAGGAGAAGGGATAATAAGGCAGCCCAGTCTTTACAGGAGGGAGGAGCTTAAGAATCCCTACAGAAGGCAGAAACCTTAAAGCGTGTGCGCGCGCACCCACATGCACACATGGGCACGTGCATGTGTGTCTGCATGCATGTATGCATGTGTGCACGTGCACTGAGCTGGAGGGTACACAGGGTCACGTGCTGGCCTCTGCAGTTGCAGGCATGAGGATGGGGGCAAGCCGTGCTGGATGTCCTCAGTGGGGGAATTGTGTGTGTCTGCTGGTGGCTCCCCAGCAATGTGCCTTGTCTCTTCTCTCCCCACCCTTCAGAGCCAGATGACAGGGCAAATAATGCGGATGTCAGATCCCACGAAGAAGCCAACGGTGGGCCTTCAGATTGGAGCAGGCTGTATAACCAGGGAGGGGCCCGGAGAGAGACCAGGAGCTGCAGGTCCCACCTTCCCCCAGCCCCACCATTCTGTAACAAGCTGGGCCCAAGGCCTGGCGAGATTAGCGCTGCCACTGGCCCCTACTTCACAGGGGCCTCAGGGCCTCAGGGCTCACCCAGGGCCCCAAGCCAGCTCCTCCCAGCTCTGTCCTTCCCGCGGCCGCAGCACCTGAGGGTTTTCCTCCAGGTCTTCACTGGGCGCCGCTCTCCTGACTCCTGGCAAGCCCGTGCTGGTTGGCGTCCAGGTGTGCTCCACAATCTCCCCAGGCCTTTGTGCCGGGGCTCCTCGGGGTGGGCTCAAAGCTCCAGCTCTTCCGTTAGCAGCCAGGTGCTTCCCTGTTACATCACCAGAGTCTGCTCCTCCATAGTCCAAGCTCTCAGGGTCATCCCAGTTCCACAGTTTATAGCTGAGCCTCAAGCCCACTTCAGGCAAAGCTCTCAGTCCAAGGACACTTCAGATGGTGCACACACAGTCTGGAAAGATGCTCAGACTTATTTCAGACTGTGCCAAAGAAAGGCCTTTTTTCTCCTCTCCATCCCGGCCCCGTCTCATCACAGCCTGGCCACGGGCACCGCCAGCAGCCTGGCTTTCTACGGACATGTTCCCAGTCATCTTGAGAGCGACCCCAAATAAGGACAACAAGAACAGCAACTTTAATATAAAGATATATTCCATAAAAGAGTTTTGGCAGCAGGCAAAGAAAAGTATCACATTTCCTAAAAACACGAGTATCCTTTCCCTAGTCTACTGAGAGGAAAATTATCAAAGTCAAAAGAAATAACATTGTCCACAAACACCCACCAGTATGCACCAGTCTGGAATGTACACTTGGGCAAGTACGTAAAGGTAGAGGCGATCCCTGAACGACGGGGGTAGCACTGGTCCAGCTATGGGGAAGCGTTTGGAGAGAGCCCAGCCCCATGGCTCCCCCAGGGGTTACTCAGGACACAAGACAGACAGCATCTCTCAAACAGGCCCTGACAGGAAGCTGGGCATGGGGACCAGGTATCCCAGTGGGGCACTGAACACGAGAGCAAAACAAAACGCCCTGGGCTTCGGAACAGCTCCAGCCTGGGGTCGAGACTCTGCAAAGGAGCCCCAGACCACAGAGGCCCTCTTCCAGGATAAGGTGTACCAGGCTGACCAGCCCTGGCATGTGGCCACCATAGGGGCCCTGGCTCTACAGGGGGAAGGAAGGGGATTCAAGTTCTAGGGACAGTCAGTAGCACAAAGACCATAACAGACAGGAGGCCAATCGGGGGTGGGAGGGGGGTGTCTGGGGAGCATGGGATAAGGACACATGGCACCAAGGTCACTGGGGACGAAGGAGGGGCTGCTGGGGGCACGGATAAGAAGGACTTCAATCCAGGACACCAAGTAAGGCTGCTTAGAAGAGGATGCCACGGAAAGAAGAGGGCGGGAAGAAAGGTGGTGAGAACATTGTTACCACTATAAATAAACTATGTACACTGTGAGACCACGCCCCCAGTGCCTAATGCTGCAGAAACCAAAGCGGGGCTTGCCTGGGGAGGGGGCCTGGAGGGCAGTGATGAGGCTTTCCGGTGGCACGGGCCACACGCGGGCTCAGGCTTACTTCACAGCGGCATGGTCGAGGGTCCTGCCAACAGCCCAGTGGCCGAGGCCGGAGTTCTGCTTGCTTTTCCCGCCCGCAAACACACCAGACTTCAGATGAGGCCCCTTGGCCACTGGTTGGTCCACTCTGTGAGCACCCCCAGCTCAGCCCCGCTCACCGCACGAGGTCGGCACAGAGGGAGCAGGCAGCCTCCAGGGTGGGAGCTGGGTGGCACCTGACCTCAAGGAGGTCTGACCCTGTTTGAGCTGACCCCAGTGGGACACAGTCACGCGTCCACATAGGCAGGAAGGACCCCGTGCTGCGGCGGCGGCAGCAGGTCACGCTGGTGCAGAGGCAGGGCACTGGCTCTCTCTACGGTAAAAGTCAGAGACGCGGGCAGCTTTGCCTCAACCGCGGGGCTTGGTTCCTCACCCACCTCCGCTGTTCAGAAGTGGTGGCCTGCCTTCACTGCCTCGATGTCCGAGATCAGGGTCCTTGCCAGAAAGATGCCGAAGATCTGAAAGAAAGCCAACAGTCAGCAGCTGGGGGCAAGGGGGGGCGTGCCCAAGGATGCGGGCACAGCCCTGCCACCACCCATTTCCAGGAATAAGGGTGCAGAGATGGAAGCCCTTGAAGGAGAAACACAAACAGACCACTGCCATGTAGTCAACGTCAACACAACACCAGCCCCATGTGCCCCGGAGTAGAACTCTGCTCCCTGGGATTTTAAAATGATCTTTTCTGGGGTGCTCGTAGGCAGAATCGAACCTCTAAACTTTCAGTTAGCAGCCCAGCATGTGCACTAACAGCACCACCAGGATGCGAACACTTGGTCACCAGCAACAAGCTTCCCACCCACTAATGTGGGTACCGTGCAGTCTAAGGCTGCATCTCTGGGGCTACAACAACCAACATGGTTCCTGGGTGCAGAGAGATGCTCTGCTTAGGCTCCAACTCATCACATACTTACTACAGGGTGGGAGGCATTCAGTGTCCCGGGCTTAGACAAAAGTGACAGGCTGCCCCACGTGGCCCTGATTCCCAAGACTGTGCCTCAGATGTTCCCCATCAGCCTGCACTTTGGAGATTTGCTATTGTGATGCCTGAAGTTCTGCCTCACTTTGGGGGACATGATACCCACTGGCGATCCTGGCTTCCCACCACCACTAGACCAATGTCAACATGAAATCTACGCTGGGGTGTTGGTTTCTTTTAGACTCTTATTGGGGTTCATACCGGATGAGTTAGTCCTTTCGTTGGCTTCTCTTGCCCATTTTACAAGTACTTTGGGCTTGTGTTTTATAGATTCTTCTACGCGCGTGTGTGTGTGTGTGTGTGTGTGTGTGTGTGTGTGTGTGTGTGTGTTGACCCCAGGCCCATGCCACTCACTTCAAGGTTAAGTCCGGGTGATATTTTTTCTTTTTTAATCATTTTTTGGGGGGCTTGTACAACTCTTATCACAATCCATACATCCATCCATTGTGTCAAACACATTTGTTGCCATCATCATTCTCAAAACATTTGCTTTCTGCTTGAGCCAGCCCTTGGTATCAGCTCCTTTTTCCCCTCCCTCCCTGCACCCCACTCCCTCATGAACCCTTGGTAATTTATAAATTATTATTTTGTCATATCTTACCCACTCCCTTCATGCACTTTTCTGTTGTCCATCCCCCAGGCAGGAAGGTATATGTAGATCCTTGTGATCGGATCCCTCTTTCTACCCCACCTTCCCTCCACACTCCCGGAATCGCCACTCTCACCACTGGTCCTGAAGGGATCATCTGTCCTGGATTCCCTGTGTTTCCAGTTCCTCTCTGTACCAGTGTACATCCTCTAGCCAGATTTGTAAGGTAGAATTGGGATCATGATAGTTAGAAGGGGAGGAAGCATTTAGGAACTAGAGGAGAGTTGCATGTTTCTTTGTTGCTACCCTGCATGCACCAGGTGATACTTTTTCTAAGGGTGCATTTGCTGGGAAAGAACCGTATCAGTCTTGCAGGCACTGCTCACCAGCCCTGGGCAAGCTCCGGTCTCTGCTCCCCACTGAGGCCTTCCAGCCCCTCTGCCACAGACTTGAACAGCTTCATGTGACCAAAGTTCTTCTGCACGACACATGGGGTTCAAATGAATGAGAGGACCAAGGTGGCTGCAAAGGGCAGTGGACGCCCAGTATGAGCACCCAGCTCAAGTGCCAGGGCCAGAGCAGATGGGGCCCTGGTGTACCTGCACACTCCTATGCACAGACCTCCCTCAGACACATCCGTGGGTCTCTGCAGTTCCTGATGCCTCCTTATTTCCTACCACTCTCCACCAGCAAAGGGGGAGGGAGGGGACCCCCAAAAGCAAGTAACAGGCTCCAACCTCTAGAAGGCAATGCCTCCTTATGTAGCTTACTGGACCCCCTAGACACATACAAGGCCAAGGTACCCTCCTGGCAGCCCCCCAGACATGAAGTGCCTCCCACCTTCAGGTAGCAGACCCAGGAGGGGGATTTGACATCATGGTCCCAGCCCAACCCTGAGTATGTGACTCTTACAGGAGCCGCGATGGTGCAGCCCAGCACGGCCTTCATGCACACACAGCCTGGAGCATCCACCAGAACCCCTTTGTTGGTCCACCAGGTGCCTGAAGGCCAAGCACACCCAAGCTGAGCAAGCGCTTTCCGTGGGAAGGCCAACTCCTAGAGTGAAAGGACGGGGGAGGGGCTGCCTGGAACGAACCTGCAGCAGTGAGATGGCGATGAAGATGCCAGCCACGATGTAGATGTTCCTGGGGAGCCAGCCCTCCAGGGCCTGGATACAGCCTTTCGTGAAGATGGACTCATCCCACTTGTTCTTCGGCTGCAGGGAAGCATGTCAGCTTAGCCTTCGCCTCACAGGTCTCCACACCTGGTCTGTGCCAGGCTGGGCACTGGGAGGTGGGTGCCTTGGATCCGCTGAACTTGCAGAAGAAACATGTCTACTGCCCTGGTTTCTCCAGAAGGCCCACGCCTCCCCCTGGATTGGATGCCATTACCGTCTAACCAAAGGCTTCCTGGCTATTCCCCTGGCCCTCCCCGTCTCTGGGTGGGCCTGCAGATGGACTCACAGAGGGGAGGGGCTTAGAAAAGGAGCTGCTTTTAAAGCAAGGGGAACTGGGGGAGGGGACTCAGTATGTCTCCAGGACGAAGATGGGAGGAGCTCCCCATACCAGGAGCACAGGTAAGCTGAGCCCTGGGGAACCTAAGGTCGTAGATGAAGTCATCAGCAGGCGGGCTCCCTCGAAGTGCAGTGTTTGCTCAGTAGACGGGCACACCCCACCCATCACCCATGGAGTCACTCAGCCACCAGCTTCCTCTGTGGCGACACTGAAGGAACATCAATTCATTTTCAAGGCTGGCTTGGAAAATCATACAAGGGTCACCAAACGTGGACACAGGCCATCCAGCCAAGTGAAGCCACTGCAGGGCTGGAGTTTCCTAAGCCAGTGCATAGATCTCTGCCCAGAGGGAGGGCGCCTTGTGCTGATTCCCTGAGACCCTGCCCCTCAAAACAGCAGCCACTCATAAGCCATTCAAAGGTTACCAGAAGAACCGGGGTGGGACTGCATGCGTGCCCGGGTCTTTGGGGAAACGGTCTTGTTTCTCTTTCCAGCCAAGTGCACATTCCCATATCTAGAGCCCATCTTTCCCCGGGAAGGCTGGCTTTGCCCTACATCCATCCCTTTGTGGTCACCACCGCCTCCACGGGAGGCATCCAGGTTTCATTCTGGACCCTCCACACGATGTGGCCCTTCGGAGGATCTAGGGGCCTCGGAAGTGTAGTGGTGCTCCGTGAAACGTTCAGCCAACCCCTTCCTGCTGGCACAGCGACTTCGGGCTTTTGAGACTCGTTCACAGGTTTGCAATTACAAATCACCATTTCCGAGGGTCTTGTCGCCAGCCAGGCTGAGCGTGTCCAGGCCCTCCCTACCCTGATGTTCCGCTCCACTTTGCAATGGTGCTGAATCAGGAAGCGGGGCCACGGGAATGAAACTGTTAGAGGCGCACATAAGGGTTCTCACCTGGGTCCTGACATCATATCCACACTGAGTGTTGATAACTTTTTGCTGTAAGAAAAACCGGGGCAAAGATTGAAGTGATTTTCATGATTTTTTTAAAGGTGCCTCCAGCACCTCCCACCCCAACCCCGGCAAAACACCCAAGCAAAGTCATGACAGCCTGGCACCCTCCCAGGATGCTGCCAACAGGCTTTCCTCTGCGAAGCGCTAGCTGGGCTGTACCAGCCACGCTTTCCACAGCAGTCACACCCTGGATGTCGTGGACGGGCATGGCTGAACCCCAAGACCACTTTGTTTTTGACACGGAAACTGGAATTTCGTATACCTTCATATCTCACAAGATATTAAGCTCCCAATCTAATTCCGACCATTTACAAGCATAAAATCCACTCTCGGTGGCTGGTGACCCATTCAAAAGAGACTACGGCTGGTTCAGGCCCACGGTGGCTCTGACTCCTAGCCGACCTGTAACACAGTAGAACGAAGCGCTGCCAGGCCCTGTGCCATCTCCACAATCCTTGTGGACGAGACCATTGCAATCCACAGGGATTTCACCAGATGGTTTTCGGAGGTTAACCACCAGGTCCCTTTTCTCCTGGTCCACCCTTGTCTGAAAGCCTTGCTGAAACCTGTTCAGCAGCGTGGCGGCACCCAAATCCCCACTGACCAATGGTCCCAGGAGAGAGTAGCAGCCCAGAGCCTGGGCAGGGGGCAGCTCAGCCTCCGGAGGCCCACAGGTCTCAGCCGAGCAGGAGGACTCACCGCGGGATCTGGCACACAGCAGGAAAAGGGCACCCCGCACTTCTCCCGGCTGTAGCTAGAGCCGCTGCAGTTGAAGTAGGCATTGAGGTCCCAGTCTTCAGGGTTGTACGCTCCGCAGCACTGGTTCTACGATCACCAGATCCGGGGGCAGTCAGGGGACAGAGCAGCGGGGCTTCATTCTAGTTGCTCCCCCACCCCAACCCCAACCCCATACACAAAGAAAATAAGTCCTCCTCACTCAGAGGTGCCCGGTGCTGCCCACCTGGTGGGGGTGGGGGTGACCCTGAGCTGGAGTGCACCCAAGACGCAGCGTGCGCACGGCTCTTCCTCTACTGCCCTCCAGCACTGAGATGACCTGTCTCTCCTTTGAGACGCCCCTGCACCTCAACTGGCTCTAAGGAGAGCAGTCCCCCTCACACCACGCGTCCCCTCTGAGAACTCCCAGGGCTGTCCTAACTCTCTTTTTGGACTCTACCAAAAAGCAGCTGCCACAAGGCAAGGTTTGGGGTGAGGGTCACTGCCAGCAGTGAGACCGCTGCCCTCAGCAGGCCTCCGTCCTCCCCTGCGTCCTAACACCATTATCAGCGGCAGCTGCCAATCAAGTGCCCGGCTGGCTAGAAACCTTGCGAGCACAAGGGCTGCTGCCTGTGGCGGGTTGTGTTGTCCGCTTGCCCTCACTGCTGACATACGATGGGACCCCCTTTTCCCTTAAAAAGCTCTAAACTCCAGTGCTTTTTAGGGTGGCTAGTATTTCAGCCAGCTGCAGCTCCGCTACCTCAAGCCTTCTGGACAGGTGAAAAGGCAGGCCAGCAGGAGAGGAAGCATCGTGTCTCTGGGGCCAGCAGGGAGGAGCCGCTCCCCAGCCTGCAGTGGAGCACAAGCCTGGGACCCGTGAAGATGGAAAGGGGAGAGCGCCCAGGGTGGGACGCAGCGGTGTGGGGGGATGACGGCAGGAGCTTTCATAGAGGAAAGCACTCAGAGCCCCCTGCCTGCCGACTTGATCCCCAGGTGCCCAAACCAATTTGGCCGAGCGCCACCTTCTCAGAAATAAAAATTACTCAATGCTCCCTGGCAATGGAAGACTTTAGGACTACAGTTCAAAACCCAGGGTCAAGTGTGGGTACATGCGTCAGCAGCACCGCTGGGTTACCCCACCACCCTGCCACTGCCGCCACCACTAGGGGCACCTACTTAAGGACACACTATATGGGGTTTTTAAGACTGTCAATCTTTAGGGGCGCAGACGACCTCATCTTTCTCCCGAGGGGCAGCTGGTGGGTTTGAACTGCTGCCCTTACAGGGAGCAGTCCAATGTTTACCTGACGGTGTCACCAGGGCTCCTTTCCACAAGCCGGTCACTAACCACAGACACAAGCGGAACATTCTGTTCATAATGGGCTCTGGGGGACCCTATCACACCAGCTCTAAGAGTTTCAAATAAGTTAATACTGAGAGTGGATTGCGGCCACATGTAACACTCTCTCATTCATTTCCTTCCTAGAACCAAGTCCCTGTACAGAAAGGTCTAGATGAAGCTAGGTTTCTGGCACAGCGAGGAGAGCACGGATCCAACCAGAGCCCTGTGCAGCTTCCAGTCAGGAGGCACTTCTCCCCAGGGGGAGCAGCTGGGACACAGGCGGCCAGGCACAGCTAACACAGGGGGGCCAGAGGCCAGAGGCGGAAAACGCCCGGCCAGGCACTGTGGACACTGCTCCAGGAGATTTTCCAGGGAGGATACATCCCTCTCCATCTGGAGAGGCTTCCTCTACGTCAGCTCTGCCCTTTCAATCAGTAAGGGCCCAGTCGGAGCACAGGGGAAGGGCCGGAATAGCCTGAGATGGTGACTCCTGAGTAGAAGGAGGAGAAGCTCTCCCCTCGGGCCCTACATGAGCAGGAGTCCAGGGAGAAGGGAAGCCTGTTTGGGTGGCTGCAGGGCCAGGCTGGGGAGGACCACGGTTGGCTACCAGCACTCTGGAAGATCGGGGCCCAACAGGAACAGGAGGAGTGGACTCTGAGAGACGGTGGTCATGGATGCAGCTAGACCTGCCTGCCCAACGCCTCCACAGCCAGAGCGGACCTGGAGCCCAGCAACCAGGAGCGGTACCTCCCACAGCCTTCCCTGCATCTGCAGCCACTAAGGAAGAAGGAGCCCCAGGACTCCACCATTAGGCTCAACTTCCCACGGCACATGCTAGGGAGGTGTGCGCTCTCCCAGGGGGCCCTCTGTGGGTGGCTTACAGCTTTCTGGAGAGAGTCGATGAGGTTCTGCAGGTCGATGTCATCCCGGTAGGATATGATGTTATTCTCAAAGAACTCCCGGAACCGGTCTCTCACCCAGTCCTGGAACAAGAAGGCTAGCACGGCCACGGCCAGCTCCAGGAAGAAGATGAATACGATGGCCCCACAGAACTGCATGGGAAAAGGACAAGCAGGGGTCACCCACCTGCAAGCACTGCTCGATGTGCCGTGAGGATCGTGGGCTCTCTCGGCACCCGAGGGCCCTCCACGAGGGCCTGGGAGCCCCACGCCATTAGCTGCGTGATGTGTAAAATGGGGGCATGAATCCCGACCCACAACGTGGCCATCAAAATCGTGGGGATGCCAACCTCCGCAGGGACCAGTGCACGGTCACAGTGCTGCCATCAGTCCCACAGGGAGTTTAGCAGCTGTGCCCCGGCAGACAAACATGGAAACTCCAAAGCACAGCACTGTTTTAGGCGACAAGTAGAAAACAGCCATTTCCTTCACTTTTTAAATTAAGACCAACAAAGAAGGAGGAGTTTGAGCCGATCAATACAACAAATAATCAATACTTTTTTTCCTATCAGAAATACGTCCTGTCCCATCTCCACCCCCCCCCATGCTATTTCATTTTAACTGCATGCGCTTCCAAACAAATGGCTCCGCATCTAAATATAAACTGGCGGCTCTTCCAGGAAATCCTGGATTCTGTACACACACGGCCCGCGGGAGGGAAATGACTAGCTAAGCCTTACTGCTGCCCATCCACCCGGTTTTATCCTCATCAGGAAGGGCAAAGGTGAGGAGCAGACACATAACTCTTTTAGAACTTCAGAGAGAGACTGAGGACAAAAAGAAAGAAAAACAAGAAAGAACAGAGAGCGGAGCTACCACTGAGCTCCAACTCCTCTCCGGTGGCCGAAACCCAGGGCCCACCCTCTCCTGGGACGGAGCGGCATGCAGCTGGACTTCTCTTGAATCGCCCTGTGCTCAGCAAGCCGCCGCCTCCTCCACCGCTGGCCCTGGGCATGGTTCTGAGCCGCCACCCCTCCGCCCAAGTGGGCACAATCTGCCCAACAGAGTCCACACCCCAGCCCCAGATGGTACTCACAAACTTGAGCAGGCAGATGTTCTCTCGGAGGGCCCCCACGCAGCCAGCAAAGCCCAGGGTGAACATCACCACACCCACCAGCAGCACCAGCACCACAGGGTCAATCCCATGCAGCCTCGTCACTTTGGTGAGGTCGGACAGCACACCCTGAAAGAGGCAGAAAACCGAGCAGCCTGGAGGTGGGGTGGAGGGTAGGGTCAGGGTGGCCTGATGGGTAGGTTGCACCCAGTACTAAGGACAGGAGCCTGCCTGCTGACGCTGTCCTGAAAGCCAGGCCCAGTGTTCCACCTTCCTCAAGCCCCTCCACCCCTGCCTCCAGCAGACCCAGGCTTCCTTTGCAGTCTGCAGGGTACACTGGCTAGGTGAGAGGGTGGGGGGCACCTGGGGTCTCCGAACGAGACCTGGGATTACAACCTGAACACTAGCCATCCGGGCACCTGACTTCATGAATCCCTTGAGGCTGCAGCCAACTCATGGGCTCTCCAAAGATGAACAGGCCTTCTGTGTAAGCACTCTGGTGCAGAGCGTGGCCAACAGGGGCAGCCAGGCAGGGCGGCATCTCGCAGAGCATTCTGTGAGGTGGACACTCGCACTACACACACACAGGGGCTACCAAGCACACTCGAGGCCTGGATAATGCAATCCTAAACCATTTCTGTGAAGTTGAAATACAAAGGGGCCCTTGTGGCTAGGAGCCGGCAGGAAGGACAGAGCAGGTTAAAGCTGCCCTTCCTTAGCCACATGCCAGGCTCCACCCTGTAGGGTTACTGCAATCCCAGAGATAGCCACACGGTGGCACTATAAGGCACCAAGCACAATGGCTTGTAGGTCACTGGGGCAGAGCAGCAGATGGCCGCCTGGCCCTTGTCCTCTGGTGGTTTACAGGCCAAACAAAATGTACCACAACCCGAAGGCAGCCCTTCCTATCTCCCCAGGGCAAGGGAGGAAACCCTGCAGACCTTAATGGCAGGTCCGGCGGACCCGTCTTCTGAGAATACAGGAAGGGTGCATTACTGAGCCACCTCCCAATATCCACTCACAGTGCTAGAGGCAGTCCCTGGGCTCCCCCGCCCCACATCACATCCTCTGGTCCATCAGAGCTGGCCCGCACTCCTGAGGGCTGTGCAGGGGGGCTTCAAGTGCTTACAGACCTGCCTCTGCTTCAAGAGCAGGCCTTTCTAACCAGGGGGCACCAGTGGGGGCGGGGGCGGGGCAGGTGTGAAGGATGGAAGCCCCTCTCTGTTTACAGGGGTTCTGTGGACAAAGGTGCTTCAGGAACCAACAGAGCTGTGTTCAAGGTGGGGGGGGGGAGGGGAGAAGAAGGCTCTCCCCCTTCACAAAGCTGAAAGCCCCAGGTGGTGGTCCTGTCACCAACCTCTACTAACTGGCCCTAGGCTAGGGAGCAGAGCAGGGCTCAGGCGCCGTGGGGTCCCCAGAAGTTCCACAACTACTCTGGAAACTAGCTCTGTAGAGAATAATTCCAAGGTGGGGATGCGGAAAAAGGACTTGCGGGGGAGCAGCCGTGAAAGGGTGGGGGTGGGGCAGTTAAAACTAGCTGAACCTGAGAGGGTCCTAGCCACAGTCGCACCTACCTTTTCGCTCCATGCCCACAGTCCGACGCCCAGGAAGACCACTCCGGCCAGCTGGCAGGATGGGGAGAAAGAGAGAGAACTAGGTCAGACCCCAGGCTCCCTGGTTCCTCTCGAGAGTCCACACTGGGGGGGGGGGTCTGGCTCATATCCAGCAGGGTGGGGCAGCAACAAACACTGGGCATGTCCACCTGATAGCAAAGGACTTTTCATACTTCACATGCCCCCAGTGGGATCTTGTTCTCCCAACCTGGCTTCCCCACAGCTCACCCCAGGCTCAAGAAACCTACACCCCATCCTGGGCACCCCTTCCTGCCAACCACACATGCAAGACCCTTCGTGGTTCTGGCCTTCAAAAGACACAATGCGTCTGCCACCCCCTTCTTACTGACTTTCTGTAGTCCACTTCAGTCTGGTCCGACTGATCTCATCCCTCACCAGTAGCCCCATCTCCAATGAGAGAGCCCTGGGGACACTCATGGGGGCAGTTCTTCCATGTCCTATCGGGCCCCTATGAGTCGGCATCGACTCGATGGCAGAGAGTTGGTTTTCTGGGCGACACTCTGCCCACATACACACGCCCTGCGGTTCACTTCACCATTCCCTCCGCCCGCCTGACAGCTCATGCTGCCCGGGGTCACTTCAGAAGTCCGCTGCCCACTGCAGCAGCGCCGGCCCCCTCCTCTCACAGGGGCTGAGCACTGAGGGTAAGGGCTCTTGTTTGTCCCCACTGTCTTACAGGAAGAACTAAATATAACTCACACCAAAGACAGGAACTTGGGGGAGGGGTAATCACATGTACCATTGGTCCCAGGAACACTCGCCTGGAGGGGCCCTGGGAAACATCCGTTATGAGATGAAGAAACAGAGGCGGAGCAGAGGGAGCCGTGGCTGGCCTGGGTGCCCACAGGATGGGGCCGGCAGGCAGGCAGCCTCACGTGTTTCATTAATGTGCGCTACGAACACACAGACCTCACAAGTCCGGGCTTTAAAGAACACATGCTTATCTCCTTCTAGTCTGGAGGCTGCAAGTCCAAATCAGGGTTGGCCACGCTGATGAGTGCCTTGGCCACAGCCCCAGGGGCTCCGTGGCGGTCCTGGGCTGAGAGACAATCCACACATTCTCTCCTCCTCAGTGTGCGTGCGTGTCTGTGACTACCGTCTCTGCACCCATTCCGGTTCTCTCACAACCCAGAAGTGATCAGGTTTAGGACTCACCCTACTTGGGAATGACCTAACATAACAAAGAAAACCTGACTTCCAAGAAGGGTCCTCTTTATAGCTGGCAAGCTGATGCCCAGCTCATGGTAACCCCAATGCACAATGGAACATAATTTCCCGTCAACGTGATCTATGAAAGTGTTTGAGGTGGAGTCTAGCCTGTCCATCGGGCCACAGCCTGATGACACCTTCTTGTGGTCGTGGCCTTTTTCACAAGGACCTGGGAACCTTCCCCGCCTCTCTCTGCCTTCACCTTCCTGCTGGCTGACCCTGATTGCGGCCACCGCCCCGGACCACATAACTTTGTACCCACTGGCCTGTGATGTTTCTGCATCACTGCAGGTGGCTGCGTGAGTCTGAAGAGGGACTGATGGACTTGAGCTGGACCGGGCTGGGCTGCTTTCTCGATATATAATTACTTGAGACACTCACACATATAAGGATACTTCTTGGTATAAAGCTATGTATTATACATATATGAGTGCCACTGAATTCGTTTCTCTAGTCAAGCCGGCCTGGCACAGATCCCAAGCCACCCATACCTCCAACATCCCCTTGCTGGATGGGCAACCAGCCCACTGCAATCCACGGGCTTTTCACTGGCTTATTTCTAGCAGGAGGTCACCAGGCCTTTCTCCCAAGTCTGTTTCAGTTTGGAAATGCCACTGCGACCTATGGAGCATCCTGGACGCTTTCACTGACAAGCTCATGATAAGTAAGCCTGAGCCGCACTGCCTGGAGTCAAACCCGGCCTCCCACGTGGAACCATCACCGACCTCTACTCGTTACCAGCACGGAGGCCAAGATGTCAACGCATTTTTGGAGAACTTGTCATCATAGGCCCTTTCCATGGAATTCTCGGAGGCATCTGGTGGCAATGACCCATCCCCTGGCCACCAGCCATGGTGCCTGTTCAGACTTGGAGGTCAGCCTCCAGGAACCCTCCTGAATCAGCTTTCCCCAGAAGCAGCAGACCAACCTTCTGCCACGCCCAGGGAGAGGCCATGCTTCAGTCCCCTCCTACCATCAAGGAAGCAAACTTCCTGATTACCACATCCTAACAACACCCTCAATGGAGCTGAGGGGATACAGGCTAACTACCACGCCCTGTTTATGGGGTGGGGGTGCAGGCCTCTGATGTGGAGCAAGAGGGCCTCTGCCTGAGGTCCCACGGCTGGGTGGGGCAGGCTGTGTCTCAACATCCTGACCACGTTTTATCTCCCCCCACACGTCAGGACCAGTCAGCAGGCCTGAAAGGGGAAGGAGCAGACTGAGCCCTCTGCCACGGGGCCTTGGTGGAGGCAAAGCAGAGGGATAGCAAGGTCAGGGCAAGTGGATAGGGCCTCTCTAGGGGTGGGGCGGGGTGCGCGTGCCACATCTCCGCCTCAAGCCAAGTCCTGTGGCCCTGCCCTACCTTGTGTTAACCACACCGTCAGTGTGCTCACAGCTGAGTGAGCCCATGGCACTTCAGCCAAGCGTGAGCAAGGCCTCCCTGAACTGAGGAAAAGACCCCCCCCCCCAAGCGGCCTCTCACTCCCCACATGGTGGGCCGGCCCCTAGTAAGATCGCAGTGACCTCTGGGCAAGGCACTGGAGCCACCCTCCCAGGCCCGGGGCCTTTCTGCAAGCAATCTCAAGGCGGGCGCCCACCAGCAAAGCCCCATTTCCAGACTTGCCCACTGGCTCCTGGCCAGGTCCAGCCGATGTTCGGAGGCCCTTCTCCAGGCTGGCTGTGCAGAGGAGCCTCAGCTATGCCAGCATGGAGAAGACTACCCAGGCATGGGACACTGAATTGTGACAGTCTGGGATACGGCAAGTAGGGAGGTTTTTGGGGGGGGGGGCGCCCAGTGCCTGGTTCCAATCTCCACTGACCAAGTCCTAGCAAGAAAACCTTGTACTTGCAGGTCTGGGAGCCCCTCGGATCCTGGCTGTCCTCTACAAAGCGGGCTGGCTGGCGCTGCCTGGACACACGGGAGGGCTGAGCAAATGTGGGAGGAACGATACTGCCTGTGACAGGTCCCGGGACATGGAGGCTGGTCCTCCAAGGCTGGGGGCAGAGCCCTGTAGAGGAGACTCCGCAGTATCTGCTGTAGCGCAGACACAGGTAGACCTACAGATGGCTCATGCTCTCTGCACCCCTTCTCTCCACCCCAGGTCCTTCTCTGAACCCCACCACCTGCATCACGCTTTGTCCCAGGTCAAGCTTCTCTTTTCTGGGGCATCTGTTTTACTCTGGAGATAATACTGACTGACCGGAGTCAAGAGGATTGGGAGTCCCCGAGATTCACACCCTCAATGGCTAACCAAAATGCTGACGGTTCGCGTCTACTTAGAGGGGCCTTGGAAGAAAGGCCTGGTGATCTACTTCCCCCAAATCATCCGATGAAAACCCTAGATGAAAACCCTACGGAACACGGTTCTTGTGGGAGTAACATAATTTCAAGTCAACTTAAAGTGCAGGGGTGGAGTTCAGCCTGACAACCAGGTCACAGCCTGATGGTGCCTCCTTGTGGGTGTGACCTCCTCATAAGGAGGGTCCTGGGAACCTCCCCATCCCACCTTCACCTTCATGCTGGCATGGAGCCACGCTGAGCCCTGTGCAAGCCCTGGAGATGATCCACCTCCATTAGATCCACAAGACTTTGCACCCACCAGCCTGTGATCTTCCCGTATGACTGCATGTGGCTCCGCGAGTCTGAAGAGGGATTTATGGACTAGAATTGGACTTCGGGACTAGTATCCGTTTTATGGGCTGTGACGTTTTCCTGATACACAATTACTCCTTGATATAAAGCCCTCTCTTACCAATTTATGAGTGTCACTGGATTTGTTTCTCTAGTCAGCCCGGCCTAACACAGTTCTACTCCGACACACATGAGGTCACCACAAATCGGGGTCACCTGAACAGTGTCTAGATCTATCTATCTATCTATCTATCTATCTATCTATCTATCTATCTATCTATCTATCTGTCTAGGCAGTGGAATAGGAGACGGAACAGCCTCAGCTCTGCATCTAACCGTACCCCGTGACCCTGGGGACGCCCAGCTCTCTTGGGCCTCAGACTGACCATCTGTAAAACAAGTAGCTGCAGAAGAGGAAGGACATCTTGGGACTCCCAGAGTTCCGCCATCACGAACCATGGTGTGTGGACCCCACGCAGTCCTGGCACCCCCGTCAGAACAGGGAACCCTCCTGGTGCCAGGCCTCTTGAGTGCAGAGTAGCAGCTTCGGTACAGCCACCTGATTTGTCAACAATTCAACCGAATGGGAGTTCAGAAACGAGGTCACAGAGCACAAGCCCTAGATATGCCCTGCCCCCCCCCCACATGCTGCAGGCCAGAGGAGCCCTAAACTCCCAATCCTACACAGAGCAAAGACGGTTCCTCTCATGACAGCCCCTGGAATAACTGTCTGAACCAAGCCGTGACCCAGCAGGAGTTTAGATGGTCTGGACACAGAAGGGATGGTGGGGCCCAGCTTCCTCTGTACAGAGAGAAATGTTCCCCTGTCCCTGGGCAGGGGGAACTGGCGCAAGGTCACCCAGTTATTGCACGCCCTGTTTTTTCCCTGCCAGCAGAGCAATTCTCAGACTTCTCCCAGAACAGCGAGGGGAGGGGCCATGGCCTCTATGCTATGTCCCAGATAGCAGCCATCCCACCCACCCCCCACCCCACAGGGGACCAGCAATGTCAGGACTGTGAAATGAAGGGCAGTTGGGGGTGGGGGGGGTGTCATCCAAGGTGGTTACTGGTCGCTGCCCAAACAACAGAGAGAACAATCCTCAGGCACAGCTCTCCTTCCTACCCAGTCTCTGCCACCACCGAAACAACGCACAAAGATTAACAAAGCAGAGAAGAAACCCCCTAAACCAGGCGCTGGGACTTATGGTAAGGGCTACAGAGCGGCTCTCTTCGTGTGCCAGATGGGCTGCCTCAACTCCTCCAGTGAAAGCTGCCCTAGGGGATAGGTCCAGAAATGTCTATCATAGGTTCCAGGATAAGCACACATCCAAAACCAGGTGGCGAGCCAAATGTGGTCCACTGGTAACCCTGCAAAACCATCACACAGAAACCATCTGGATCCAGAGGCCGAAGTCCAGAGTCCCTCAGCTCAGCTGCACAAACCCCAGGCTAATCTGGCAATTCAGGTCTCCAACATCGGAGAAACACTGGTATATTTTTTGCATCACTTTGAGAGGCCCTAAGCGCTTAAATCTGCTAAGCAATCCAAATGATATATTCCTACAATGGAACAGTACAGAACAGTGAGAATAAATTATCTACAACCACATTGAGAGTGAATCTCATAACACAATAGCTAACCAAAAATGTCATGTGAGACACAAAAGGCTTTCTATTCTTAGAGAAGTACACTTAGCCAGAGGAACTGTATCGAGACATTCAGTCAAAGGTTACTACACAGGCCGGGGGGGGGGGGGGTGAGGGAGGCTCATAATAAGGAATACTCCCGTAAATAGACCCAGAAATGACAGAGAAGACAGAATTCGCAGACAAAAGTAGAAGACATAAGAAAAACCCAAATGGAAAACGCAACAGAAGCGAAGAATTCACCAGGTGAGATTAACAATTAGGCGCTGCAGAAGAAGAGATCAGAGAATGTGAAGACAAAGCAAGAGTAACTTCACAAACTAAAGGGTAAATCCATTAGTGCCAAGTCAATTCAACTCAGTAACCCTACAAGACAACGTAGAATTGCCCTTCAAGCGTTGCGAAGCTGTACTCTTCCTGTAGTGGTTATGCATTAGGCTGCGATATCCATGGTTGGTAGTTCAAAGCCACCTACAGCTGCCTGGAGAAAGACTGGGCTTTCTACTCCCGTAAACAATGACAGTCTCAGAAACCCACAGGGGTGACTATGAGTCAGCATTGACTCAATGGCAGTGGGTTTAGTTTTTTATTTTGAATCCTCATGGACGCACACTGCCAATATTTCTCCCACGGGGCAGTTGGTGAGTTTGAACTGCCAGGCGGTTAGCAGCTGAGCACTTGACCAAGGTGCTACCAGGGCTCCGAAGAGGGAGAGCCGACAACGAGCCATTCAACCTGTAACTTACTGGACTTCTAGGAAAAATGTTTATGTGGGGGAACTGACATGGGGGAAGGTATATGTCAAATAATTTTTAAAGAGTGCAAATTTGATGAAACTATAAATCCACCCACTCAAGATGCTCAAGGGGCCTCAAGCAGGGGAAGCACAAAGAAAAATTGCACCCATGCATATGAGAGGGCTTCAAAACGTTTGCGGAAACAATGGATTAAGGAGTGATGGAATGGTTCCACATTTTTTGAAGCCCCTCCCATAACAAAATTCCTAAGATCCAGTAATAAAGAGAAAATCTTGAAGTGAGCTGAGGGGAAAAAGCATCTCCGGCCAAAGAACAAGATAAAAACCATACAGGATTCTCGTGGCACTTACTCGAGCCAGGAGAAGTGGAATGACACACTTAAAAAACAAAAAGAGGAAAAGCAAAGGCTATGAAATTAGATTCTGTATTTAGCAAATATATCCTCCAAAGATGATGAAATGAAGTATTTCTCAAAAAAAATTTAAAAACTAGGAATCCAAAGGCAACAGATCTACAACTCAGGCATATTAATAATGGGCACTGACAGACCCAGAGCCACACACAATGTTGATGGAGGAAAATAGTATGTCACTCATATTCAAAGACATCCCCTTTTTTCAACTTCTTCTTTAAAATGAATTTAAAAGCAAATATAAAGATGCATTTGTGGAATTTTTAACTTATAAAAGTAAAGATGTAGGAAAAAAAGAATGTTGAGTGGGAAAGGGAAGTAGATCATTTCAAAGTTCTTAGATAATACATAAAGTGTATATGAAATGTCAAATGAGACTCAAGTTAAAGATGCATGGGGCACATGCATGCATATACCAGGTGCATGGCACATGTTAACACACAACCCCCCCCCTACACACACACACACATACAACCATTAAAACATGATCAATGGATTTCAACCAAGGTACTGAGTCCACTCAATAGGGAAAGAATAGTCTCTTCAATAAATGGTGCTGACACAACTGGACCTTCACACGCAAAGGAATAAAACCGTATCCACACTTCATACTATATGTAAAAACTAAAATGGATCAATGACTGAAAGATAAGAACCAAAACTGTACAGGTAAAATATGTAATGGTCAAGCTTCAAGTTTTTATGCTTGACAATGGATTCTTGGATACAGTACTAAAAGCACAAATCTGCAACGGAATATAGGTAAATTGGGCTGAGTTAGTTTATTGTGCCAGCCTGGCCAATAAACACATGTGGGGATAATTGAAGGACGGAGAGATAAACGGCTCAGTGAGCCTCACCTTTGGAGTTCTCGGGTCTCTTGCTTTCTCGTGGTCGGACCAGGGTGCAGCTGCCTTAGCCAGTTCCCTGTTTTAGCTGGCAAGGCTCACTTCCTGCAAGATATTCCCAAGGAGAAGCCACATGGACCTACCCCGATGCAGCCCTAGGTGCTGGAGCAGCCGTGTGGAGCCCCTGCAGTCGGCATCATTGCATCTGTTTTGTGAGATGGAGGAGGGCTTTGTGGATTGGTGTTGGACATTTGGGTTAATGGGTTAATGTTGGACTTGTGGGCTTGGGCAGCACTGGGTTGGGATGTTTTATTGATGCGCACTTACCCTTTCTATAAAACTCTCTCTTCTACCTGAGTTTCTGAGGATTTGTTTCTCAAAAGTACCCAGACTAACACAGGGGTTTTTAAAATGCTTGCTTGCGTTTCAAATGACTTTATCAAGAAAGAAACAGCACAACCCAGAGAACAGGAGAAAATGTGTGGTAACCACATACCTGATATGGGTTTAATACCTAGAATATAAAGAACTCTGAGAACTCAACAAAAGACAAACCAATTCCCCACACCACCACCACCACCACCACCCCACCAAAAATAAATAAATAAGACAAACCAATTAAAAATGGGCAAAGGATTGAACAGAAACTTCTCCAGAGAGACAGACAGATGGCCAGTAAGCACAGGAAAAGAAGTTCCACGTCATTAGCATTAAGAATCACAAGACACAGCTTCACACTCAATAGGATCATTGTAATTAGGAAAACACAAAGGAACGAGAGTTGGCACGAAGCACACACTCATGAATTGCTGGTGGGAGTGTAAAATGATTCAGTCACTATGGAAGAGTTGAGAAGTGCACCATAAAATTAGACATGTCAAATTAAAATTATTGTGATGCAGCAATTCCACTCTTGGGTACACATCCAAAAACCTTGAAAGTGGGACTTGAAACAGACATCATTCACCAATATTCACTGCAGATGACTCACAATAGCCCAAAGGTAGAAACTGCCTAAGTAAAGGCATGAAAAGGTGAATGGGTAAGAAAATGTGCTCTTTCTAACAGTAGATACGTACAAGAAGAAACAGAACGAGGCACTGGTAGTTTAGGGATAGGATTACTCCCTTCTATGCAGGAGACTTGAGTTCATGCCCAGCCAGTGGAATCCAGGTGCCATGCAGTAGCACGGGAAATGGTTTCAGGGGAACGTCCACATTAAGATGGATTAAGAACGGTCTAATGGTTGCTTCCAAAAAGCTGCCAGTGAAAAATCCTACGTAGTAAATAGTCCAATCTACAACCAATCGTGGAGCTAACAAAGAGCTGGGCAAAAGTTCATGACATTGTGCATGCTGTCTAATGAGTTGGGGCCTCTGATGAAGTACCAATAAGGAAAAACAGTCCTGATAAATGCTACAACATACATGAGCTGTGAATATTATCCTGCTGAGAGGGAAAAAGTCAGTCATGGAACGACAAATATTGCATGATCCTACTTAGATATTGCATTGGGACCAAAATTTAATAAGGGTTACCAAGGGCTGGGGTGGAGTTAATACATGATTGCCAACGGGGGTACTGAAGTGAAGTGTCTTAACAAAGTTCTTCTATCCATGTCTAACTTCCAACAAGTGATTAGGTGGGATTTGCAAATGGAAGGGATTGATTAGTTTTGGTTGCATGTGAGAGCACCTTCCAGTAGCCAGAAGAAAGAATTTGGGGGACCATCAAGGAAGAGGTGCCACCAGAGAAGCATATTCAAGATCCTTGCTTGACTGGAGACAGCAGAGCATGCCACACAGAGACCAGAGGTACCACAGAGCAGAGGAGCAACATCAAGGCCATGGAACAGAGCAGTGGGCTGGCTTCCTGGCACACAGAACAAGGCAGAGGCCAAGGGACCATGTGGCTAAACCGCTGAGGACCAAAAGATTTGATTTGACTGCTAGCTGAGAAGTTCTGCTGTGGACTATATATTTAATGCTTTGTGATCCCGACTGGTGGTAATCTGTTAGCCTCCCTAACAAACCCCCCTAATCATGAATACTGTGGGGGTCCTGTGTGACCCCTGTAACAGCTTTGAAAGCTACAGAGCAGTGGAGTGCCGTGGGAGGAAGGGTTGGTGGAGTCAGAATAGGGAGAAAGAAGGATGGAGGTGGAGGCATGTCTAACCCCTGCCTGTGGCAGTCGGCCTCGGGCCGGTGTGGCAATGCATTTTCCTTGTCCCTCTGTGGCCAGAGGAGATCAGATAATGGCGCCATGCCATTTTCTTCAAAGGAGAACTGAGTGCTTCTTTGGGGTGATCATAATAAACATTTGAAAATGATACAGTAATGACAGAATAGGACAGTAACTGTCACTAGGGTGTGATTCAATTATATACTTAAAATAATTAAAGGAACAAATTCTGTTACGTGAGTTTTACAATAAAAATATTTTTCCATTTAAGAGATAGAAGTGAACAAGCCGGGAGAAGGAACAAAATGAAACAAAAGGAAGTGGAATAAAAGGAGGCAATGCAACTCCCCAATCACACTGGAAGCAGGCGCAAAGGCCAGATGGTACACTTAAACCCAGAAGGAGATAGCAGGTTTAAATTCAACTGTCAGAAGAATTATTAAGTGTAAGTGATCTAGGCACTCCAGGTAAGGTGCAAAAATTGTCATTTGAAAAAAGCAAGGTCTATCTTAATGAAAAAAAAAAACTCATTATCTCTTAGTGCGCGCGCGCACACACACACACACACACACACACACACACACCCCTTTTGTATACTCCACTACTTCTCTGCCAGTGTACCACACTGTGGGGCTTCTGTGAGGCTGGAAGCTGTGTTACTGTCTCTCACATGCAGCAGGGTCATCCAAAGTGAAAAGGTTTCGGAGGAGCTTCCAGACCAGGAACAGACAAAGGAGGAGGAAGTAGCTGTTGAAAACCTTCTGCACGGCTTGGAAACATCGTCAGACACTGAAGGTGTAGGGAATGGAAGCAGAACGTTGTCCGAGAGCGTGCGGAGGGGGCACTGAGGGAAACGGTCACGCGAGGAGTACAAGTATCACAGAAGAATCAGCCCTTGGAGATAAAGGGGAGCACTTACCCAAGGACCAAGTTCAGGGCGGTTAGGAAAGGAGGAATGGAAACGGGAACTACAAGGAGGCAGTGAGACCAAGTGGCGTTACACTGTGAGAAGTGCAATCAAGGAACATGAAACAAAAACGTGTATGAACTGTTGACTAGAAAACTAACGATGCGCACTGGAAACCTTCACCCAATTCACGATAAAAGTTTAAAAAGTTAAACAGAAGCAGGGGGAAAGGTCCTGGAAGAAGGCACAATTTCAGTATATGCAATAACACGCACAACTGTGCAACAACAGTAAGGACAACCGAAAAACAGCGTCTGGTTACGCAGGTAGACACAGATGCACCTAGGTGCGTAGGAAAGCATGTGTGAGTATAGGTCCATTTGTGCATCTTTAAGCATGTGTACACATGTCTGTGTATGGTGCATATATCCACATAAATACGCAATAGCCCACAAATAGGGCACCGTTAGTCTTGGACTGGCGTCCTCAAACTGCGGCCTGCGGGCCACATGCGGCCCAACGAAGACATTTATCCGGCACCGCTAGGTGTTTTTTGCCCCGTTTGTTTTTTTACTTCAAAATAATATAATGTGCAGTGTGCATAGGAATTTGTTCAGTTGTTTTTTTTTAAAGTATAGTCCGGCCCTCCAATGGGTCTGAGGGACAGTGAACTGCCACATTTAAAAAGTTTGAGGACCCCTGGTCTTGGAGGACAACCTAGTCAATCGGCATAACGCTGTTCAACAAAGATAATGCTCTATAGCTGAGTCCGATGAGGAAAATCTGGGGTGGCAAACGTTTAGGAGCAGCCATCTAGAAAACTCGCGGTCCCTATTCCTGAGGAGCGGAAGAGAAGGAAGGAAATCAAAGGAGCAACTAGCCCATGGGCCTAAGCGGCTGCACTAGACTCTTACCTGATACCAGAGAGAACAAGGTGGTACCTGGCTACCGTTACCAACCATTCTGACGAAGAATACAATAGAGGGCCCCGGAAAGAATGGGAAAAATAAAGTAGAACTGTGCTAATAATCTCTTTTTGGAGAACTGATTCAGGACGAGTTGCAAGAAGGTGGGGACAGAAGACGCACCAAATGTCCAACTCCTGCACGACGCTGCTCTGCTCTGTTCCCTCCACTCCTCCCTCAAGTGCACTCCCTCACATTCCGGGGCTCTGTGACTCACTGCGGCGTCCCACGGAAACTCGCCGGAGCTGGGGGAATTACTCAGGTGGCGGTGGGTGTTACTGAGTCCAAATGTGAAAGTCAGGCCAGGGGAAGCCAGATGCTGGGTGCTGAGGGCACACACCGCTCTTGGATCTCACCAATGATATTACACCGTCTGTTTCTCAAAGGGTTTGCTTTAGAGGCAGCAGGATGGTACTGCAGGAAAGCCTACTCACAATTACTCACAGGTGAATCCTATCAGGATCATCTCCCACCTTCTTCCCAGACTCATGCAGGTTAATAGGACGTTTGGTGGGTTACATGAGTATCAATAGTACAATCAAATTAACATATAACCCCCTTTAACTTTTTAATTCTATAATAATCTATTCTCCACCCCTGGACTGTATCTTATTTATGCACATACGGCGTGGGCCTCTGGGAGGATGTTTCCAGTGGGCAAAGGTCTCCTACTGATCTGATTCAGGCAGTCTTTTTCCCAGGCCATTCCAGAAGCAGTTTTCCTCCTCTCAGCTATCAGCATATCATTCCTTCCATTCCTTGATGACAAGTAGCATTAACCGAGGTAAGCATTAAACAAGAGTGTGGCTGAGTCACATCCTCTACTAAGCCATATCTTAATCTCATCCTAGTCTTTGTTCCTTAGCAGATAATGATCTCTAAAATGGGACCATAGCCACAGGCTTAGGAAGCTCAAAACTTATATCGCATATCAGATTAAGGATGGACAGGCCATATTAACTGACTGTAACCAAGGACAAAATTTAAATGTCTTTAAAAAGGTCACATGTCCTAGAACAACAGAGATTAGAGGAACCCTCAAAATTACTGCCCAAAGATTATTTGAACTTGAAAATGAAGTTATTTCTGCAGGTCACCATTCAATTAAATAAAAGAATGGCTTATAAAATAAATATCATCGTGAGTAGTGAGTAATGTTCTCTTTTTAACAATTAACTGTATGAGACCAAAAGGGTCAATAGTTACCCGAAAGCAGAGGTGAGACTGCAAGGAGGGCAAAGGGAAGTTAGAACAACAAAAACAGAGCACACAGAATGGAAGCAATAAGAATGCTGACACACTGTGAAAACTAGCCATGGGCATTAAAAAATATATACTTTATAGAAATCGTTAAAGGGGAACCTAATCTGCTGTGTAAAGTTATACCTGAAACATAACAAAACATTATTTTTAAAATGTATTGGGTGCATAAGCAAATGTGGTGAAAAAAGCTGATGGTGCCCAGCTATCAAAAGATATAGCATCTGGGGTTTTAAAGGCTTAAAGGTAAACAAGCAGCCATCCAGTAGGGAAGCAACAAAGCCCACACAGAAGATGTACACCAGCCTGTGTGATCATGAGGTGTCAATGGGATCAGGTTTCAGGCATCAGAAGATCCTGAACAAACAATCATTATCAAGGGTTCATGAGGGAGGGGAAGCAGAGAAGGAGGGGAAAAAATGAGGACCTGATGCCAGGGGCTTAAGTGGAGAGCAAATGTTTTGAGAATGATGAGGGCAATGAATGTATAAATGTGTTTTACACAATTGATGTACGTGTATGGATTGTGATAAGAGTTGTATGAGCCCCTAATAAAACGATTAAAAATAAATAAATAATTTTAACTGTAGGTTGTATGTAAGTTGGACAACTATAAATCAGGGACTCCCTGTAACTATGGTCATTAAGTTGTACACTTACAAAAACTTGAATTGGCAAACAGTGCGTGACAATAGTTACAAGGACAACAGGGAGCAGCTGCTGCGGCAGCTGATGCCCAGCCAAATACAGAATGGGATGCCGTCTCTTTCTTTCTTTCCTAAGTATTTTTGGGGTAATTTTTATTTTATTTTATTTTATTTTATTGGGGGCTCTTGGGATTTGGTTTCTCGGTTTGGAGTTTGAGGGCCCTGGTTTCAAGGGGCAGCTCTGTTAACTGGCCGAAGATCATGTGTAGTGTTTCGGCTCTACCTTTTACTTCACTGTACAGAGCCTTGGGTTTTGAAAGCTTTCAAAAAGCCATAGAAGATGCAACTAACGGTCTCAAGTCGCCTGGAACAACCGAGGAAGAGGGAGAGTCAAAAACCGGAGGAGATGAAATGTGAGGCTCAGTGCCGCCTCTGTGCCAACGCCAAGCAGACAGGGCACGAGGCGCAGTAAGCGCCACGGTAAGGAAGCTGCCAGGACACAAAATGAAACTGCCACCGGTCCCACTTCTCAAAAATGTGCCACCCTGGGCCAGAGGGATGCCCCTGAGCAAAGCAGTTTAAGCTCTGAGGTCCCTATCACTTCAACACCTTCAGTGACATCTGTGTTCTCCTGGGTTTGTAACGGAAACTCCTTTATCTCAGCAGGTACTCTTGGGAGTATTCGATTTCTTCCTACTAAACAAGAGGCGGGAGTAGGCTGTCAAAGCTAATGATCATTACATTCACCCACTGTGCAACTGGGTCCAACATGAATGGTTATTGGGCAAGGGCAGAGTATACACATAGATAATAAGCCTCTGGTGCATTTTTAAAATTCTTTTCTAAAAACAGTTTTATTGGCACTTCATCCACCTAGCATACGATTCAATAGCTTAGGCGGCTGCGTCGGGCGACAGGAGAAGATGGCAGTCTTCACAAAAGTAAAAGTTCCTCGTAATTTTCACTGTGTTGGAAGAACTTGAAGGAGAACAAAAAGGAGTGGGCGATGGTAAGTTAGCTGGGGCCTTGACGATGACGAAGATGTGACACTTACCAGGTGGACAGACATGATTATTGGGCCACCAAGGACAAATGATGAACACAGAATATTTAACCTGAGAGTAGAATGTGGACCTAACTATCCAGAAGCACCTCCATCGGTTAGACCGGTAACAAAAATATGAATGGAATAAATAATTCCAGCGGAGTGGTGAATGCACGCAGTATACCAGTATTAGCAAAGTGGCAAAATTCCTCCAGCATTAAAAGTGAACCTTAAGAGGTAAAAGGACTCATGATGTCCCCAAAAACATGAAACTTCCACCAGGACTGTCGACAAACATACAACTGATTTTAGTAGATCTCACCCTTGTCTTAAATCAACAACCTTCTACTCATGTTAATGTCTTGATTAAGTTTCACAATGCAAAATACCCACACATTAAGTCAAAGAATTCCAGCTGGTAAACATGACCTAGACATTTGTAAGAACACTTAATCTATGTATACCCGTTGTGTTTTCAAGTCACAGGAGGAAAATACAGCACTTCTTCCTTATCAAAGCACTGCCACCTAAGCATAAACCTGGAGTGCTGAGAACCATTCAGGTGTACAAGATGAAAGCTGGCTGGACAAGTGTCAGGTGGCTGTGGACGGATATACTCATGTTTGTGAAAATCAGTCTTCACCTCAGAAGCAACAAAGCCCACATGGAGAAAGTACACCAGCCTGTGTGATCACGAAGTGCCGAAGGGATCAGTTATCAGGCATCAAAGAACAAAAATTCATATCATTGTGTGCTCATCTCCATGACATGATCACTGAAGCCAAAGCGAGTGAGTAAGCAAATGTGGCAAAGAAAGCTGATGGTACCCAGCTATCAAAAGATATGGCATCTGGAGTCTTAAAGGCTTGAAGGTAAA
The DNA here is from genome assembly GCF_050624435.1 of Tenrec ecaudatus. Classification (NCBI taxonomy): domain Eukaryota; kingdom Metazoa; phylum Chordata; class Mammalia; order Afrosoricida; family Tenrecidae; genus Tenrec; species Tenrec ecaudatus. The sequence continues at coordinate 89,671,166 of NC_134539.1, read as the reverse complement.
CAAGAGGCCATGGAGCTCAGAAGAAACAAAGCGCACATGGAAGAAGCACACCAGCCTGTGCGATCACAAGGTGTCGAAGGGATCAGTTATCAGGCATCATCAGAACAAAAAATTATATCACTGTGAATGAGGGGGGGAGTGCGGAGTGCAAACCCAAAGTCCATGTGTAGGCCACTGGACATCCCCTTACAGAAGGGTCCTGGGGAGGAGACGAGCCAGTCAGGGTACGATGTAGCAACTATGAAATATCCAACTTTCCTCTAGTTCCTAAATGTTCCCTCCTCCCTCAACTATCATGATCCCAATTCTACCTCGCAAGTCTGGCTAGACCAGAGGATGTACACTGGTACAGATAGGAACTGGAAACACAGGGAATCCAGGGCGGATGATCCCTTCAGGACCAGTGGTGTGAGTTGCGATACTGGGGTGGTGGTGGAGGGAAGGTGGGTTGGAAAGGGGGAACCGGTAACAAGGATCTACATGTGACCTCCTCCCTGGGGGACGGACAACAAAAGTGTGGCTGAGGGAAGAGGTCACACGGGGCAAGACATAACAAAATAATAATTTATAAATTATCAAGGGTTCATGAGGGAGTGGGGAGAAGGGAATGGGAAGGGAGGGGAAAAATGAGGAGCTGATGCCAGGGTCTTAGGTGGAGAGCAAATGTTTTGAGAATGATGAGGGCAATGAATGTACAAATGTGCTCTACACAATTGATGTATGTATGGATTGTGACAAGAGTTATGTGAGCCCCTAATAAAATGATAAAAAAAGAAAAGAAAACCAGTCTCCAGGAGGAAACCATCAAGGGCATGCTTCTTTCCATCTTGTTTAATGTAAGAGCTACAGTGAAATTATTTAAAGTAGTAGGTACAAAGAAGATTGCTGCAATTGTGTTAAATTTTGAAGTCGTGTGGGTGCTGTCTACTATTATTTTCAAAAATATGTTCAGGGTTGTTTTGATACCTGTATTTATAAATTTAAAAAGTGGGGAACATTGATGAATTTCTGTTAAAAGTCACTTCTGTGTGTTACATGTAACAGACATGGTAAATATTTGTTTATAGCCTTTGTTTAACAAACCATGCATTTAAGAGAAACCAACACAAAAAGAAATAGGTGTATGGACACGTGGTTTTGAAGTGAAAGTCTTAAAAAATGTAAATAAAATGTGGAAAGTGTCTCAAAGACAGTATCATTTTATTATATATGCACATACTACATATTTATAGTACCTTTCAAAATCAAGAGTTGTATCACTTTTCATCTATACACACTTTTATTCTATTAATTTATGTTCTTAGGAGTTGGAAAATTTCAGAAAATACATACTCTTTTTTTTTGGAGAAGTTGGGATTCTGGGAATTATGTTTTGAATTGGACTTCTTAAGAAACATAAATAAAAATATCTTTAAATCTCAGCAATTCTAGAATTCTAGATCGCAAATTATCCAGGCACTTCATTTTTTAGTTTTTCTGTGATGCTTCAGGTGAACTGGTTGAACTAATATGAGACATCCTCCCCCACTTAAACTTTTTACACTGAGTAGAATTAATTTCATCCATCCTACTCAGCATCTGTTTTAGCAAAAAATTTTTTAAATGTAATTCTTAAGTTGAAAGTCCATTAACGTTGTTTTTACCACAGTAACTTGAGGATTTGTTTATGTAACTTTTTCACTGTGAAGGATTGAGTAAGTAGACACCACAGCTTTCTTATGGATCCACCAAAGAAAATAGAAAGGCATTCGGTTAAAATCTCCCTTATTTCTGCAAGCTTAACCATTTGGGTCATGCTTCATGCTAAAAGGAAGCATGACATTGAAATGTCAAATAGAGACTCAAACTTTTTATTTAGTAAATAAATGGAAGAAAGACAATCTTTCATATAAAAATATTTTAGCCACTTTTATAGCACAAGGACAGATCTCTCAAACCTATACTTGACATGTTCTTATCAAACTCATATAAATGTTAAAGCTTTGGTTACATTTCCTTTGGGTCAATTATGTATGAAAACCTGTGACAATTTACCTAAATTTCAACATGAGTATTTTGTTATAAAAATATTTTAAAATGGCACAGAGAGGACACACATGTACCAATTAGCTAATATGTAAGTTTAATTTAAAATTAAAACAAGTTCAATAGCTTAATCATATCCAGAAGAGTTGTGCAATCATTACCATAATCAATTTTAGAACATTTTCTTCTTCCCTGTACTCATGGTCATGAGTGTAACTTTTTAAATTTTAGCAAAAATATACATAACAAAGTACTCTCCAATTCAACAACTTCTACAAGTATAATTCAGTGCCAATGATTATAGTCTCCATGCTGTGAAATCTTTGATATATTTTTCCAAATTATTCCACAACCTTTCAAATAAACTCAGTGGCCTCTAAGCAAAAATTCTTCCTCCTTCACCCATGATAACCACTGGTCAACTTTGGTTTATTTTATGTTTTAGTCGTTTTCTTGATAAAACATTCACGTATCACAAACTTCCATCATTAAGTCACTTTTAGAAAGAGTTGTATAAACATGAGTCCACTGAGGTAAACTTTAAAAGCTCAAGGAACACCGGGGACACGCTGCTCGATGCAGAAATTCCTGAGGCGAGACCCAGGCCCTCTGGCAGGGGTCAGACCCAACCCAGGGGTACATACGGCAGCCCACTCAAAAGGAAAGAAGATACAAATGACAAAGTGGACAGGGGGGCAACAGGGCAGTAAACCATTCACGGGGAGGGTACTGTTTATGTCTCCACAGGAAAGGGAGAGGGACCAGACATCAACCTGGTACGCCAAACCTTGAGGGCAACATGCTGGCATGAAGCAGCTAAGTCTGGCCTCTCTACAAGAATGCACCACAGAGGACAGCTCTGAAGCTACAGCCCAGGAAGAGAGGCAGGTCTGCCCGGACCACACGGGAGCAAACCAAGCGGGACAGAAAAAGATAGAGAGGGCTGCACTCTGGCCCACCAAACCCCAGGACGACACTCCTGCTCAGAGCAGCCAAGGGCACAGAGAGGGCTCGTTGTACGGACAGCCCCACCATGAGACAGACATCCCCTCACAGACCCACAGCACTGCAGGGGACAGCACTGGAGACACTGCGTGGAAATTGGGCCCAGTCTGACATCCCCCCTACATACACACACACACACACACACACACACACACACACACACACACACACACACACACACACACACACACACACCAGGGCAAAACACAAAGGGAGCTCAACAGAATAACAAGGGGAGCAAAGCAACAAAGTCTCCCAGGAATCCCAAAAGTAGACTTCAGACATGGAGGGCAGGACTTGGCACCTCATCAGACTCGATCAGAAAACATACAAAAGGATTATCAAGGGTTCATGAGGGAGCAGGGAGCGGGGAGGGAGGGGAAAAAAGACTTGATGCAAAGGGCTTATATGGAGAGCAAATGCTTTGAAAATGATGAGGGCAAAGAATGTACAGATGTGCTTTATACAACTGATATATGTATATGTATGGATTGTGATAAAAGTTGTATGAGTCCCTAATAAAATGTTTTTTAAAAAAAGGATCAGCATACAGACTTGGAACTATTTATAGGTGGTCCTCCTCCTCCCTCCCCCTCCTCCTTCTTCTTTTCATGTCTATCTATATAAAATAGGCAAGATAAACAATCCCAAGGAGAAAACAACAGACTGATGGTTAGGGGGGCAGAGAGGCAGGGAACAGGGGAAAGGGGGTAGGTGAGGGAAAGGAAGGGGCAACAAACCCAGGGACAGTGAACAACAAGAAATCTAAAATTGATGGCGAGGAAGGTGTAGAACGCCTGGTGGGGTTTGATCATGTGCAATGTAGCCAAGAGGAATTACAAGAGCCGAGAAATGAAGGTCGAACATGAGAGTGGGACAGGAAGAAAGTAAAAGGAAACAAGAGAAAGAACCAGAAGGTAAAAGACATTGATAGAGGTATAAATATAGGCATGTAAATATGTCAATATATGACAGGGATATAGGTTGATGTACATATGGTAAGTATTAAGGTAGCAGACAGACATTGGGCCTCTATTCAAGTCTTCCCTCAACACAAGAACACTTTGTTCTAATGGCCTGGCAATCTGTGATGCTCACCTTCTCAACACAATTGCTGAAGTCAACGTGGGTGCATTAGCAAATGTGGTAAAGAAAGCTGATGGTGCCCAGCTATTAGAAGATATAGCATCTGGGGTCTTAAAGGTTTGAAGTTAAACAAGTGGCCATTTAGCAGGTAAGCAACAAAGCGCCCATGGAACAAGCACACCCACCTGTGTGATCACAAGGTGTTGACGGGATCACATATAAGGCATTAGATGACCCAAAACAATCATATCAATATGAACGAGGTGGGTCGGAGTGGAGACCTAAAGCCCATTAGGGTCACAAGGAAAGGACAAGCCAGCCAGGGTGCAGTATAGCACCAACAAAACACACAAAAACACACACCATTCCTCTAGCTCTTTAATGCTTCCTCCCACCACTATCATGACCCAGTTCTACCTTACAAATCCGGATAGACAATAACATATACACTGGTACACAAAAGAGCGCTCCAAACAAAGAATCCAGGACAGATAAACCCCTCAGGAACAATGATGCACATAGCAATGCCATGAAGATAGGGGGAATGTGGGGGGAAGTAGGGGGAACCGATTGCAATAAAATACATATAATCTCCCTCCCACCCTCCACTCCAGGGGATGAACACAACGTGGGTGAAGGGAGTCAGCAGACGGTGTAAGATATAAAAATAATAATAATTTGTAATTTATCAAAGGGAACGAGGGTGGGAAAGTGGGGGAGGGAAAAAAGCTGATATAAAGAAAATGTTTTGAAAAGGATGATGGCAACATATGTACAAATGTGCTTGATACAATTGATGTATAGATTGTTATAAGAGCCCCAATAAAGTGATTTATTAAAATAAGAGTTGTTTCTACATCATCACCATCAGTCCTAGTGCTCCCTCCCCCACATTCCTAGTTAGAAAGAATGGTCCTGCCAGGCTTCCTGGTCAGGATGCATCCCCATCGCTGCACTCTAGCCTAGCATACATGGGTTATAATTTAACACAATACTGACATAACCAGATGCTCAAAAATTACTGAGTGTATTAATTCTTCTCTAGCACTGTGGGATTATAAAGACACTTTTCCCCAGCTTTGTCTCCCCCAAAGATATGCCAAACCTTAGAGGCTGTTTGCCAGCACATGGTGGGAGGTCAAATGCTTAGAGATAGCCTCCCTGAAGACAGTCAGTCCCCAGATTTCTGTCTGGTCCCACCACAGGTAGGGCCCCTCTCCCTGCTGTTAAGGACAATGGGCTACTTCTCCCTAAAGGCTAGCAACCATCAGTCTGGTCCCATAGGTGGGGTTCACATCCTATTGATAATGGTTTCCATGGAGAGCCAGAGAACAGGCCAAACCTGCTCAGTGACATCCAAAGTTAGGCTGCCATCCTGAATCTAGGATCTGCCCATCTTGTCAAATGTGTACCCCAATCCCTCTTCTTCCTATTGTGTGGATAGGCCATTACTCTATTACCTATAGTCCCACACCTTCCTGTGATGTATGTCTTTACCTGTAATTAGGGGGCTTTCACACACCCCCAAAGATATATAAGCCTTGTCTAGCAATAAAGAAGCTCAGCTCTTCCCATCCTCCCCGCCCCCATCCTCACTCCCCTGCCCCTTTCCCCTTGTCCTCCCTCCCTTCCCCCTCTCCTGCCCTCTGGTCTCCCATCTCCACATGGACCACCAAGCAGGGCTGAGGTGAGCATGCTACTATGAAATGTGCCTGACTCCATTATTTCAATCTCTATCTCTCATGCTATGACTTTACTATAATATTTATATATATCTTAACCATACAACTGCACCTATCAAACCCATGATTAGTTGTGGGGGACTGGCTTTCCCCCACATAACACAAAAATGTTCAATTTGTGGATCAATTAAGTTGCATTTTTCATTGTCTACTATATAGATTCCCAAACTTATTTGGCCTACTGTCCCCTTTTACAGAAAAAAAAAAAATTCAATGCTCCCTCACCACCAAAATTAAAAACCTTTGTACTCCACACAGCCCATAGTCCCGCATGAATTGTGGGTATCGACTTTTTCAGCACTGCCCGCCATCATGCCAGTGCCCCCCAGGCAGTGGTATGACTCACTTTGAGAAACACTGGTCTATTATATGGCACACAATGCTTGATCTTACACGCCATATGCCAACAAACAAGGTAATCTGGCACATGAATAAAACCAGATCCACGAGTAATGCCAACTCAGTGACCACTTAGAGCAGGTGTCCTCAAACTGCAGCCGCCGAGGACATGGATCTGGCTCACCAGGTGTTTCAGTCCCGTTTGGTTTTTTTTTTTTTACTTCAAAATAAGATATGTGCAGTGTGCATAAGAATTTGTTCGTATATTTTTTTAAAACTTTAGTCCGGCCCTCCAACGGGTCTGAGGGACAGTGAATTGACCCCCTGTTTAAAAAGTTTGAGGTTCTCAACCTTCCTAATGCCATTACCCTTTAATATAGTTCATGTTGTGGTGACCCCCAACCATAAAATCATTTTCACTGCTACTTCACAACTGTAAATTTTGCTACTGTTATGAATTGGGTGACCCCTGTGAAAGGGTTGTTCCAACCCCAAAGGGGTTGAGACCCACAGGTTGAGAACCGTCGACTTAAGAGGGTCTCTGAGGCTTTGTAAATCTTTTCAGGGGCAGACAGTCTCCTCTTCCTCCTATGGAGCAGTTGGTGGGTTTGAACAGTCAGCCCTGTGGTCAGCAGGCCCGACTGTAATTGACAAGCATTATTTACTTATTTATTATTTTCCAATGAGTGTGTTTCTAAATGCGCCTTCCAAGAAAGCAACAAAAGACTTTTTCCCCAGAACAATACCCTTTATTTGCATTTTATCAGGATACTTTTGTATCCTTGTAGAAAGTGAATCCTACCTCAAGGAAATTAATTAAATGAATACTGAAATGAGAAGTTATGCAAATGTATTTTATCTCCCATTTCTCTTCACTCATTTTCTTTTTAAAAACACTGGCTGATATTGTTATGACTTGAAAAACAACTTGCTCATCAATATGTGCTGCTATTGTTACAGCGACTAGTCTCTATCAACAAACATGGGAGCCGAACAACGCCACACCAAAAAACACAACAAATTTTGCACGTAATAACAATCATTTTCCTTCTCCTTTCAGATTAATCAGCTGTAACCTCGCATTCACTTATCTTCTGTCAGTCACATAACAATGTGCCTTGCCCGAGCACGGGGAAATCAAAAACATAACCTGTACCTGCAGCCTGCCCTTTGCGATTAAGCACACCCTGCTGCAGTAGGCCAATGAACTGTGAAGGCAGATCACCAAAGGGCAGCGTGAGTGCATAACTTTTTAAGACAAAATAAAGCACTAGTTCAAGACAAAATAAAATTGTTTAAAAACTTAGGGAGTTCTAGCCCCAAATAAAATGATTAAAAAAAATACTTACGGAGTTCTAAGAAGTGTCTGCCAGCAGACATCGTATGCACAGCAAAGAGATACATGCCTTTTAAGTACTACATTTTTTCATGATTTCAAATCTGAAGAACAAGATTACATCAACTTTTGTTGATTACTAGTTTTCAAATTTTCATATTTTTCCAATATGAATGTAATGTATTCAAATAGTATTCAAATTTGAATATAAATGTCATTTTATAAACTTCACTATTTGGAATTTTTTCCCCACTCATTTAAAGTGATTTGCTAGAGTGGACCCAAACTTAAGAAGAAACATAGCCTTATATCTAAGAAAATGAAGTGGCAGCGACAACAACTAAGGGCATAAAAACAAAAGCTCAGAAAAGGTGAAATAACCATCTGTGGATCATCAAGGGCTCATGAGTGAGGGGGAGGGGGGAGGGAGGGGGGAGGGGGGAGAGGGGAGAGAGGGGAGCGGGGTGGGAGGGGGAAAAAACAAAAGAGGACCTGATGCAGAGGGCTTAAGTGGAGAGCAAATGCTTTGAGAGTGATTAGGGCAAAGAATGTACAGATGTGCTTTATACAATTGATGTATGTACATGTATGGATTGTGATAAGAATTGTATGAGCCCCTAATAAAATGTTAAAAAAAAAAGTGAAAAGAGAAGGATTTGAGGATCCCTAAGGACAATCCCCAAACTAACTTGCTTTCTAAATCATAATGAATCAGAAGGGACTTCTTGCACGGAACTCTTATTTTAATGGGTGGAAAATGTCTGAGTACTGCTGGTGCGGAAATTACTAATAGCAATATGAATGTCATAGGACCTGTTCCAAACTCTGCATGCATTCCTCGCTGTAATAAATAAAAAATAACAACGGTGTAGGCAAGTTCAACTATTTTAGAATCTGAAACTGTGGCACCTTATCACAACTAGCGGTCCCTCCCTCAATGATGCCTGCGTGGGTGGGATGACGCGTCGGGGGAGGACCCTGCAGGGACTGACACCACAGGTAACTGAAGTCCTAGTGAAAACTCTTAAGTAGCCCTTGCCCTCTGTCCTGGAAACCTAGATACGGAGACACACACACATGCTCGCATCTACACCTGCATCAAGATAACGTATCTATGTCTATGAGTGAGAACAGTCCTTCCAGGGCAACGATTTTGAATACATCGACATTGCCATGTTTAAACAATGTACACACCTTCTGGCCCACTCACTCTAATTCTTGGGCATCTGTCCCCACAAAGGGGAGAATCTGTACCACACCAAACTATTCAGCACATCCTTGCCCCAACAGAAAAATCAACCAACTAACCTCACTGCCAATGAGTCAAACAGCATTCACAATGACCCGATAAGACAAATTAGAACTGCCCCTTCCAGGTTTCTGAGACCTTAAATATTTATAGAAGCTGAAAACCTCATCTTTCTCCCACAGAGTGGCTGATGGATTTGAACCACTAACCTTGCTGTTGATAGCTCAATATGCAGACGACTGCACCACCAGGGCTCATTAGATAGTAAAAATTGTAAAAAATTGAAACACCCGAACGAACAATAAAGGAATTTTTAAGAACAGTATCAGAAAGACCTATGTAACAACCTTAATGCTTGATACTTAAGTGATGCTGATGCGAAAACACAGACCTCAAGAACACTAGCATGTGGCTCGCCAGTACTTGAAACCACATGTGACTGCAGGTAGCGCAGTGGGAGCCCGGAAGGGAGCCCAGTCCAAGTGGGCTGTCCTGTGTAGCCGACAGTGATTTCCATGCAATCATTACCAATAGCCATCAAGCTGATTCTGACACACGGTGACCCATGTGCCAAAGTGAAAATGTGCTACACGGGGTTTTGAATGGCTGATTTCTTAGAAGTAGACCACCAGGCTTGGATACACTCGAAACCCAAGTTTTCGGTTGGCAGTCAAACATCAAGTACAATAACTATGACCCAGAGACTCCAGATAGTGCCCTCCTTTCAGCAGTGAAGATGAAGAAACATGATACATATTATTAATTACTAGACTTCTCCCTTTTGACTACAGTAATTACCAAGAGATAGAAGGAGAGGGGCCATTTGCACATAGGTCAGACGTATAGATTTAACCTTGGGGTTAAATCACATGGACAGAGTTCAGCTCAAGGAAGGGCAATTCTCCATCAGTCAAGAGAGGTTCTGTGTGGGATTATAAAGAGACTTTTCCTCAGCGTTGTCTCCCCAAAAGACATGCCAAACATTAGAGGCTATTTGCCAGCATATGGTGTGAGGTCAGATGCTTAGAGACACCCTCCCTTGCCAGACTACTGTCTGGTCCCACCAAGGTAGGGCCTGCTCCCTGCTGTTAATGACAATGTACTACTTCTCCCTAAAGGCTCCCAGCCATCAGTCTGGTTCCTGTAGGTGGGGTTCACACCCTACTGATAATGGTTTCTATGGAGATGCAGAGAACAGGTCAAACCTGTGCAGTGACATCCAAAGTTAGGCTGCCATCATGAATCTAGTCATCTTGTACATGTCACATGTGTACCCTTATTCCCTCCTCTTCCAATAGCATATGAACCCCTAGACTGTCCCCCTCCCATTCCTGTATTACCTATAGCACAACCCTTTCCTGTGACGTATGTCTTCACCTGTAATTAGGGGGCTTGCACATCCCCAGAGAATATATAAGCCTTGGTTAGCAATAAATCTCCCTCCCCTTCCCTCCGCTCCCCTCCCTCTCCCTCCCTCCCTCCCTCCCTCCACGTGAGGCTGAGGTGAGCATGCTGCCATTAAGTGCATCTGACTCCATTATTACACTCTCTCTTCTAGCTCTCATGCTCTCTAAGACTTTACTATAATCTTTACTTATTATCGCTGTACAATTGCACCTACCGGACCTGTGATGATGTGTTAGGGGCTGGCTCCCCTTTCAGTTCTGGAACAGCTACCTGTGGGAGGTGGTGATTTCTCTACCAGTGGGGGGAGTATAACCAAAGGCCAGACTTTCCACACCCACAAAGATGCTATAAAAGATGACAGGGAACCGGGGAAGACTTGTAAGCTCTCCCACCTCAGATTTTCCATGTCACTCTTGAGGAGGATGACCAGGTAAGTCATTCCTCATCTCTACCTTTCCCTCCTAAGTGTTCTGACTTTGACCATCAATTGTATGCCCTCATTTCAGGGAGGCATCTGTAGTTTTGAAGTAAGGGGCTTCCAGCCATGCAGGTCACACAGCACAGAACCTCTCTGCCCATGACCTCATCTTGCCCCGAAACAGGCTCTGAAGTGAACTCCTGGGTTCTATCAGCAGGGAAGCTGTAAGCAAGATGTGCCCACACCACTGAGAGAGAGAGAGAGAGAGAGAGAGAGAGAGAGAGAGAGAGAGAGAGAGAGAGAGAGATGATGGCAGAGCTTTGCCTTTAAAAACAAAAAAAATGAAAGAAAGTTTAGCTATGGGTGGGGGTAGGGGTGTCTCTTCTGAGGCCATAGAATTGGATTCGGGCAGGAGCTTTGTCCAAACCACTGAAGATCAAGCAATGGAGCCCTGGTAGAGTAATGGTTACACACTGGGCTGCTAACTGCAAGGTCAGCAGTTCAAATCCACCAGCCATTCCTCAGGAGAAAGATGAGGCTTTCTACTTCTATAAAGTTATGGTCTCAGAAACCCACTGAGGCAGCTCTACCCTATCCTATTAGGTCACTACAAGTCGCAATCAACTAGATGGCAGCGAGTGAGCATGTGAGTGAGCCTGTCGGTCCATGCTTCCTTCTGAGGTTTGATTCTCCACTGTGCACCCAAGCACAGCCATCACCCACCTGTCAGAGGAAGCTGTATGTTGCAGTGAGGCCAAGCAGTTTCAGAGGACATTTCAGAAGTTTCTTCGCCCTGTGCATGGGAATCACCAAGACTGTGGGCAGAGCCAATGGCAGCTACCAATAATGGAAACCGGTTTCTCACCACAAAACATGTTATGAAAACTTCTTAGCCATAACCTTGGGGAATGAATGAGCTGTCGGCTCTGGGAGTTCAGGGCCATAATCTTGGAGACTCCAAGGTCACCTGGCATAATACAGCTCACAAAGACAATGTTCTTCGTCCTACGTTGATTGGTAGCAAATGGGGTCTTAGAAGCCCATGGGCAGCCATGTAAGGTGCAACTCTTGGTCTCTCCCCATCTGGAGGAAAAAGGAGTGATAAACATGGAAGACGCATGGAAACAATGAGTCCAGTGGATGAATGGACCGTGTGAACATCAGTCTCCACTACCCTGAGACCGGAAGAACAGCCAGCTACTGCTACCAACTTCTCTGAAAGGAATTATGTCAGAAAGCCCTGGGGAGAGTGGAAAACACATGTGGAATAAAACTCAGAATCAGGCCAGGCTTGCTGGTCAGAGAGACTGGAAGATTCCCCGAGACTACAGCCCTTGGCCTTAGAATACAACTCACCCAACAGGGCTCCACCTTCAACTGAACAACAGACAAGCCTGTCAAGGGGACAACTGCACTAGTGAGATTTCCAACGTCTCAAAGCACGAGGGCAGCGGCAGCAGAGGACAAAGCTCAGAAGGCATGGAAGCCGAATACAAAGGGAGGAAGTGGAGTGAGTCATGGTGCCCAGACCACGAGGAGAACACGTTCTGTAAAACTTCACCCACTCACAATAAAGGCTCAAGAACACAGGCAGTGCTCTCCAAGGGCTTCTCTTCCCAACACCCTTATAACGAGGTCCTGTGGCAGTGGGGTTACGTACTCAGCCGCCCAACGAAGGGTTAGCCATTCAAGCTCACTCACTGGGAGAAAAGGCCTGGTGGTTTCTTGCCATAAAAATTATAGCTTAGAACACACACACACACAAACAAACAAATCTAAAAAATTACAGCTTAGGGAACCCAATGGGGCAGTTCTACTTTCTGCTAGAGGGTCCACATTAGTCAGAACTCAGTGGTAGTGGGTGTGGTTTGGTATTTGGGATCAAAGTGACGACAGCAACTGTAAAGATGAGATGGGAACATCAGGGACAGTCAGAGGGGGTGGGAAAACTCAGAGAAATGCAGCCCAACCTAAAAGGGCACAATCAATGTCACTGAATTGCGTGTCTTCTCCATGGAGCATCCGTGAAAACCAGGAAGGCCCTTCCCAACACGGACTGACGCCGTGGCCGTGGCAGCGGCTCTAAGGACGGCACAGGACAGGGCAGGGTTTGGTTCTGTTGTGCACGGCGCGGCTCTGCGCCCACACCAACTCCATGTCACAAGACGACAATAAAATACGTAACGATTTTGTTAAGGAAGCAACAGGTATTTGTCTCTAAGGAATGTCGACTGTGACAATAATTCCAAGAGGGACAAACGGAATCAACGCTGTGTTTGCTCCAGCACCTAGAAACGACTGGTTGTCTTCTGCACAGGCCAGTACCCGAGTCACCGGTGTTCACGCATGCCTGCTGAGCTCAGGATCCACCATTTATATAGATAACCCTACTGCTTCGTGTAACTCATCATTAGTTCAAAAAAAGAAAGTCTCGCATTAACTTGCTAAAGGACATGATCCAGCAGGATTTGCTTCAAGATCAACCCAGGGGTGGAATCAAACGAGACCAGCTACTTTCTAATTAATTCTACCTCGATGGCTGTTTCAAAGCAGAACTCTGCTCCCTAAGGCTTTCAGTGGCTGCTAGCTCACCACGCCTTGCTCCCAAGGCTTCCCTGGGCAGAGCTGCTCTCCCGCCCTCTGTAAGGAACCAAACTCTGGACCTATTTGCTGAAACACCCCAGAGTTTCAAGGGACGGAATATAAATAAAATAAGACCAGTCCGAGTTCCTAGATGAAAGGAACATGGGGCTTATTACGATCCTATTTTTTAATTTTATTTTACAGAGGCTCTTACTGCTCTTATCAAAATCCATACATATATCCATTTTGTCAAACACATCTTTACATGTGCTGTCATCATCTGTTTCAAAACATTGTCTTTCTACTTGAGCCCCTGGCATCAGCTCCTCATTCTGCTCCCACCCAACCCCCTTGAGAATTTATATTTTTTTCATGTTTTACACCAACTGGTAGCTCATTTCACCCACTTTTCTGCTGGCCGTCCCCCTAGGATGGGGACCATATATGATCCTGTTTCTGTATTCTATCCACTACAAAAATCAGGAGCCCCGGTAGCATAATGGTTACACGTTGAACTGCGAAATGTAAGGTCAGCAGTTCAAACACACTAGCTGCTCTGTGCGGAAACGAACATCAAGAATTAGTCTTGGAAACCCACGGTGGCAGTTCACCCCATCCTATCGGGTCTTGTGAATTGGAATCAACTAGATGTCCATGAGTTTGGTGTTTGGGTCCACTCGAAAGGGCAATCTCTGAGGAGCTTAAGCATGATCATATTCTTCTTACATCACCGGCAAACTCTTGAGGCCGTTGGCAGGCTTTCAGTCACCCCATTTGGGTGAGTCCAGGCGGGCACCCATGTGTAGGTGTCGGTCAGGTTGCACATTTCACTGCTCTCGAGGGCTGGTGCCCCTAGCTCAGGCTACCTGCAACACCCCAGCTCCATCGCACGAAGAACTCAGGAGGAGGGCTAGTAGCCTCCCTTAAGGAAGGAAGGCCTTACGGTCACCTACTCTCATTTCCTCCAGAGCTCCTTTTCCTGACGGTTTATCACCCACACTACCTAAACGATGATTCACTCTAGGCCACACAGCCTGCCAATTATGCAAAGCTTGATGGCGCTGCAGAACCAATCCCGCAGCCGGCTGACTAGTCACAATTCCAGACAGACAAATCCCGCCATTTCAACGTGAAGCTGCAAATGCACCGGGGACTTGAGCTCCCTAGGAGCACGTCATTGTTTGGAAAGCTGCTGAGGGTCTTCCTGGGCCCTTGGCCAGAGCAGCGGTGGGTTTTACTCGGCTGCCACATTCAGAAGGACAGTGAGCAATGGAGACGCAAGCCCCAGGCTGCCAAAGGAGTCATCTTGAGAGATTTTCTAACGCAAGATGATCACAGGGGCTTATTGCGAAGATTTAAGAAAATCCAACGCAGCACAGGTGAGAAAAAGACCAGGAAAGCCCCACCCTGGAGTCTTTTGCCACCACGACAAAGCACCTGCTCAAGAGCTGCAAGGGCTGTCCTACAAGACTCTCATTGGGATTCCTCCCAGTAAGCTGAGGCTGGATCCGAATCCTGCTTCCTTTTGAGTCTCATAAAGGCCACAACAGACAAAGACAACAAAGACGCACACGGGGGTAAAAGATGCTGCGTAAATGGCCAACTGCCCAGCAAAAGCCAGGGAACGAACTGCCCAGGGCTACCAACAAGGAGTTGGCACAGACAAGGCCCTGCTGCCGATCCTTAGGCACCAGAACGGTGAGAATACCAGGTTCTGTTCTCGAAAGACCCTCCTGGTGATGTGTCCTTCTCCTCTATCTTTCTCCTTCTCCGGACAATAAAGCAGGCTTGCTTAATGGTCCTCAAAGCTCCTGTGCCCAAGCATGCCCCCTCGTCTTCCTGCACAGAATCGATTCTCCCGGGGGATTGATCCCTCTGGCAATATACACGTTCTACCAGCCCCTCAACCCCGTGACCACCACCAGTCAGTCCCCGATTTCTCTGCTCTTCTGTAAGGCCCTTGCCTTACTGATGTCTCCACCTCCTCACCGCCCACTGGCTCAACCAACTCCACCGTTAGAGCACACGGCTGCTGTAGTCAAGGTCACCAACAGCTTCCACGCTGTAAAGCCAGGTGCCGCGTTCTGTCCTCACTGCCTCCGCCTCCAGCCCTGATTATCTGCGCTGCTCTCTGGCCCCTGGCAGAGCTGTCCTTTTCCCCTTGAAGGATTCCTCTCTAGGCTCCGCAACACCCAAGTTGCCTGGCCTTTTTGTTACCCCAAGCCACTCTCTGCCTCCTCAACCCAACCTCTAGCGCCCCAGAACTCAATCATCAGACCTCTCTTCTGCTCAATCAGGATGGTCTCCTTCAATGAGCCTATCAAGTCCACCCTTTCTGTTTGCCCTTCATCTCTAGGACAATCATGAGCAGCACCAAACAAGTAGCCAGCTGAGAGACCAACGAAACTTAACTTCTGCCCCCAGACTGTACCCTCACTCTGCAGAATCTTTCTGTGGTTGGAAATCAACGCTACTGTTGTACCCACAACCATCCCTTGGGGTGACTTATGGGGTCAGTCCGACATGACTGGGTGCCTACCAGATGTCCACCTGTGTCCTCTCCACCCCTTACTTACTCTGCTCCAGCCATGTGGCAATCCTTTGCCTCTAGCACACATGTCAAGGTCAAGCCTGTCTCAAGGCCTTTACATCTGCTAGTCCCTCTGCTAGATTTCCTTTTCCTCGGGTCTCAACTCACAAGTCACCTCTTCAGTAAGACCTTCCTTGACCACCCCAGTCAAGGAGTGTCTGCCTCCCTGCTCTCCATCACTCAGCGAGCTAAGAAGACTGCATTTGGTTGAACATAAATGTGGAAGGGGGCACCCAAGCATAGCATGCCACCTTTCCCTATGGTCTATAAACGAAGCTGTGCTTAGGACCAGTTGTGTCAGCCCGGTATCTTTGATGGAATAAGAGCGTCGTGTGTGCTGGCTCCCCCGTTCTGGGGCACGTGGCCCCAAACATATCCCATCGCAGGTGCTAGGCTATTAGCACATCCGTCACCTCGGTTAACATGTCAGGATTCCTAGGAACTGCTTACCTATATGTCTGTGCATTACATGGCAACTGGCCAAGCCCTGGCTCTCTCTGATCCCAATAAGGAAGGGGCAGGGCCCCTTCACCCAAGACACAAGAAGGGTACACACAGAGCACTGGGCCTCCATCAGCTGAGGGGAGTGATCCACTGGCCATGGGTCTCCAGCACCCACAACTGTAGCGGACCTTGCTCTCTCCCTGTGAATGAGGCCTTGTTCCATCCAATACCTGTGTCAGAGCTGTGTTATTCTTGGCGATCTCAGGCCCTGACTCCACACTAAGCACCATGGCAGTGGAGCCATCCCAGCCTCCGCCAGTATCTCCTGCTACCCAGGGCCTGGACACAGTCAAGTGTGCCCAGAGCACACTGCAGCTGATGTCCATTAGAGCCTCCTGGGGGAGCAGTGGGTGGAGAGGGAGAACTGGAGAGGCAAACATCTGGGCCAGTACTTCAAGCCCTCGAGGCTAGGTTAGTGGCCTTCTTGCAAGTTTCCGATCACTTAGGCCGTCCCATCAGAACACTTCATGATCTATTTCATAACTTATTTACTTATTCCAGGAAAGCAGGTGCCACATCAACCCTGTCCACCACACTCCACACAGCGTCTGTAGCGGCAAAGTAAAAGCAAAGCGGGATTTGTGGAACGACAGGCATTCACTCACCCAGAAAACGATGTTGTAACTGAAGAGAAGGTACTTGTACCAGCAGCTGACCTCAGCATTAGAGTATCTATAATAGTGCATCTTCTGAAAAGCGGGATCTGCAGAGAGACAAAAGCAGTGATGAGACACGGGGTCGGTTTAAGGACATTTCTCGAAAACGGCTTCCGGCACCCTGAGCCAAGGTGAAGTTCACTCATAAACTCCAGAAAATCCACAGAAACCCACGCACAAAAATCCAGGTTGATTATCACACCAGTTCTAAGTTAAGCAAAAATCAGGCTAAGGAAAGTTCCCGAGCACAGCCCAAAGAATGAGAGGGAAGGGAAAGAAGGGAGAATGTCTCCCCAGAACCAGGAATTCTGCTTGGAATCTTTCTAAATGCACATATTATCTCGCAACCTGCTGACTGAATATTATTTCCACATGCGCTTGAGGGAACTGGAGACCTGAAAGGTCAAGCGACTTCTTAAGGACAAGAGAGTCAGGACAGTGCCCAAACACTGAACCAAGCACAGAGTCCACAGTCTATATATTTTTTCCACTCACTCTTAGTGGGGCAGAACAGCCAGGAGCCTAAATCAAAGAATGGGGGCTTGTTTCAGTGGGGTTTCCAAACTAAGAGTAAGAAAAGTCTATCTGCTTACAAAATCCAGCCAATTAGGACCCTACAGGGCACAATGGTGCAGTCCCAGATGGCCACCCCCACACCAGCTGACAGCAACAGAAGTGAGAGAGAAACTTTTCCCTAGCTAGGTTACCAGGCCAGCAGAGAAGACTCCCGAGCGATTCTGTTCACAGAAACCAAGTGCCCAAGAAACTTAATTCCAAGCCTTCACATCGTTTCAAGTCCAAGAACTTACTAATAATAAAGCATTTTATTTGGCAAATGTTAGTCGAAACATCAACTTCTAAAAACAAAGGGAAAACGTAGAATAAGTACTAGTGTTGAGACAGCTGGCTAGCAATCTCAGGGGAGCTAAATCGACTAAAATTAACTTTAGATCTTTCCAGGGTACACATATGCCAAACACACACTCAGTAGAGTGTTTTAGACCAGGAGCTCCTTCACTTTTGAGGCACAGAGGGAAGAGGGAGGAGAGATGGGAAAATATTACCATGCGAAAGAGATGAAAACGTGTTAAGTTTTATATGCAATTAAAACCAGCATCAAAAATTTAAAAGAGAGGTTATCTGCAGCCATAGCAACTACAACGAGGGTAGCTATTTACATGTCAGGTGTCAAACGTAATAAAGCAAAAGACTGCTTTGACGCAAGTGGACACAGGACGAAAGTGGACACAGGACGTAAGTGGACACAGGACATGAACAATAGGCGCAGAGAAAGGGAAGTGCAACAGATAACGTATGGGGAAGCATTCCCTTTCACTAGACGCAAGCATTAAAGACAACCTAGATATACTCCTTCGCTCTTGGGAACAACAAATCAACTGCAGCTGGCAGGCCATGGCTGACCCACTTGTCACTGCTGCCACCATTCGAGAATCACCACGGCCAGTCATTTTAAAACCACAAACTGTCTACCCTTAATTCAACATACTACAAAGAATTTGCCTTCGGAAAATAAATGAGCAAACGAATATGCAACAGTTCAAAGCTCAAACTCACTTCCATCGAGTCAATGCTGACCCCTGGTGACCCTTGAGTTAGTTACGTGACCCTCTACAGGCAAGTTACGTGCTCCCAAATAAAAGGCTGACAGTTTCAACCCACGCTGCACCTTCCAAGGGAGCGAGACCGCGTGGTCCACCTTGGGGCCCCACTGGGGGCGGGGAGTTCTGCTGGAAGTCAATGGCACCCAACAGCAAGTGACATGGGAGCAGTAGGGCTGAACTCACACAACCATTTTTAAGCCAAAACGGTATGATGTACGTTGTTCCTGTTGTTAAAGTGCAGGCTAAAGGGTGCTGGCTCACAGTCGCTGCTGTGTCTAATTAATCTCGCTGCAGGTCGGCCTCTTCACCGCTGACCCTTGACATCTTTGCCAGCAGCTGGTCCTCCTGAGAATGTGCCCAAATTAACAAGATGAAGCCTCTCTATCCGGGTTTGTTTGTTATCGTTTGATTAGGGGCTCATACCACTCTCATCACCATCCACACATACATCAATTGTGTCCAGCACATTTATACATTCATTGCCCTCATCATTCTCCAAACATCTGCTCTCCACCTGAGCCCCCGGCATCAGCTCATTTCTTCCCCTCCCTCCCCACTCCCCCCTCCCTCATGAGCCCTTGATAATTTATAAATCATTATTTTGTCATATCTTGCCCTGTCCGACGTCCCCCTTCATCTACCCGTGTTTCTAAGGAGCACTGAGACTACTTCTTCCAAGACAGAGTTTTGCTGATTCTTCTGGCAGTCTATGGTGATTTTATCTGTTACCCACATCCGTTTTCCTTCAGTCTTCTTTAGTCATTGTCTGGCGTCTGCACACAGGTGATGCAACTAGAAACAGTCTGGGCTGGGTCAGACACACCTTCACCTCCATCCTCAAAGGGACATCTCTGCTTTCTAATACTTTAAAAAGGGCCTTCGCAACGGATTTGCTGAATACAGTGTGTCACCTGATTGCTTCCATAAGCGCTGACTGGATCGAAGTAAAATGGAATCCTCTGTAAGTCCGATCTTTTCGCTGTTTATCGTGATGTTGTTTTATTAGTCCAGTTGTGAAGATTCAAACTACCAATCTTTCACTTAGTCTAAAAAAAAAAAAACCAACCCGCCCCCCACTGTGAAGAATGCTAATGGTACATGGATTGCCAGAAGAACAAATACATCTGTCCTGAAAGTACAGCCAAGGATGCTCCTTAGAAGTGAGGACGGCACTGTGGACACATTGTCAGAAGAGCCCAAACCTGGAGAAACATCATGCTTGGTAAAACGGAAGGTCCGTGAAGAAGAGGAAGACGCTCAATGAAACAGACGGACAAAGTGGCTCAAAACCAAAAATCCAAACCCAGCTTACCTGCCAGCATGCCAATTCTGACACACAGCAAGCTTTAGTTTAGAGTAGAATTAATGGCCCTTTTGGGTTCCTGAGACTTCAGATCTTTATGGGAGTAGACAGCCTCATCTTCGCCCCCCCCCCGCCCCGCCCCCAGAGTGACTGGTGGGTTCAAGGCACAGATGACGGGGATCAGTGGGTCAGTGTGCAGACTCAATGCTACCAGCACTCAACCCAACCATGCCAGCACTTGTAGCTTGCCAGGTCTCCACTCACAGCTTAGAGTTCCACTGTGGCCCCAGGTCAGCTTTACTCTCAGAGTGGGGCATGCGGACGGACCACTGACAGTGAGCCAGGTCAACCAACACCACTTGTATTTTCCTATTTTGTTTCTCTCTCTCTTAAAAAAAAAGAGAGACATTGTTCTGCTTTCTCTGGAATTAGTTTTATTATCTCTGCATACTTAATGAGCTTATCAGTATGACACCCAAATTCACTGTGAGTTGTCTAAATCTTCTCTCGGTAAAATCCTTCCTCTCGAATGTTCTCTGTCTTCTTCCAGAAGACATCACCTCTGGAGCCACTCAATAGCCTCCTTCACTACTCCACCTCAGGAACTCCCTCTGGCTCATCAGGGACACAGTCTGCAGGACTTTCCATACCGAAGGCAACTTTTCACACCCTGAATGAAGTCCCAACAGCGTGATGCCCCCCTCGCTCTTGAGTGAAAGCTCAGCCGTGTAGAGTTTAAGTTGCGAACTGAATGCCAGGAGAATGATGAGAAGAAGCCTGTGGGAGTACCGTGCCTGCTGTTTGCATCGGTACACCTGTGGAATCTTCCCTGTCTCCCAGCAGTCCAGTGAACTCTCCGAGTCACAGTACCCTGGATGCCGACTCACAGGGTAAATAGGTTTCCCAGACCATCAAATCTTTACTGGAGCAGAAAACCTCCTTCTACTCCTTTGGCGCAGCTGGTGGTTTCCGCCTGCTGACGTTAAGGTGAGCAGCCTAACTCGGAACCCACTGCATTCCCAGAGCTCCAAGCGCTGCCCTAAATCTGTCTCAATCCGCAGGGTTGAATACTCAGTTTAATATGAAGCTCATGTCATCAATGTCCATCAAGTGGTTTTTTCCTGGTTTCCTCGTCTGCCTTTGTTCTTCACTTCTCTTTCTGCAACTCCTATCAATTAATACAAGGTAGGTTACGGAGGGTAGAGAGGGTGCGGGGGGGGGGGGGGTGATTGCGGATCTACATCTTTCCACTCATCTTACTCCCAAGCTCAGCACAAAAACCCGCCAGTGGCCCAAGCAGTCCTGTAATTGGAAATCCCTCAGGTACCTACATCCCAGTACAGCACGAATTGAGCTCACTCTCACCCCCAGTGCACCCCAAGGGCACCTCCAACTTCCCAAGCATTTAATCTACTCAGGAGTTAGCCCTGACTCCTTCTCTTCCTTCTGTGGCCACAGGTCAGTTCCTCAGCGCCTCACCAGGAACGTTGGCAGGTGTCGCTTAACCGGTCCTCTAAAAAGTCCCTCGCCCTCTTTTCTTTAGAACCAATGTGAACTCCGCGACACCCTGCAACCACATCCCAAGCCCCAGCCCCAGCCCCTCCCGTCATCCTAGCTCTGTCCTCTTCCTCATTACCTAGTCACTCACCGAGATTCAACCTTGCCAGCTGGCCTTCAAGGTCCCTAGTACTGGCACCTGACCTCTTCACAAGCCCAGACCAAGGAAGAGTGTAGCTTCAAAGAAGACATCTTTGTGGTGGGGAGTGGGGGGTTAGTTGGTATCAAGTCCACTCCAACTCTTGGCCACCCCTGGGCAGTGAGTAGCAACCATTCCACAGGGCTTCCAAGGCCACGATCATTTGGAAGTAAATCGCCGGACCTGTCTCCTGAGTCACCTTGGGGTAGGTTCTAACTGCCCTTTTGACTGTATGTACCACCCTGGGATTCCTGGTGGCACGGTGGTTATGAGTTTGCTATACACCACAAGGTCAGCAGTTCAAAACCACCAGCCACCCCAAGGTTTTCTACTCCTCTACAGACTTAGTCTCAGAAACCCACAGAGGTAGAACGGGGGTTGTGTTAGGGTCACTATGAGTCAGAATGGATTCGGTGGCCGTGAGTTTGGCTTGCACTGGGAGTCCTCAGACACCGTGAGCCCTGGAAAAGTCCTGCCATCGGAGCAGAGGGATTGTCCTCAGAGCCCACGGGGTCATCAGGCAACATTCATAGGTCCAGGACAAAGGGCCAGGACCTAAGGGGGGGGGGGGAACGGTAAATGAGGGGGAAAGAATGGGTTTCATTAGAAGAGAGGATTACTCACACGCCAGAGCAAGCCCAGTATAGCTGCCTCACTGCCCACAAAGATCTCCCCCAGAGGAACCGTCAAGCTATGACACAGAAAGGAGCAACTCAGACTCCTGACACCATTCTCTCGAGATCACCCCTCACAGTCATAAAGTGTCTTACTATGCTGTCTCTACTTCCAGACACAAGCTTTGCTGGAAGCAGTGTGGTGTTGGACATATGGTGGTAGCTGTCACTCCTGGGGACGCAGAAGTTACAGACTCTTTTACCAAGGGAGGCCCCACCAGAGCCAAAAGCCCTGTCCCTGGCCCTCGGGGGAGGGAGTAAAAGGCGCCCAGAGATCCAAGGTCATTAGCTTTGGCACATCCTTGGCCCTGGCCCTGAACACCATCAGGCTGTGCAAAGGGCCTTAGACCATCTAGTCTCTCCCCGAGCTCCAACCTTTCCCAGCTTAACTTCTAACCTAAAATTGGAATGGAAGGAATTAGGCTGTATTCATGCGTAAACTCTAAAGTAACTTTTGAGGTGGGCTGCGGTTTACATGGCGGGCCCAAATTTTATAGTGAGTTCACCCTGCAGCTGAGTTCTTTCTAAGCATTAACAACAAGTGACAGGTCTGTCCTCGAGCAGTCTACTTGAAAAACAGATGCCCACTTCCTCAGCTAGCCCAGGAAGGGCAGGCTTAGTCTTCAGGGGGCCTGCCTGGACCTGATGATTTAGAGATGCTGATCACCTGGAAGGGAAGCCTTGCTGCCACTGGTCTTACACACTTGGTTACTCACTGCAAGGTCAGCAGTTTGAAACCCCCAGGCGGGAGAAAGACGAGGCTTTCTACTCCTGAAAAGAGTTACAGTCAGAAACTCAGAGAGGCAATTCTACTCTGTCCCAGAGGGTCCCTGGGAGTCAGAACTGACTCCATGACAGGGAGTGAGCCACCTAGAAAGTTGGGGTGCTAGATCCACTGTGGCATACCCTGACCATTAAGTGGACAGGTGGTCCAGGAGCCCTAGCACTAGTCCTGTGAGCATTTCTAATCTGCAACTGTATATGTATCTGTAATGTATACGAGGGGGTACCCCCCAAAGCAAAAAATGCTCCACTGGGAGGAGCTTCGTAGTAGGCATTTTTTTCCTGTCAGGTGAGCATCAAGCAACTCACTCTGAGTTAGTGCACCCAGTGGCATATCCTGGGAAGATTCTCTCTGGTCACAGTATTTTCATAAAAGCAGTTAAGCAATAAGTAAATACATACATAAAATTAAAAACAAACAAAAAGCAGTTTCGCTCAAACCTTTATTTTCATGATAGCTGATGAAATTTTGTTACCTGGTTGGGAAAAAATGAAACAGAAACTGTTGGGATGTTGAACACAGCTTACAAGGGCAGCACTATGAGAAAAACTCGTGTATGAGTGGTTTTCTTGTTTCAGAAAAGATGAAATGTTGATTGACGACAAACCTCAATTCTGGATGTCAGCCAACTTCCTGAACAGATGAAAATGCCGACTTGTAGTGCATTTGGAGTTCGTTCCACAGGTCAGATTGTTAACCAAGTTTTCTATTTAGAGATTCTGAAAAGATAGCGTATAAGTGTGTGTGTGTGTGTTGTGGTTTTGCCACCACAACAATGCACCTGCTCACGTAGCCATCTCTGTCAGTGTACTAGTTTTGGGCAAAAACAGCATGGCTCTCTTGCCCACGTACCTTACTCACCTGACTTCGTTGTGTGAGACTTTTTCGTTTCTGTAAACGAAGAGGGGCATAAAAAGGACAGCGATTTGAGGACACAGAAGAGGTGAAGAAAAAAACAACGCAGGTGCTGTCAGCCATCCAAACAGATGAGCCTGAAAATATTTCCAAGAATGGTATTTCAGATTTGATCAATGTATTCAGTGTCAATGGAGAGTACTTTGAAGGTGATAAGGTTGTTTCGTAAAAAAGTTTTCAATACACAGCTTTGGGGAAAAATTCCATCTTTTGGGGGACACCCCTTCATACGTAATCTGCACATGTAGCTGTACCTGTGTATGTATCCCAGTCATGGTCCTTTGCATTTCTCCAGCCATGCCTGCAGCAGTGATGAACTGACCATCCTCCAGTCTTGATTTCATGGCACTGTCCCTGTTTTCGCCCATCTGTAAGTACCCGCCTGGCTGTGGGTCCTTTGGAGACCAGATGGCCTCCGGCTGTAGGTCTCCCTCATCCAGGGGATTGGTCTTGCTTTGTCTGTGTCAGTCCTGGTTAAAGCTCCTTAAGGGGTCAGAGGCAGCCTCATTTTTCTCATATGCCGTTGCATTTCAACCTCCGACCTTGCAGTTCGCAGCCCAAGGTTTCAGACAGGGGTCTCCATATGTGTGAATTTAGGGCCCTTATGCCCCTTATAACAGACCTCTGTGTTTCCACCACCCCAACCCTGCTTCAGGAACACAGAGCGGCCTCCTTACTAATCTGCTTAGAAGGGACAGTGCTGGACCTCAGAGCTGCCATCCGGAAAAGATCCGATGCAGGGTGGATGTGAGTCACGTGAGAGGTCTGGGGTGGCAGGGCTCGGCAGGAAAAATGGCAGGCTTGGAATGGAGGTCATCTCACCCAATGATTTTCAAAATTGCTATTTTTATTCTTTTTTAAGCTGTAAGAACTTTTGTTCAGAGGAAGTCTGGCACAAAAAATGCAGGGTGGAGCGGGCAGAGTAGGTCACCCTTTCTCTTCAGGGACTTGGGGGATGATGGGTAACTAGGGAAGGGACCACAGGGGGAGAGGATGGCAGCTCCATGAAATGGACCAGGTCAGATCCTGAACGCCACAGAACACCAGAATCACTCAAGACACTTGTGTAAAACTACAAGTAGGGACTACTCCACAGAACGGTGGTGCACCTGGAGAGGCACACTTTTAAAGCTGCCCATCCCTGGCCAAACATAGAACAATTCTGAGCATGAAAATAAATACTCGTAGTGTATTTAAACTCATTAAACAAAGATTCATGAGTCAACCTAACATATATAAATAAAGGAAGGGGGCGTAGGAAAGCCCTTCTTTGCAGTCGGATCCCAAGTGAGGAGGGAAGTATGGACTAAGACAATTCAAAACTGCCACTTGTCCACCAACAAAGAAGGGAAGAATCACTTGGCGATCCAAAATCTCGTGGGTGAACGTTTGATTTGAAGCAGGCTATGTGCATGGTCTCCCTCCGTCTGGTGCCAACTCAAAGCAACCCTACAGGACCGGGCAGAACTGCCCCCAGGAGTTCAGACACTGTAACTACTACGGGAGTAGAAAACCCTGTCCTTATCTCAAGAAGCAGCTGGTGGTTTTTTGCACTGCGGATCTTTCGGTTCGCAGCCAACTCATAACTACTACACCACTAGGGCGCCTTTGACCTCATTTTCGGGGTGATGACTTTGTATGGCCCGAAAATGATATCGTAAATATCCAAGTGGCCCTTGGCAGGAAACAAATTCCCTGCCCCTACTTCACAACCAAGACTCAATGCCATCAAGTTGTTTCCAACCATAGCGACCCTATTGGACAGGGGAGAACGGTCTGGCGTAGAAAGTCTCATTTTTTGCCTGGAGAGCAGCTGGTAGTTTCAAACTGGTGACCTTGGGGTTAGCAGCTGAGGTCTAACCCCAGCCATGATGCCACCAGGGCTCCTACAACAAAGACTCAAGACATCGAATAAAACAGATAGTGATGGAGATCCTGGAGCCCGAGTTTCAGAGGACAGGTCTGAGAAGCAGATTAAACACTGAACTAGAAGCAGCGGGACGAAGCAGTGTGCAATGAGACAAAAATGGGTGACCTGTCAGCAGACTACATCGTGGCCTTCTTAAAAAGCAGTAGTTGATCAGGACTGTGATCGGACAACACACATGCACACTAGTGACTGGCAATGTTCCTCACACCATCTGACGACCACCATCCTCACCCAGTGACAGCCCACCACCCACACAGTCCCAGCTCTGCCTTAGGTCAGAGCCTCTCCCTTGGGGGAACCAGGCTCTTCATGGATCACCTCTAGACCAAGGCGAGAGGTGCATGAATCCTGCCTCTTCAGACTAGAGGAACGTGCAGTGTGAGGTCACCAGCCTCCTTCTGGGACTCCAAAAGTTCTTTCCAAAAACATGCACCTTGGCCTCAGCCACCCTCTGAGATGGCACAAGCTACTTTGGCATCTGGTGCCTTAACCCAAGAAAACAAGAATTCCAACGTCAGTCTCTCCCCACCCACGCTTCTCTTCTTCGATCACAAAATTTTTCTTTTCTCAGTTCTTTTAATTTACTATTCTCTTTGTCTTCCCATTTAAAACATTTTATTAGGGGCTCATACAACTCTTATCACAATCCATTCATATACATACATTACAAGCATCAATTGTATAAAGCACATCTGTATATTCTTTGCCCTAATCATTTTCTTTTCTTTTTTTTACATTTTATTAGGGGCTCATACAACTCTTATCACAGTCCATGCATATACATACATCAATTGTATAAAACACACCTGTACATTCTTTCCCCTAATCACTCTCAAAGCATTTGCTCTCCACTTAAGCCCTCTGCATCAGGTCCTCTTTTTTTTCCCCTCCCTTCCCGCTCCCCGCTCCCTCATGAGCCCTTGATAATCCACAGATTGCTATTTTGTCATATCTTGCCCTATCCGGAGTCTCCCCTCCCCAACTTCTCTGCCGTCCATCTCCCAGGAAGGAGGTCACATGTGGATCCTTGTAATCAGTTCCCCCTTTCCAACCCACTCACCCTCCACTCTCCCAGCCTCACCCCTCACACCCCTGGTCCTGAAGGTATCGTCCACCCTGGATTCCCTGTGCCTCCAGCTCCCATATGCACCAGTGTACAATCTCTGCCCTATCCAGTCCTGCAAGGTAGAATTCAGATCATGGTAGTTGGGGGGAGGAAGCATCCAGGATCTGGGAGAAAGCTGTATTCTTCATCGGTATTACATCGCACCCTGACTGACCCTTCTCCTCTCCTAAACCCCTCTATGAGGGGATCTCCAGTGGCCGACACTTGGGCCCTGGGTCTCCACTCTGCACTTCCCCCTACATTCACTATGTGTGTATGTATGTGTATATATATATGTGTATATATATATATATATACACACACATACACATATTTTTTTTTTTGCATGATGCCTTATACCTGGTCCCTTTGGCACCTCGTGACCACACAGGCTGGTGTACTTCTTCCATGTGGGCTTTATTGCTTCTGAGCTAGATGGCCGCTTGTTCACCTTCAAGCCTTTAAGACCCCATACACTCTTTCGATAGCCGGGCACCATCAGCTTTCTTTGCCACATTTGCTTATGCACCCATTTGTCTTCGGCAATCGTATCATGGAGGTGTGCAGCCAATGATATGATTTTTTTGTTCTTTGATGCCTGATACCTGATCCCTTCAGGACCACGTGATCACACAGGCTGGTGTGTTCTTCCATGTGGGCTTTGTTGCTTCTCAGCTAGATGGCCGCTTGTTTATCTTCAAGCCTTTAAGACCCTAGTCACTAACTCTTTTGATAGCCGGGCACCATCAGCTTTCTTCACCATATTTACTTGTTCACCCGCTTTGGCTTCTACTTAAATAATTTTATTGGGGCCCCTTCAGCTCTTATCACAGTCCATACATCCATTGTGTCAAGCACATTTGTACATATGTTGCCATCATCATTTTCAAAACATTTTCTTTCTACTTGAGACCTTGGTATCAGCTCATTTTCCCCACCCTCCTTCCCTAATCCACCCTTGATAAATTATATATTATTATTTTCATATCTTACATCATCCGCTGTCTCCCCTCACCTACTTTTCTGTTGTTCGTCCCCATGGGATGGGGTTATATGTTGATCCTTTACCAATCTGACTAGACCAGAAATTGCACACTGCTACAGATAAGAGCATATAATACAGATAAACCCCTCAGGACCAATCATGAGAATATTGACACCTGGAGGGTAAGGGAAAAGTGAGGGTAGAAAGGAGGAAGCGATCAATAAGGTTCCTATCCTCTTTTTTTCTGATTAGCTATTAAATTATTTTTTTTCTTGCTGTTTGTGCAATTTCCCTCGTTTAATTTTTTATTATTTTATTATTTGCTGCTGTTTCTGTTTTCCCTTTCTTGCCCTCTCCCTGAGTAGGAAGCAGCTGGCCCACCAGTCCCAGCCACACTCTTCCTTACCTCCGGTAATGCTGCTCCTGCATCACCTAACTACAGACAGCCGATACCCCAGCAGAGAGCCCAGTCAGAGCTGCCGTCCACCGTGCTCCACATAGGGGAACCTGAGATTAACATACACAACCACGCCATGCAGAAGTCAGCCCGGACGATACAACGTGAAACAAACCTGCAAAACTGAGCACAGGGAACCAGAGACATCCTTCTGTGGGGAAGCCAATGACAAAGTCACAAGAGGGAATAGTGCAGTTACAGAATTCCCCAACAGGGAAAAAAAACACAAGTAGA
Organism: Tenrec ecaudatus; assembly: GCF_050624435.1. NCBI lineage: Eukaryota > Metazoa > Chordata > Mammalia > Afrosoricida > Tenrecidae > Tenrec > Tenrec ecaudatus. The sequence goes on along the minus strand of NC_134539.1, from coordinate 89,642,521 downwards.
CTTCAAGGTAGACTAAACGGTTCCAACCTTGAGAAAAATTAATAAATTACAGTATGATATAATCTCAAAGAAAATTAATAAGCCTCATCAAAAAAACAAGATGAACAGGCTCAGCAGGCACCACTTAGAGTTGGAATCTACTTGATACCCGTGGATTTTGGATTAGTTTAACTACTACATCACCCTGTCTGAAAATTAAAGAAATACTGCACAATGCTTACTTTTAAAAATTATGAAACAAAAGGCTAAAAGGAGGGAAATACTATTTTGTAAAAACTCAAAACAGCAATAAACAAAATGACAAGAAATCCCAACAAGACGAACTTGGCAAAACCACTGTGTAAAACAGAGCCACATCAGCAAAGTGACAGCAATACATCCCCACCCACTGATGATCACAGGAATGCACAGGAATAAATAAGTGCCCCGATCACAATGCACATTCGGTCCACGTCTCACAATTCTTTCTCTTGCTGTGTGTCCTGAATAAAATCTCATTTCTTCAGTACTATAACTTCGAGGTGCTTTTGCCCCCAGGACAAAAGCACGCACAGAAAAAGCCTCCTCCTTGGCCAAATGCACACACAGGCATGTCGACCCTGGGCCAGGGGATAGCGTGACACCTGCCACGTGGACAGCCTGACCACGGAAGACCTCTGTTCACTGTGACTAGCCCAGCAGCTCCTGGGTGTGCGCTCAGTCCATGAGTCCCAGGGGAGAGGCTTCGTGGTGGGTGTCACCCGCTCAGGGCGTGTTTCTACAGGATCAGGCCCCTGCTACGGGCAGGGCACTGGGCAGGTTGTAGAAGCACCATGTGAAGACCAGACCTGACAGGAGCGAGCAAAAGGCTAGGGCACAGGGCTCTCAACTGAACGCTGAGTCAAGCAGATTGTCAGAAGCCAATAAAGAAAAAGCAAGGAGCGATTCTACAAAGCAGGAGCCTAAATCCTGGACCAGCTGAGTCATCCATACCTGGATGCTGGATGGTCCTGGAATGGAACCTGCGACCACCTCCACAATAGTTTCAGACATGGTTTACCAGCAGAATCCCAAAGACCACCCCAGCTCAGGCAAACTCTGGGATGGGTCCAAAGAAACCAGCACTGGCATGCTGGGGTATGCAGGGTTTACCCCACAGGGGGTGTCAAATCTCAATACCCCAGACAGATGCTGGGTGCAAGGAGTGGGTGAGAGAGCTCTGACCCAAACCAACCAAAACCACTGCCATCAAGACGGTTACAACTTAGAGTGAATCTAAGGAGCCCCAATGGCACAGTGGTTATGTACTGGGTTGCTAACCACAAGGTCAGCAGTTTGAAACCACCAGCTACTCCTTAGGAGAAACGGGAAGTTTTCTACTCCCTTAATGAGTTACAGTCTCGGGGAGCTGACATAAAAAAGTTCAAGAAGGAAGAAAATGTTTTGAGACTAATTACGCTTGATGTAATTGAACTATGGATTGTTATAATATCTATAGGAGCTCCCAATACAACGTAAAAAATAAAAATTTTTTCCAAGAGTTACAGTCTCAGAAACAGTTCTACCCTGTCCTACAGGGTCCACTATGGGTCAAAATTTACTTGATGGAAGTTTGTTTTATTTTATTTAATGTAGTTGGGGCGGGGAGGATATCCCTTAATAAATGCAGTTACCCTAAGGCACTTAATGCATCCTCGATGGGATACTTATATACATTGTTCAAAGACAAACAGGTTGTGTGCAAACGTCAACTAGACGGGCTAGATAGCTCAGTCAGTCATTTACTTCCCTGTTACAGAGATTAAACGCTGGGCCCTGCTATCTAGTTAATCCAGAGACATGCCGAGACCGGCCTAAGACTTACAGAACCTCATTGCTCTGATTGCTTCTTCATGGTCAACAGCTGTTTCTCATGATTACCCTGAAACCTGAGTTACTGTAAAGTATCAACACATGATTCCCCGAAGCATAAATTCCAAAGTAAAGGTATCTATTCTCTATGTATTCAGATTTCAAACAGGGCGCCATAAAGACAGCCTAAAAACTTTACTGTCAGTCTCCTTGATGGTGATGCACATTCTTATGCTAACTCCTATTTCTTCCTCCAACATCAATAAGTAAACGGGCTTCCACACTTCAGATTAAAATACCTGTATTTCAGGCAACAATTCTTGTTTTTTTAAATCATTTTATTGGGGGCTTGTACAGCTCTTATCACAATCCATACATCCTTCCATGTGTCATTTGTACATTTGTTGCAATCACCATTCTCAAAACATTTTCTTTCCACTTGAGCCCTTGGTATTAGCTCATTTTTCCCCTCCCTCCCTGCTAACCCTCCCTTCCTCGTGAACCCTTGATAATTTATAAATTATTATTTTGTCATACCTTACACTGTGTGACATCTCCCTTCACCCACTTTTCTGCTGTCCATCCCCCAGGAAGGAGGCTATATGTAGATCCTTGTAATCGGTTCCCCTTTTCCACCCCACCCTCCAGGTATCGCCACTCTCACCACTGGTCCTGAAGGGATCATCCACTCCTATCTGCACCAGTGCACATCCTCTGGTGTAGCCAGATTTGTAAGGTAGAATTGGGATCATGGGGGTGTGGGGGGAGCATTTGAGACCTAGAGGAAAGTTGTATGTTTCATCATTGCTACCCTGCACCCTGACTGGCTTGTCTCCTCCCCCGTGACCCTTCTGTAAGAAGAGGATGTCCAGTTGCCTACAGATGGGCTTTGGGTTCCAAATCTGCACTCCCCCTCATTCCCAATGATACGATGTTGTGTTCTTTGATGCCTGATACATGATCCCTTAAACCCCTGGTGATCACACAGGCTGGTGTGTTTCTCCCATGTGGGTCAGGTGATAATTCTTAGGGAGAAACAAACCGCTCCAGTAACTAGAGCCTGGGTGGCCTCAAAGAGTTGCCTAGGCAGACCCGGAATGTCCTCTCTGTAAGGGATGTTCTCCCACAGCGTCCTCCTCTTCCCTGGCACAAATGGACACATTGGACAATTTAGAATTAGACATACTTACAAGGGGTACCCCAAAAAACAGAGGGAAAAAAAGAAGAAAGCTCAGCCTAGCTCCTCTTGCTAGGCGAGCACTGAGCAACTTGCACAGAGTTAGTGCACCCAGTGGACGGTTCTCTGGTCACAGTGAATTTTTTTTGTAAAAGCTATTTCACTAAAATCGTGTATTTGGTGATGGCCAATTTAAGAGAACAGCAGGTGGCTATGAAATTTTGTTTCTTGCTCGGGAAACATGCCACAGAAACTGTTGTGATGTTGAACACAGCTTACAGGGACAGCACTATTGGAAAAACTCAAGTATGTGAATGGTTTTCTCCTTTGAAAAAGGATAAAATATCGATTGAGGACAAACCTCGTTCTGGACATCCATCAACTTACTTCCTGAACAGACGAAAATGTTGACAAAATTTGTGCACTTGGGCTTAAAGACCAACAACGACGGACCATTGAAGAGATTGGGCGATTACCTGGACTACCTTGGAGCTCGGTTCAGTAAATTTTAACAGAAGATTTGGTAATGAGATGGGTGGCTGCAAAATTTGTGCCTTGGGTTCTGACTGACCAGGAAAAAGAATGTCTAGTGGAAACATGCTGTGCTTTGAAGTGACCCAAACGTTTTGTCCAAGGTCATTGCTGGTCAGGGAACATGGGGTTATTCTGACAACACCAAAAGCAAGCATCAATCAAGTCAGTGCAAAACAGCATTATCATCTCACCCCAAAAAAGCTCGTCCAGTGAAATCAAAGGTAAAGACGATGCTCATTTGCTTTTTTGATGTGAGGGGGATAGTGCATTTGGAGTTTGTTCCACCAGGTCAGACTGTAAATCAAGCTTTCTATTTAGAGGTTCTGAAAAGATTGAGTCACACACAGTATGAAACAAAAAAGACCTGATTGGTAGCAGACGGGAGACTGGTTTTGCCATCATGACAATGTACCTCCTCTCGCGCCATCTCAGTGCGCCAGTTTTTGGCAAGAAACAGCATGCCTCTCTTGCCCCATGCACCTTACTCACCTGACCCTGCTCCATGAGACCTTTTTGTTTTGGAAAATGAAGAGGGACATGAAAGAACAACGATTTGATGAAGTAAAAGAGGTGACGGGAAAAAAAAGGGAGGTGCTGTCAGCTCCCCAAACAGATGAGTTTGAAAAATGTTTCCAAGAATGGAATTGCAGATTTGGCATATGTGTTAACGTAATAGCACTGTGAAGGTGATAAAGGTGTTTTGTAAAAAAAAATTAAACACGTAGGTTTAAAAATAATAATTCTGGGTTGGGGGGTGCCCCCTTGTACTTCTTTCACTCGTTTCTCCATTTCTGAAAAATTGAGTGTGGCGCTAGCTAATATGTTTAAAACGCCTTGTCTGAAGTTTAGTCAGTGGCTGTATGCTGTGGTTAACGGATAATCAGGTCACTTTCCTCCCCAGAAGAAGAGCATTCCCTGGTCTAGGAGTCTGGAGGAAGATTAACAGAGGACACAACTTAGCTGGCTGTAAGTGAAGAGGGAGAACCCGAAGGGCTAACTGATGAATATCAAGCCCTATATATTTCAACATTTACTACACCTGAGCCGAAAGAAAACTAAAGCCCTCACACCTGTGCCAATAAACAGGGGGATAAACGCGGAAAAGGTTAGGATGGTCAAGAATTTAATTTTCCTTGGATCCACAATCAGCACCCATGGAAGTAAGGACAGTGGGACTGGCCACGACACTGCTGTGATTTTCTATGCAGGTTAATTAAAAAGCAGGTGACATTCAGGGAGCACACACACTTTAACATTGGGAAATCTCTTCTTGTTACGCTCGGGGCAAGGTTAGAAGGGTGGCACACGCCCCTCTCCCTTGCTCATTCCCTGTGCCGGGTACAGATGGGAAACGCGGCCGCCTGTGAAAATGAAGGCCTCTACTGACCGGCACTGAGGAATGCAGGCAGACTTTCCTGCTGACGTGCCCTCTGGTTTCAAGGGAATCAGCGCCTACCTACATAAAAAGTAACAACCGCAGGGACTCAGAGCTTCCTCGCTCTCCTGCTGTTCAATTGGCCCAACCACACTGGCAAGCCATTCCAGAATAAGTCTTGTTCATCAATACCACGAGCCTTTGTGAGGGGACCCATCTTGAAAGGACTAGTGCGTGTGCACTTTATTAACACGGCCTTGCCTAACGAGGCTATTTCCTGAGAGTCCCTGCCTCCCTAATAAGCAGAATACCCAAACCTTTAGAAAACCCAGTAACACTTTCGTTGGGGTAGATGGGGATGAAGCTAGGCAAGGGCCCTCTCTAGATCCATCCACCTGCAGCCTATTTCTCAACAAACTTGCTCAGGTAGAAAAACTTTCCTTGCCCTGACAACTTTTGAGTCATTAAGAGATAAGATCGCTCTTGAACGGAGTTGGCTATGGTACAGCGTCCTGGTAACAGAAGCAGCAGTCAAGCAATCAAATTGCATGTTCACATATCCCACGGGGCAAATCTGCTGCACAGGACCTTTTAAAGGTCACTCCGGGGGTAAGGTTCACGGGACCCAAGCCATGGCATTCTCAGTCGCCCCATCTGCATGCAAAAGCCGGACAATGAATGCGGAACACTGGACAAGAGTGGATGCATTTGAATAATGGTGTTTGCAAAGGAAATACAGAATCTACTGTGGACTGCTGAGAGAAAAGAACAAATCTGTCTTGGAAGAGGTGCAGCTAGGACACTACTTAGAAGGGCTTTGGACATGTGACCAAGGGGAAGCAGTCCCTGGATACGGACAGCATGCTTGGTAAAGTAGAGGGTCGGTGGAAAAGGTGGAAAGCCCTCAATGAGCTGGATTAGCAGAGCAGCTGCAACAATGAGCTCAAATGTGCCGAGGATTGTGAGGATGGTGGAGGGCCAGATAGCACGTCCTCACACTGTGCGCAGTCACTGTAAACAAGAACAGGAGCACAGGTACCCAACAACAGGGCAGAGTCTCTCCCCAACCCAAGGCAGAGCCTAGCTTTCTGGCCTCCTCCAAGTCAGGCAGACACCCTGGGGGAAAGGTTCCCAGGGAGAACTATAGGCATTAGACAGACTTCCCAAAGAAGCTAAGAAAAGGGAAGCCCTCTGGGGTAAAATAAAAAAGAAGTCCAGAATAAGGAAGTAGAGGGGGAAGGGCAGAGCTTTCCAACAACGGTAGACCAGCTGGGAGGAGCCTGGCCTAGCTGAGTTCAGAGGTTCCCAGGTGGGAGAACAAAGCCCAGCACAACAGGGCCCTGTAGCTGGCAGCAGCAGAAGCGGCAGCCAGTCCTCACTAGCCAGCCTCCCCAGCCCTGCAAAACAAGACGGAGGAGCCAAGCAAAACCAGGAGTGACCTCCAACTTCTTCCATACAAAATGTAAATTTATAGTCCCCCTTCTGGACTATTTATTTGAACTTTAATACAAACCAAAACAGTTCCACTGCTCTAAAGGGAAAAGCAAACAAACAAACTTGTCCAGCCTGATTTAGATCCTGTTGTCCAGCTGGGACAGGGAGGGGTGTGTACCAGATGGTAGAGGGGCACCCTCCCTGTCCCTGTTCCATAAACATGCCCTTACCCGCAGGCTTCCAAACCTTTCTGAGTCCCAGTTCTGCCCACTAGGGCACATGGCAGGCCCCTTAGGCAAGAACCACAGATTTCAGACTGCCAGGCACAACTCTGCGGACAGGACGGGGAAGGAGCCAGAGTAAACAGGACAAAGAAGCATCCGCTTGGGCCTCTCTAACTTTCTGGCTCAGGGGCATCGCCTGGAAATCTTGCCAACGCTGCTCAGCAGTGTGGATGTAGGTGGAGCCCCGGTGACACCTACACTGCCCCCACCCCCCTGGGTCTGTGACAGCACTCAGGAGAGTGAGAAGAAGCAAAGAAGCAAGGACGAAGAATCTTTTGAAACGTTGCCAGTGAAAACCCTACAAGTCACGGAATATTGTCCAGGATCTTAGCTCCCTAACTTTGGAGAGGCAAACGGCACCATGTGGACAACAGCAAAAATGAGGGTAATTCCTCAGTGAGATGGATTGATACAATGGCCATAACATTGGACACTCCAGCATCCCAACGAGCCAGAAGATGGACAGGAACAGACATTTCACTCTGCTACACACAAAGTCACCATGAGTCACAGCCAATCCTACAGCATCTGAGAAACAAGTTCTCATTCTCCGGGAATCCAGATGTCTGGGGTCCACGGAGATGGGATGACCAACCCAAGTCATCACTCCAAAATCTTTTGTACACAAAAGTTTGACAAAGTGAATCTTCCTCATGTAACCTCTAGGTCAAAGGAATCCCAAACCGCCAAGCCCATTCCCCTAGAGTAGATGCTACTGATAAACAGGCTCTATTAGGGAAGAGGAGAACTTTCCACGGGCTTTCCAAGGCTATAAACCTTCATGGAAACAGAATGTCACACCTTTCTCCCAAGGAGCAGCAGGCCTTCAGGTTGGCTGCGGAGCACTTAAGCACTGTACCACCAGGTCAAATGAAAGCGTAGCTTAATTTGTATAAGAATATTCCTTGGGGGCCTTGTAAAGAATTATCTAAATGCAGTATCAAGGAACAGAAATGCCAAGGTCAGCCTAAAACCATCCACCCATTACCAATCGATTCCAATATACAGAGACCCTATTTAGGGTTTCTGAGATGATACATCTTCCTGGGAGCTGACAGCCTCATCTTTTCTCTTGGAGCAGCTGATGAGTTTGAACTGATGGCTTGCTGGTTAAAGTCCAGCCCCTACTCCAAAGCACCACCGGCGCTAGAAGTGGTTTTTCGGGGTCCACTGTGATTTTTTAAACACAGCTCGGGCCCCGTTCCCATGGCAACGCCAGTAAGATGTGGTATAAAAATTTGGGATGTTCTTTTCATCTTCAGAACATTTTTGACTCCCTGGTCACCCGTTCGCAAATCATATATTATATAACCATGAATCAATTCCTGTTATTGGATTGTAATTTCTTTTACGCACCAAATACCAAGAGGGAAAAAAATGTTTTTGATACACAGAAAGAAAACAAGTATTTAGCAAGTGCTTGGAGAAAAGTCCACCCAGCCATCGTTACGCATATCTCTGGAGGGTGATCAAGTTATACATATTTCTCCAGTGGAATACTTTCATTTTGTAAGTCAGTATTTCTCACCACATCCCAATGGAGACCCCCTCGTATTTGTATTCCTACCACACAGCTGTGGAAGTCACTCTTATCAAATGATTAGCGAAGTCTGACCACTGGCCCCTGGGCTTCCTCGGAGACCACAGGCTTCCTGTCCTGTGCTCCAGTGCTCCACAAGGCTCGTGGTCAGTGGCTTGGCTGACCCTGGCCCAGCACAGACAATGGGAGGAAAGCAGCTGTGCGGGCAGGAGGCAGGGGGGGGGGGGATGCAGGGGTAAAGAATAGAGGCTGGGTGCTGCCCTGGAAACCAGAAATCACCCGAAGGCAAAAAGCCAGGAAAAAAGGCTTTGTCTGGAGAAATAAATAGCAAAATAAGCTTAATATTAAACCCAGGTCCTTCCCCGAAGAGGGAATTTCAGTAGAGTTTTAAGTTAGGTGCTATCCAGCCGGTTCCGACTCATGACGACCTGGTGTAGAACGGGATGAAACACCACAGTCTTGCAACATCCTTACGTCTGAGCACCACCATTGCAGTCACTGTGCCATTCTAACTTGTCCAGGGCCTTCCTCTCTCCCGTTGCCCCTCCACTGTACCAAGCATGATGCTCCTACTCCAGGGACCAATCTCTCCTGACAAGAGATCCAAAGTGCTTAAGACCAAGTCTTGCCATCCTCGCCTCTAAGAAACATCCTGCTGTGCTTCTTTCATGATAGATCTGCTGTCCACAGTACTTTCAAGATTTTTCACGGGCACGTAATTCAATGCATGATTCTTCTTCAGTCTTTCGCATTCACGGTATCTCTATTTTATTATATTTTTGCCTTTTTAATAGTCTGAACTCACTTTGGTGAGAGGTTAAATAGAAAGCAAATTTACTTTCCTCACCTCGGGCTCAGCTTCATTCACCACAATGGGAGTGGGGGTGGGGGTGAGGGGGGTGCTAACCTAAGACACAAAGTTGGCTGAGATGCTTAAAGACCTTCCCTTTTCCCAGGGTGCGCCTGGGGAACAAGGGCATCAATGAAGACATCAGGAGATCATTCTGTCAACTTTTCACATGTGTTGAGGAGTTGGACAATTTTTTTAATATTCCATCTATGCCCCCATATTGAAAAAAGAAAAATTTGTAAATACTTTTACTGGGGACTCTTATATCTTTTATCACAATCCATACATTCATCCAGTGTCAAGCATATTTGCACATATACCGCCATCATCATTTTAAAGCATTCTCTTCCCACCTGAGCCCCTGATATCAGCTCCCCATTTCTTCCCGCTCCCTCTTCTCTCATGAACCCTTGATAAGTTATAGATTATTTCCATATCTTACATCGTCCACTGTCGCCCCTCACCCACTTTCCATTATCTGTCCCCCTGGGAGGGGGGGGTTTAGGTGGATCCTGGTGATCAATTCCCCCTTTCTCCCCCCACCCTCCCCTAATCCTCCTGGATCTCTATTCTCCTTGTTGGCCCTGAGGGGTTTATCTATCCTGAATTTCCTGTGTTGCGGGCTCTTATCTGTAGCAGTGTGCATGTTCTGGTCTAAGCTAAATTTGTACAGAACTGAGGTCATGATAGTGTGGGAAGGAAGCAACAAAGAGCTAGAGGAAAGTTGTGTGTTTCATCGATGCTATACTGCACCCTGACTGCCTCATTCCTGCCCTGTGACCCCTCTGTGAGGGGATGTCCAATCGTCTATAGATGGGCAGTGGGTCTTCCATGCCTCTCCCCCATGCACCCTCCCCCACCCAATTCACCTTGGGTATGGTTTTGTTCTGGGTCTGAGGTGTCTGATACCTGATCCCATAGACACCTCATGATCACACAGGCTAATGTGCTTCTTCCATGTGGGCTTTGTTGTTTCAGAGCTGGATGGCCGCTTGTTTACCTGCAAGCCTTTAAGACCCCAGACTCTATATCTTTTGATAGCCGGGCACCATCAGCTTTGAAAGACATTTTTAATTTTAAAAATGAATATGAATATTTTGATTGCTCCCTCAAAGCACTGAGGAAGATGGGGGGCTTTGAAATTTTAGATTATAAAAGAATACAGGGAGTGTAATTATTACTGGAATTTAGGCTCTACACTGGTAGTTTTATTATTTTCGTTTTTCTATGCGGCACTGTAGTGTTTTCACATAGTGTGGTGCCAGATTTGTAAGTTCAAAAGTTATGATTCCTTGGATGTTAACTAGCTATTCAAGCATAAAACAAGTGTTTACGTTCTTTTCATATTGGTGGCTTTTATAAAAGAACATGTTAAAACACACACATATACACCCCCCCCCCACCCCCCCCACCCCCCCCCCCACCCCCCCGTAAGATGTCATTTCCAAAATAAGTAAGTCTGAATTCCAAGGCTGAAGCAAGGCTATTTTATCATTATCAGTGGAAGTCCATGCCACACCCGGCCCTGGGGTGGGGTCAGGCTCAGGTTCAGTGGGCCCCCAAGGGAGCTTTGGGATAGTCACTCCCACCAGGAAGAACCGCCAGAAGAAATGCTCCCGGGAACACCCTTTGCTAATTCCACGTGATGACCTTTGCTTCTGGTAGGTCTGAGTTGGCAAGAGAGATTCCACTGAGCCACCACCCATCTTGGAGTGAGAATCACAGATTAAGATTATAGCTAAAAGGCCTCCCAAATTTATCAGGACAACTCTCCCATTCCCTAGTCAGTGACTTCCGCTGGAGGAAACGAACGGCCTCGCTAATTCACGTGTAGCAGTCGCAAGCAAAGCTGGGGCACAAAACCCCATCCTTCTGCCCCCTTGGCCTTCCCCAGAACTTGGGTGTCTCATGCATGTGCTTACTCAAGCTCGCCTGGGTCCATGGACCCTCAAAGGGATATCAGGGCTTCAGTGCCCACTGAGCTCTTGCTTTGAGCTAAAGATGTTCCATCATTTGCTCAAATAAATGAGGGCAGCCCAAGCTGTCAGCCTGGCCAGAGAGGGACTACCTCCTACCTTGCAGTCTGTGGCTGACGAAGACGAAGAGATGCGGTAAAACAGCCTCAAGAGGAGAGGGCACTGGCGAACAGAGAACAAAATGCAAAACCTGAGACGTGCGGGAGCTCCCGGTTCCTACGCAAAACATCTCGGCAGGTCGGAGGCAAGTGGCTCTGATTAGTGCTGGGGTTTGGAAGCGGGACAGTTTGGGTGAGAGGTGGACACAGCTCCAGAGAGAGGTATCAGAAGGTGGGCCCAAAGGGGCTTTTTTAGCTCTCTAGGTGACCTCAGCAGGCTCATATAGATGTGGGGGATTTGGGGGAGAGCACTGAGATCTGAAAGGATAAAGATTGGTATCCCTTAGCTGTGAAAAAGTTCCCGCAACCAGCCCAGACCAAAATTTTCAAAAAGACATGGTTTCTCGACCATCGGAGGCTAATTCCTACACCATTTTCAGTTAGGACCAGGCGTGGAGGAAGATGGAACTTTTGGCTGGAAGCAGCTTTTTCTACCAAGTGAGAGCTCAAGTATCCACACATAGCCTCTTTCACATAAACACACACATGCAGAGTACACCACACCCTCAGAGGCCACAGACCCATGTGGATGGCTGTCAGGTCCCCTGCAGAGTCAGGGCCACTGATGCAATGACAGAGGGCCCTGCCAGAGCAGGGGGGAGGGGGGGAAGCTCTTTCCTAAAAGGACGCTAGAGGTACACCACCGGGCCTTTTCCGGGTGGGAAGATTCATGTCCTAAGAGCTTCCACCAGAGCTGAGCCTCCTGCTATCCCCAGAGGCTTAAGAGCCCCGAGGTGCAGAACAAAGAAGCATAGCTGTCAGGGCTGAGACACCCCAGACTGTACACCAAGGCACAAAGAGGGGACTTGTGAGACTTACAGCAACCCAGCCACATGCCTGGCCCTCACCCAAGGATACAGCTGGGCCAGGAGAGTCCAAACAGAACCCACTCGGAGGGTAGTGGGCAGCTGGCCAACAAGCAGGGCACCTGACACTCCACTCACTATGCAGCTGCTCATAGGGGGCTCTGGACACAGGGGCAGGGGTAGGCACTGTAAACTGGGGGAGGGGGGGGAAGGGGTGGCATGCCAGGGATGGGGACAGGGGAGATTAGCAGAGATACCCACAAGGCATGATGGCAAGGGAAAGAGCCAGCCCAGGAGGCTGAGCAAGAGCTGGGCAGCTCACTAAGCACCACAGAACAAAGGAGGGGCCAGGACAGGCTTCTATTAAGCATAATGGGCTCCGGATTCAGCAACAATAGCAAAACTAGCCACCCTGCCCCCCAAAATCGCACAATGGGAGACAGCAGGAAACCAGGACAGAGCCCCTGAATAGCTCCACTCTACATCCCAGGCCCCACCCCCTCCGCCCTCAGGTCAGCCCTAGCTGCCACTGCCACAATAGAACAGTGTATTTCAGAGGCCCCAAGCCCGCACAAGAAAGCCGTGAGCATGGGAAGTTCTGGAATTCTCAGGGGCTGCATGCAGTGAGAGGAGCAATTCTCTACATGTATGTAGGGGGGTGGGGTGGGAGTGAAGAGCAGGAGCATGGTAGCCATCTGCAGCAGAGTGAATTACTTTTATGGCCCACAGAGCCATCAAAAAACACTGGAGATGCATAGAAAGCCCCATCGTTCTCCTGGACAGCTGCAGGTGGTTAGGAACTGTTAGCAACCTAATTTGCAACCATTGTACATCCCACCAAATGACTGGGTGGGGCTGTGCAAATGAGGTACCTAAGGTCCACCAAGGAGAGTGCCTAGTTTGCCAATAACGTACATAAGGTTCATGGCACCCTTGGGGGGGCGAGAACAAGGTCATTTAGGTGTATGAAACGCTTCATGAGGGTATACAGATCACTTCTGTCATCCTGCTGGTTTAGAAGAGACTCAATCCCAGCGCACAGCGGGGCTCCTACCACCAAGAAGAGCCAGGCAGGAGTGGAGCACATCCTTGGGAGCCAGGGTCTGTTTTCTGGGAGCCTCCTAGACTCAGGAGAGAGCACAGTGACACCAGAGAAGGAGCGAGGTGAGGGAACGCCAGCAGAGAAACTGCACTGAAGCAACAGAACCAGGAAGCGAGTATGAAACGACACCGAGGGTTTTCTGGCCCACAGAATGAAAATGCTGGGTATCTCTGAGCAAGAAGTCTGCTGGGAGTGCAGGGTGCCCCTAGGCACGTTATCAGTGGAGCTCAAGAGCTCTGTAACACTCACCCAAGGTGGTCAGAGGGTAGACCAGCCCAAGAGGCCAGAAAACCAGGGGGAGGCTTTCCTTGGGGCTCAGGCATGGCTATCCTGACTGAAGAACTGTATCCTGAGTCTTTCCTGATCCTGAACTGTAACCTGTTACTTCCCTCATCAATCACATCATAATGAGTGTGGTCTGAGAGTTCTGTGTGGGCACTGCAAGGTGTTAATGAACCCAACAAAGAAGTAGACAGTGCTAGGACCAGTTGGTGTCAAAATTGGCAAAAATGATAGGGAGGAGACATATCCGATTTCTTCATAGGAATCACCCTTGAGCTGATCTGCAGATGGTCATTCTCCCCTCTGGTGAAGTTAGAGGTTAGATGGCCCCACCAGGGCAGAGCCCATGAATATCTTCACTATCCACACCCAGCCCCCAACCCCTCTGCCTCCCAGTTCAGTCCTAGCTGCCAGGGCTACAATAGAGTCCTGTTGAAGAGGCCCACGCCTGGCTAAAACAAAGCTATAGGCATGACGCGCCCTGCACCTCTCAGCGCCTGCGTGCACTGTAGTGCCTGGAAATTCTCTATGTGTGGGGGAGGGGACAGGTCGCAAACCGGTCTGAGCGTCACAATGCCAGGGGCATGGTAGCCCCCTTTCCATTTAGGGCGCATCTGCCAGCCAGAGCCACAAGTCTGGAATACACAGTGGCCACAGAAGGGGGGAACCACGGGGAGAAAGTGGATGGCTCCCAAGTGCACCCTCCTCCTAGTCTAGAAACATCTCCCTCCTCGTCCGTCCCAGGAGGCACAAGATAAAGGGAGAAATCCCTCACCTGGTCTTACGCTATGTTTCTGTACTGAATGCAAGCTGCCTGCTCAAAACAGAAAAAACATCTATTATTTAGGTCAGGTGCCTCTGATGATCTTTGAAAGTCACAGAATGGTAGGCGAGCCCAATGTGGCCAGAAGTTGAGCTACAGATGGGACACCTCAGAGCAGCCAGATTTCACGGGACAGGGACCACACCCAGGAGAACCTGACTTCTGAAAGCCCGTGCCATTCCCAGCCTGCTCTTCAGCCTCAGGGTGCCCAAGCTCTGCACCCCCCTGGGGGGCAGCTCACTGCTTGCTCAAAGAAGCCCACCTGCCTGCCTCTGCAGACTCCACTGCCTCCTCACACGCACATCCGCCCCAGTGCACAGGCGCTGTGACCCACGGGGCACAGCCAGGGCTGCAAACAACAGGTGCCAAGGGCGCTCGTGAGACAGGTGGGCCCACTGGACCAGCACACCAGCCCCACCCCACGGTGTGTCCGCCCAGCTCTAGCTGCCCCCAGGGTGGAAATACAAGATCCTTCCAGAAGAAAACCTCAGACACTCCTCTTCCTGTCTGCATCAAACTGCGCTTCTTTTCCTGCCAGGCGCCTGATGCCCCTACTCCACGGGGCATCAACATGAACAAGGCACTGTCCGGAGCTGAGGCCACACATCGGCGGAGGCTCACAGAGGGCGGCGTGCCATGTGAGAGAGGCCGGGCTGTGTGTTCGAAAACGGAACGACCCCCAGATGAACTGTGGCGTGAGGAGCAGTCAGTGCACACCTCTGGGACCCGCACGCGGGGTGTGCAGACGCGGAACTAGACACTGACCCCCTGCTGGCTGGGGCCTCTGGAGAGCCAAGCTGAAGGGGCCCGGGATGGAAATACTTCACTGTTACTGCCTGACGTTTTTCTGATTATTTTTAAGTCATGATAATAGTTTTCCAAATAAGTTATACCTAAATTAATATCTGAAACTCCTGATGCTTGTGGCTAGCGGCACAAGAGTCTACAAGCAGCTCCTCATGGCTCCCCAGAACAAAGAGTAGGAGGAATGGAGGGGAGAAGGGAGGGGGTGGGCACGGGAATGAAGGAGGAGAGTGGAAGGCGGAAGGGTTTGCCAGCCTCCCGGATAAAGAAAGGCTTAGAGATCTCAAGCTTGTAACTCCACCCTACGTCCCGCAGCAGAAAGAAAGTAGTTTTCCAGGAAGACCATGAGTGCGGACTGTGAAACCAAGCCCAACCCCCTCCGTGTAAAACTCTACATTCCCAAATGCCACCCCACCAGCACCCCACTAGCCAGCCCGTGGACTGGTCAGCCAGCAGTACCATCTCTCGGCCCTCCCCAGTATCAGCAAGGTTTAAGGTCCCAATGTTATGAATAGATCCCAATTTTAGCAGCTAAGGGAAGCTGTATCAACAGATTTCTAGGCCTGGCTCAAGTCCAAAGACAAGCTAAAAACAGTTTCTCCAAACTCCTAGCTCAAGCCCTAATCCCTTAACCACTCAACTCCATATATCTTTCAGGAAGTAGAAGTAGCAAGACAGGGTTGTGCAATGCATTTGTGTACTGTTTCCTTACTGAAGGGATGCGAAGATGTTGCTTAAAAGCCTCCCTTCTGCAGCACATCAATAAAGTCTCTGCACTCAGAGCAATGAGCAGGTCCTACCAAGCAACAATGTTCCCCCTGAGGAAGGTCTCAGATCCGCCCTGCTCTGCCCATTACAAAGGAGAACTGACCAGACCATCTGGGTGAGAGAATGGAGGTGAGGGCTGGGGAGGTAGTCCCAGCTCTTCCTGGACAAAATTCCTCCCTCAAGGTCACCACAGTGGACACACCCAGGTGACAAAGAAAGAAGAAATCCAAGGTGAACATAAGAAATTATTGTTACAAATCATACACATCTCGATTCAATGTTTTTCAAAATGTGAAGCCACTGTTTCTCAACATATCCTCCCACCTGGGCCTATACATTTCTGAAGGCAGCGTTTCCCATCTCTCAACCGTTTCCAAAAAAAAAATCTGCCCTCTTCAACTTACAATACACTGTCTTCCCCGGCCTCAAACTGATCCTTTTCAATGCCCTTTGAGTTTAGGGAACAAAAAAAAACTCAGGGACAAGAACTGGGCTCTAGGGTGGCTGGGGTCAGGATTCCTAACAAAGTTTTCAGAGGACAGCCCCCTTGCTAGTCCAGAAGAAGGATCAAGGGCGCTGTGAAAAGGATGGGGGAGGGAGGGGCTTGGTACAACTTTCCTCACCTTTCTCTCCCCAATTCAGTTTTCAATTTTCTTAAAACTTCTTCATCGTAAGCCTCCAATCACCATCCTGTGTCCTTTGAGAGAATCTATCAGGATAACCTCTTTGGAGTTCCAGAAAATTGTCCTCGTAACCTTCTGAGCCGACCCTGTGCCTTGACTGGATCTGGCCCAGGTAGTTTCAGAAGTGACTCTTTTCACGGACTTTTGTTTCTTAAGGCATTCCTCATGAGACCAAGTGTATTATTGAGAGAACTTGCCTGCAGCCACCCACAATCATGTGTAAACACATTTTGTTTGGAATAAGCCCATGCATGTATGGACTAGAACCTAGCACCAACACTTTTTTACTTGTCTGTTGCCTCTATTGTAGGGTGTGATTTCTTTCTCTCTTTTTTTGGTTCAATAGTTTTATTGGCATATAATTAATATAGCATACCATTCAACAGTTCAAACACATCAAAAAGTGTTACACAATCATCACCTCAATCCTTGTACCCACTGTTGTTTCCTGCCAACTTCCCCTACCACACCCGCAAGGAACCATGAATCCAGTTCCTGTCTCTACAGATTTACCTATCCTGGATTTCATATTCAGGAAAACAGTTTTAAACATAGACAAAAGAAGCTATAAGAATGACACAGTAAAATAGTTATAAATTTCAATCCAAAAGGAAGCAGAAAATATTTAAAAACTAGAACACATTTAAATGGATTATAAGGGAGATCAAATGATAGGGTGCTGTATTTTAACCTAACTGCATCTGCGACAATCCACTTTCCAAAGCATTCTGAATTTAGCAAGGCTAAATTTACATCCCTGGTTCATGGTAAGAAAGGATTCATGAGCTTATTCCACGTGTATTTCGCCTTCACTCTGTTTTCTAACTGAAACAGCTTTAAAGTCAAAAGGGAGACCAAATGAAAAGGTCCTATATTTTGACGTAACCACATCTGCCATAATAGACTTTACAATGCTGTCCGATAACAGGTCTATACACATCCCTCAACTCTGACCAGGGGCTTAATCCATGCAAATGAAATTTGGGCTTCCCCCTGTTATCCAGTCTTCTGCAAAACAAATGTTCACAATTTAAGCTCTGCTACCATTCCCTCGTCTAGATTTGAATTTTATTATTTACCATCCTTGGATCACACAGGCTGATGTGCTTCTTCTGCGTGGACTTAGTTGATGTCTCACTTAGGATGGCTGCTTGTTTGAAAACAAGCCTTTAAGACGCCAGACGTTATTCTGTCTGATAATTGATCTAGTTCTTAGTTGCCTCATTCTGTTCTAGTACCCATGTCATAAGATCGAATTATTCTTAAGATTGGTGCCAGAATTAAGTGGAAGCCCAAAATCCATTCCTGCATCTACGGGGTTTATATGTCTCTGGTTCCCCTTACAGACATCATTGTCATTTTATGTTATAGAACATGACCACTCATGCCCCTGGAACATCACCTCCACTGCCATCAAGTCAGTGATAACTCAGTGACTCTCTAGAGCCGGGCAGAACTGCCCCTGTGAGTGTAGGACATGCCTTTTAATGGCTGGTATAATGGTCAACAAAACCTAAAACCCATTGCCAAGTTGATTCCAACTCATAGTGGCCCCACATAGAGTCTTTGAGATCGTTCTCCCTGGAACCAGAGTGGGGGGAGGGGGGTATGAATCGTAGACCTCGAGTTTATCCCACAGAGCCACCAGCCTCGAAATTAAGGCGCACACATGAGAGTTCCCAAGTAATATAAGTACTTAACAGAAAAGAAGTCTCTTCCTCTCTGTACAGCCAGCACCAGCTCTCAGTATCTCTTGCTCGGAGCCCCATCATCTCATCAGACCAAGACCAAGCCCTCAGAAACCAGGTAGTCGCCTCTAGTAATGACTGCCCTACCAGCCCAGCTGTCCTCCTGAGACCAGCTTTAGGACTACCTACTCCAAGAGTCCCTGGATAGAAACTGCACACCCTGCTTACTATAGCGATACATATGCCTCATCCACACACACACACACACACACACACACACACACACTCATTCACTCACTCACACTGCACTTCCCTCATTATCTCAGAGGTCTTGGCAGCAACACCCACACCACCTCTGGCTCTGTTCTGAGCAGCCACCTCAAATGCACTTGTGTTCCTTGTTTCACAGGAAACACCTGAGACAGGAGACATGACTAAGAGACAGGTAGTACAGAGCACAACTCTTTCCCTGTAAGAGGTAAGGCAAGACCTCCATGGACCCAAAAGTTCTCTTCGTAGCCTCTTTTTTGCTCACAACAATGGGTTCCCAGGTTTCTGAAAAGATGGCTGAGACAGGAGGGTCCCACAGGTTCCTAGGTGCTGAGAGAGGGCCGTGGGAGAGGCTGGAGGGGCTAAGCACGTAGAGAAGAGAGGCAGAGAGGGCACTGAGAATGGACTGATTGGGAACAGGGATCTCAAGGCCTCAGCCAGGAGCTCCAGCCTAGAGGCCCCTGCCGTGGAAGGAGCGTACTTCCCCGAGCTTAGTCGGGCAGTGAGACAGCAGTCCCTAGACAGATGGAGGAGAGGGAGGTGTTCACAAAGTCATCAGACCGGTTTGGCAACCAGAAAGAAAGTCAAGTGGGAAGCAGGCACAGCAAGAGTATCAGGGACCAATGGTGCTTTGGTCTCACAGACAACAGCTGCAGAGCACTGGTGCAGGCCCAGCGCTATTCCCTGGGGGTGCCCAGGGACAAGGAGGCAAGAGATAGAGGCGAATAGAAAAAGTGTACCCAGCTTCGGGAAACGAGGACGCGATGCATGTCCTCAAGAACGTACAATGCTCTGAGTGGGGATGAACTCGGACCTGTACAAGGTCCAGCATGGGAGCAGGGATGCCCCCAAGTCTTCCTGGGCTGGGGCTGGGCCGATGAACAGCACTGAAAGGTTTGACTGGAGCTGAAAGGTTGGCATCAGACAGCCAATCACAGGCCAGGGGGGAAAACATCAGGGAGTCCCTGGAGAAGAGCAGGGCCTCTGTAGGAGAAAGATTCCGGCAGTTACAGCTGGCTCTCTCCTAGGCAACAGGTTGCTCCATTCCTAACAGCCACATCTACTCCAGTTCCTGCAGTGCAGCTAGCTGACACACTGAAGGAAGCCTAGCGTAAGTCTGTAAGCATCTCCACCCGGGACTTCTGTCCTGCCCTCCTCCAAACCTCACCATCCAGCAGTCAGGTCTCGGCCAGGCACAGCCCGAGGCCTCCTCCTCTCTGGCTCACCCTGATCTCACCCTCTGCTTCCGGCTGGCTCACCAAGCCTCCCACATGTGCAACATGGTTCTGCACAACATCTGACGGTGGAAGGAAGGGTCCAGTGCCCTCACTTCCTGCTGTACCTGAGTCTGGGACAGGACACTCATGGCAACCACATCAATCTCATGAATTGGGAATCAGAACTGTGACTCCCAATTCCAGGGGACACAGAGTCTGGGGCAGTCCAGGAGTGTACCCCAGAGGCAACACTGCCAATCGCCAAGGTTGCTAAATAGCGCAGGCACGGGGGGGGGGGGGGGGGGGGGGGGGCTCTACCTTCTGCTTTCTCAGTCCCACTCAGATGACCAGGCCAGCCTGCCAGCCTCCATCAAGAGTTTTGCCCCACCCAACTCCCTTGAGGCCCACAGAAGGGAAGAGGTAGGGTTTGCTGAACTCTGCTGAGAGTTGGTGGGCCCAAACCTGGTGGCTTTGGGTTCCTGCTTGTCAAACCCAAAGCTGGCTCTTCAGCTCACAGCAACTCTGCGAGACAGCCGCACTGATGCAAAAACCAAGTCCAGAAGGAAGGCAAAGAAGTCAGAAGGCATGCTAGGCCGCTCAGCTGGAAATGAGCCACAGCCCGAGCTGGCCTCTCCACTCTTGAGTCTAAGCATGCTATTTACCCTTGTGGTGTAGCAGAAACACACTTTCCCCGTTCAGGCCCCGGGCTGTCTAAACCCAAGAAAACACACAGAGGAGACACCAGGCATGTAGACATTCCACACACTGAATGATAGAGGCCAAGCAGAAACACAAACACTCACCTAGGCCTCCCTGGGGACTCTCTTGTGGACACCACCATCAAGCCCTCCACTCCACAGATGGGAAAGAGGAGGAAATAGGCCAAGAAAAAAGAGCCAACACTAGGCACAGGAACCTACCATCTCACCCCTTCACCACTGCCTGCTGGTCCTGCTGGGAGCCATCAGAAACCCAGGAGGGAAGAAGAGCAGAGTTGAAAGAGGAGGGGAATCTGATTAACCAGAGGAGGTGAGTCCATCCTTCAGGAACTCTCACCACCTCTACATTCCACACACCAGGCGGGCAGGCTCAGCCCCAGATCCCAGAAAAGGGATGGCCAAGAGGCAGGGGCTGCTAAGGTGCATCCACACGTTTCAGGAAGGTGGCAGCCTGCACTGAAGAGCATGCAGCTGAGAAAAGATAAGATGCCAGAGTAGTTAATGAAGGGGAAGGCAGGTGTGGGGAACTGAGAAACAGGAACAGAGTGTATGCGGGCAAATTCTTTATTCTCATATTTAAGAAGCCTGGGAGGCCAGAATTCTGGGTGCAGAGAGGCCGCCACACTTGTGAGTTGGAGATGAGCCCCAGTCACATTCTCATAATTAAAAATCATTCCCACAATATCCTCCCATCATAGTGCTACCTTAAAGTTACCTCTTACAAAGCACATAGCTGATTGCTATCTGGCCTCCAGCTCTATCTACAGGAGCAGACATGTTGCTATTGCTCTCCCTGCTCAGGGGACAGTCAGTCCCCCTTATCTGCTCCCAGCACTGGTGTTAGGTTACTCCTCCAAAGAACTCAGGGACCTTCAGGGTTAAAGAAACTATATACAATGATTTAAGAATACATTCTCCCACCTCTGCCCTTCCCACGCCTGACCTGGTTCTTGATACCATAGAGGAGGTGAACACCCCAAAACTTTTGTCTCTAAATTTCTTCCCCTCAATTACACAATGATCCTTTAGGACCCATCCGGATGTAGGCTGGATCCCACAGGCAGGAGCCCACCTTCCCTCTCCATGGGCACTAACACCCTTCTTTAAAGGTCACCAAGACCCAGCAGCAGGGAAGGGGAGCAGGGATCACTACCCAAGGTCACAACCCCTAAAGCACAGGGTCTGAGCTGCACACAACCCTAGCTAGAGTTCTTAGTCTGAAACTCAGAGACAAAAGTAAACAGAAGACTACCAGGGGCAGGGGCAGAGAAGGGAGGAGGGGGCTGCAGAGTTATTACTAAATGGGCATAATATTTGTATTTGGGTGATAAAATGTTTGGAAAATAGTGATGGTTACACAGTATTCAGAAAGTAACTGAGGCCATAAAATTGTACTCTTAAAAATGGATACAATGGTCAGTTTTAAGATATATATATATATATATGATCACAATTTAAGAATTCCAAGCAAGAAATCTGCCGCTACGTCTGGGCTCAAGAATGAATGAATGAATGAGCAGGAGACCCAGGGAACATCACTTGTCCACAGCCGGAGACTGAGAATGCTACTTCTGTCCATCTCTGACCTCCCTAATAAGCACTCTTGTTCATCCCCAAAATGTGTCACCTCAGCCCTTCTTTAACACAATACTAGCTCATGATCATTGTTCTAGTCAGCACAGACGGATACATTGCGAACAATGGCACCAGTATGCCAACCCTGGGCAGAGGTCACAGAGGCAGTGGGGTGGGGGTGAGGGGGAACATGTATTGCCCCCCTTCCATCCTCTTTCTTTGCCCTTAGAGGTTCAGTCTGGCCATGTGACTGGCTTTGACCAATGAAACGACACTTCCAGGTGGAAATTTTTAAGAATCAGCTCCAGGAGTGCTTGACTCAATTGATGTATGTATGGATTGTGATAAGAGTTGTATGAGTCCCAATAAAATGATTTTTAAAAAAAGAATTAGGTCCAGATAGGCTTTGCTCTGTCCCTCTTCTCAGGTGACCAGCAAAGTTCCAATTAGTCCGCCTGGACCCCACAGTGAGGGCAAAGACATATATAATAACAATGTAAAAAACGGGTGTGTGGTGTGAGTGAGATTTCTTGCTCTAAGCCTTGGAAATTTGAGATTGCTGTCACCGCGGTCAACTTTAATCTGCCCAGTCTGGCTGTGACTCTCCAATCTCCCCCATCTTCTATGCAGAGGAGTTTAGAGAAACAGACAATGATCACCAGGGGTGCCCCCTACTGTATGTCCAGCCTGAGCCTGAGCCCTGAGGAGGATGAAGATGCTCAGAAGCAGGGGATAAGAACTCCTGCCCTGAGGATAACTTCCTTTCACTCGGGTCAAGTGTGTTCACAACACTTATCATCTTTAGCCATCTCTGGGAGGAAGTCGCAGGCTGTTTCAGAAACCCCTGGTCCAGTTTCCTCACCTGCAACAGGGGGCCATGCAGGGCTGCTCCAACAGATTAAATGAAGTCATGCAAGTAAAGTTCCCACAACAGTGCTTGGCTTTTCTGCCACTCCCTTCTACATTAGTAAGCCTACCCAAAGTGGTATTTCTATAACCTTATCCAAAACCTTCTCTCGACTGTAAGCCCAGCAAAGGGTGCCCAGAAGTAGCACAATGGCATATTGTAAACATTGCCAAACTGAGAGCTTAACCCACAGGAAGTTAAAAAATGTCAAATTCCTGAGTACAAGGTGGCCAGTGAGAGAGAGAGAGAGAGAGACCTGGGAAAATGTTTTGAGACCCCAGGGCTCCCCCTGGTCTCCAAAAGAACTTCACTACCAACAAGTGACACACACACACCAAACCCCACCCCACCCTGCACCCGCCTACCCCCAAACGAGATGCACTCACCTGTCCCCAAAGACTATCGTCACTTAGCTGGTAAAGGTAGTAACGGACCTTTCCAGAACCCCTTTCGTCTCAGTACCATTTATTCCTAGAGACGGCCACAAGCCTCCAGACTCCTATGACCTGAGCAATGCTGCTAAGCCAAGACCATAAACGTGACTAAGCACCTGCCTCCCTACCACACACCCAGGCTACGCTTGCAACCCCTGGAAGCTAAGCCAATCAAGCCTGGCACCATAGGGAAGCTCCATCAGGGTTTCTGACACGAATTAAGGATCTCCTTGGGGATTACCGGGGGGGGGGGGGGGGGGGGGGGGGCCTTGGTGGCGCAGTGGTTCTGGCCTGGGCTGCAAGCTGCACACTGCAAGGTCAAGAATTCAAAACCACCAGCTGCTCTGTGGGAAAAAATAGTCCCATAAAGAATTGATGTCTCAAACCCACAGAGGCTGTTCTAGTCTGTCCTTAGGGTCGTTAGGAGTCGGAATTGACCGATGGCAGTGAGTTCTTTAATGTTCGCGGGGTAGCGCGGCACTGCTGTGCAGAGATGCCCGGCAGCCTACACCCCAGGTTTCTCCTGGGAGTCAGAGGTCAAGGCTTTTTTTGACGGCTTGGCAGGCGGCTGGACTCACTCCCACACCCCCAGGACGCCCGAGTGGGTGTCCGCATCGCATCTTAAGAGAGCGAGACCCCCACAAGTTCCTCTGCAGGCACTGCCTGGAGACCTGAGACTCCCCAGACTCCAGCGCCAGGGGCAGGTGAGGGGTGCCCACCCCACAGCTCTCCCGGAGCCCCACACCCACCAGGCCAGCGCTCAAGCGGCGACTTCCCGACTTCCTCGACTCCCCCAGCCCGGGCCGCTATGGGCAGATCGACTTTAGATCTCAGTTGAGTGTGCCCTAAACCTGGAGTCGAAGGCCCCCTCCACTCACGCACCGCAGACCCACTTATCTCAGGGAGCAGCGATGGCCCGGGACCAGCCAACTCCGTAGCCAACCGGGCACCCAACGCGGCCGAAGCAGCGGGTAGGTCACGACCCACTCCAACTCCGACCGCCCCAAACTCGCGCGGCACGGAGGCACAGCCGCCCGCGGACGGGGCCCGGAGCGCGCCCGGGCGTGCGCGGCAGGCCCACGGGGCGGCCGTCCCAAGCTCCCGCGGCGGGCGGCCTAGGGCCCAGGGGCGGCGGCGCGGGCGCGCACCGTGCCAGGGCCTCGCTCGGCCTGTGACCCAGCCGGAAAACGCGCACACGCCGGGGAAGCGGGCTCCGGGCGAGGGCAGGGCGAGGGCCGGGGCCGGGGCGGGCGCAGGGCGGCCGGCCCCTCCGGCCCCGGCGCGAGTGCGATCCGGGCGCCCGCCCCGAAGCCGGCGGCGCCCACTCCGCCGCGCGCCCCAAGAGTTGGGCTCCGCCGGCTCAGCGCCGAGGCCTCCAGCCCCTGGCGGGCAGACAAAGCCGGCGCCCACCCCGGGCTGGACGGAAGGCGTCCGAGGGCCGAGCCCGGGAGCCGGCTACCGCCCCGACGCCCAAAGGGGCTCGGGAGGCCGGCGGCGGACAATGAGGGCGCAGGGCCCCGCGCTGCCGCGGGGCGCCGAAGCCACTCACCCGGGTCGGGAGGCGCGGCGCGGCGCGGCTGCGGCGGAGAAGTTGGAGTAAGTTGGGCGGCGGGGGGCAGAGGGCGCGACTCGGAGCGTCCGGGCGGCGGGGCGGGGCGGGGCGGGGCGCGCGGGCGCGGGGCGGGGACGCGGCGCGGGGCTGCGAGCGAGGGGCGCCTCTGCCCGGCGTCGCTGGCGCTGCCCACGCGCCCCGGCCCCGCCCCTGCCCTTCCTGGGGCCCCTCCCCCGCCGCCCCGCCTTCGCGCTCGCGCCCACAGCGCTCCGAGGCCCGCTCGCCGCCGCCGCCGCCGCCTTTGTCCCCCCTGGGCGCGACTCCGGAGCCCGGGGCTGAGCGCCGTGCCAGCGCGCGTGCAACACGGGCCGAGGACGGGATCCAGCGGGCGCTTGTGGCCCCCTGGTGCCCTCGTCCACCGGCGGAGGTGTGCTGCGTGGATGCCACTCGGCGCCCAGTGCCCTGCCAGGCAGGGGTAGAGCGTGGGGCCCGAGGGCTGCCACATCCTCGGAGGCTTCTGGAGTAGAGTGGGCGGAGGAGTTTGGGAAAATGGCTGTGTTGAAAATAGAAGGCGTTCCGGTGGTGCCTGCAGGCTGGTGGGGAGAGGGGAGAGGAGGGAGTTGGCATTTAAGATTTTTCTTTTCGCAGCAAATGGCAAGGTAAGAATTCCCTTCCAGTCTTGGTTCGGAAAATACGGAGCGTTGTTGGCACTACCTGCTGAGATCTGTGCCTGGCACACATCTTGAGGTGAGGGCTGGATTCGGGGTGAAAAACGTGGTCCTGCTGAGTAACAGAAAACATGGATCGGTTCCACCAAAGAGCTGTGCGGCTGGTTGTCCCACAGTTTAGTTAAGCCCGATGGCAGTGAGGACAATTTAAAGACACAGTGCGGCCTGTTCCCAGCTCCAGCCTGCCTGTCTGCAGCACCCCAGTTAGTTAAGAGCCTCCCTGGGAAACTTGAATCTGAGGCTACTATTTTTTTTCCATTAAACTTATTATCAATCGAGAATAGACAAGCAAATCAAATGATCACAAACTAGGCGAGGAAAACCCTCACCGTGATGATGGATTGACCCTGTGGCTGCAGCAGCGGGCACCAGCATAGGGATGGTTGTGAGGATGGCAATAGGCCAGGCAGCGTTTCCTTTCTGTTGAACTCGGGGTCTCTGGGTTGGGACTGACTCAAGGCCCTCTAACAACACCGAAGTAAATGGGGCGACAAAAGCAAGTGGCTGGGACAGACTAGGAAATCCTTCGGTTGGAGAGGTCAGGGAAAGCTGCTTGGAGGAGGCAACATGGCAATGTCCAAAAAGAGTGAGGAGTTCACCTTAGGCAAGGAGGGCAGAGACATGCCTGGTCCAGAAAGCAATTAAGTGCTGAGGCCTAGAAAAAGGGCAACGGTCTGGCTATATCAAACGATGTGTAGAGGAGAGGCCCAAGACAAAGTGGGGAGGTGGGCAGAGGTGGGTGGTACCCCGAGGCCCTGGTATACATGCCAAGGGATGCAGAGTTTTGATTTAAGATATTGACAAGTTTTTTTGCAAAGCAGAGTACCACGTACTGATTTATTGCTAGGTGAAGGAAATAATATTGCTAGGTGGGCGGTAGGCAAGAATCAATGGGGTCAGTTAGATGGGTCGGGTGGCTTGGACACAAGAGGTGGCTATGCTGAGATGAGAGATGCTAATTTAGACATGGGCTCCATTGGACACGTGGATAGTGGACATGGGAGGAACAGAAAACCAAAGAGGGCTCGGGTTTTCACATGGACAACCATGTGCAATAAATTCTCACTTACTGGGTGGGGTAACGAGGTTAAAAGAAATCACATCTCGAGGGGGAACATCAGGAGTTGTGTTTGACCAGGCTGAGTTGAAGGTGCTGGTCAGAGAATCTGGGTTGTCCAGTTACTGGATACTCAGGAGAGAGGCCTGAACGGGAGGTGGATGCTTTGGGGGGCACCTTGCGACAATGGTCATGATTAACCTTGAAGAGGTTACCTAGGTTGAGAAGGAACCTGGGGAATTGACAGGAAAACCAGACCAGACAAGAAAAGGAAGAAAGAGCAACTGGGAAGGCAGGAGGAGAACCAGGGCAAGCCAGACCCCAGAGACTGAGAAAAGAGCGTTTCCGGAAAGGAGTGGTCAATCAGCTGTGTTCGGTGCTGCTCAGAAATCAGGGAAGACTTACTGACTCTAACACTGGAGAATCAATGATGGTCATGATAGAGCGGTGTCCCTGGCGACAGGCCCTGGTGGAACGTCTCATATTTGAACCGAATGTTTAACAAGGGGACGGGGAAATGAGACACAGAATAGGTTGTGGAATAGTGGGAGGCATGCTTCAGATGAGGATCCCTGGTAGCACAGTAGGTTAAGCATTTGGGCTGCTAATGACAGGTGTGGAGGTTGAAACCGACCAGCAGCTCCATGGGAGAATCTTGAGGTCTGCGCCTATAAAATGTCACAGTCTCGAAAACTATAAGACTGCTGTGAGTCAGAATGGACTCGCCACTGGATTTAGTAGAGGTTCCCAGTCGCTCCTAATTGTCCATCCTCTTTTTCCTTCAAATTAGACATTCCAATTCTAGCCAGTGACACGGCCTCCCAGAACAATGGGAGTGGTTTCTCAGCCTTCCCTGTAGCTAAATCTGGTCCTGGGACTCAGCTCTGGCCACGGACAACAACGTGCTGCCCTGGGGGTGTTTTGAAAGGGAAGGGAGATGCTTTCCTCACCCAGTCCTCTGTGATGCTCACTAACATAGAGAGATGAGACGTGGTTGGCCCTCAAGCAGCAATATTGGACCTCAAAGTAGAAACTATGTGTCTGGGTGTTAGAATAACATGTGAGAATGAGCCTGGATCCCTAATGTTAGGGAAGCCACCACACTTGTCCTGGGCGCTTACCCTGTGACTGTGTATCAGTTAAAAAAAACAACACTGAGGCAAAACACTAAAGGCATGAGCAAGTGGGGGTAGGGGCAGAGCCAGGAGCTCCTGAGGGAGTGCAAAGGATGGACTCGGGGGGCAGACTGTGAGAACCCATCAGACTTGACTGGAGGACACGCCTAGAGTTCAAAATCAGACCTTGATCTATTTACAGGTTTTTCTTTATTTTTAAATTTTTTTAAGTTATTCTTTTCTGGGTCATTGGTTTTCTTTGTTGTCATCATTGTGTTCACTTTTGTCGCTTTGTCTTGCTATGCCTTGTTTTTGGGGTGCATATTATTATTATAAGATAATAATATGGGGTGCCTTGTTTTTGGGGTGCTTATTATTATTATAAGATAGGCTGGATGAACAGTTTGGAGGAGAAAACAACGGGACCGATGGTTCTGGGGGGACATGGGAGAGGGGGAGGTGGACGTAAGGAGGTGGTGTTGACTGACCCAGAGGCAAGGGAGCAACAAGTGATCCAAAATTAGTAGCTAGGAGGCTGTGAGAGGCCTGGTAAGGGCAATGTAACCGAGAGAAATTACTGAAACCCAAATGAAGGCTGAGCATGATAATGGTACAAGAGGAAAGAACTAGGAGATAAAGGATATTTATTGAGGTCTAAATAGAGGCATTTACATATGTAAATATATTTATATAGGATGGGGAACTAGATCTATATGCATATATTTATAGGTTTAGTATTAAGGCAGCAGATGGACATTGGACCTCCACTCAAGTACTTACTCAATGCAAGAACACTTTGTTCTATTAAATTGGCATTCCATGATGCACACCTTCCAGACAAGATCGCTGAAGACAAATGTGTGCATAAGCAAATGTGGTGAAGATAGCTGATAGTGCCCGGCTATCAAAAGATATATCATCTGGGGTCTTAAAGGCATGAAGATAAACAAGTGGCCATTTAGCTCAGAAGCAACAAAGCCCACATGGAAGAAGCACACCAGCTTGTGTGATCATGAGGTGTCAAAGGGATCAGGTATCAGGCATCAAACAACAAAAAATCATATAAATGAGGGTGTGTGCAGAATGGAGACCCAAAGCCCACCTGTAGGCAACTGGACACCCCCTTACTGAAGGGTCACGGGGAGGAAATCAGCCAGTCAGGTTGCAGGGTAACAACGATGAAACATACAACTTTACTTCTTAAATGCTTCTTCCCCCCACTATCATGATCCCAATACTACCTTACAAATCTGGCTAGACCAGAGGATGTACATTGGTACGGGTAGGAACTGGGAATCCAGGACAAATGACCCCTTCAGAACCAGTGGTGAGAGTGTCGATACCTGGAGAGTGGAGGGAAGGTGGGGTAGAAAGGGGGAACCAATTACAAGGATCTACATATAACCTCCTCTCTGGGGGATGGACAACAGAAAAGTAGGTGAAGGGAGATGTTAGACAGTGTAAGCTATAACTAATTTATAAATTATCAAGGGTTCATGAGGGAGGGGGAGCAGGGAGGGAGGGGTAAAATGAGGAGCTGATGCCAGGGGCTTAGGTGGAGAGCAAATGTTTTGAGATAGATTAGGGCAATGAATGTACAAATGTGCTTTACACAATTGATGTATGTATGGATTGCGATAAGAGTTGTATGAGCCCCCAATAAAATGATTCAAAATACCAAAAAAAGCAAATGTTTAAAGAATGATGATGGCAACAAATGTACAAGTATGCTTGACACAATAGTTGGATGGATGGATTGTGGTAAGAATTGTACGAGCCCCCAATAAAATGATTTTTTTTTTAAAGTAACTTTCTGCCATCGGGTCGATGCTGACCTACAGCACCCCCGAAGGAAAGGGGAGAACTGCCCGCCATGAGTTTCCCAGGCTGTAAGTCTTAATGGAAGTAGAAAGCCCCATCTTTCCCCTGTGAAGCAGCTGGTGGTTTGGGACTGCTGACCTCGGGGATCACAGCCCAGCACCACCAAGGCACTCAGAGCCGCCTCCAATGCCAATGCCTACTGAGGGCTGGATGAAAATAGGCCCAGTGATCAGAATGATTCAGGAAGGAAGGCAAATGGGCACTAATAGGATAGAAGAGGCAGAGGGTGTGGAGACAGGCGGTTTCCAGTGAGAGCTGGAGATGGGTGGGGAAATGATAATGATGTGTCCTTCACTCCGGGTGGGAGGAAAGTCAAGTTCTTGGAACAAAGGAGGCCATTGATACAACCTGTGAACTAGGTGATGTCCTAGATCCTGCAAGCCCATGTGACACCTAAGGGACCACGAGCACACTACTGTAGGGCTTGAAGGGTGGGCAGCAGATAGTCCAAGCCCAGCCCTGCCTTCTCTACCCTGCACCCCAGCGGCCTTTGACCCACCTGTGACACCCATCTGCCATGGCCACTTAGCTTTATGAGACCCGGGAGGCTTTTTCTGACCCCGCCCCCCTTTTCTACCAAAGTAGGGTGGATTTTTAGGACATGGGTGATATTCAAAAGCATAATAGGTCTGTTTTTATTTTGCTTTAAAAAACAATTGACATCGATTTTATTATGGTCAGTGAGTGGGTGAGTTTCTAGGCTAGCCCATGGAACTGCATTTGCAAAGAACGTAATTGAAGTGTAACTCAGACAATGCAAGGCAGATAGATAGTAGGAACAAAACTCTACCCAGGGTAGGGAGAGAAAGAAGCTGGCCGACCTGGAGTTTGGCTGAAATTTGAAATGAAGAACTCTGTCTTTACCTTCTTTCTGGCTTTCTCCTGGCTCCCAAACGCACTGCGCTCTCACCCTGGACTGTACTCCACAGCACCCAAGCCTGACCCCATGCTGGTATGCCATCTTCCCCACCTCAGTGGTTGGGAAGCACCGCGTGTGTTGGGAGGCATACAGTGCCTCCACTCTCCTTGTTTTCAGTGGCTTGATCTTAAGCAAACCACTTTATCTCTGAGCCCTGGTTTACTCCTTTGTAAAGCCAGAGAAACAGACATAAAACCCACTCACGAGCTTGGAGCAAGAATCAATGAGATGGTTTTTTAACTGCCAAATGATAGCTCCGGAAGGGGCAGGCTGCCATGGATATTTACATTGGAGCAATCTACACTCGAAGGAGCTTGGCCCAAAGGAAGGACGGGGTGGAATTACTGAAGGATGCTGGGGTTGCTCACAGAATTGAATGAGTTTACAGCCCCAGTGAGATAAAGTCAATGAATACGGCCCTTCTGGCCATCATCCCGGGTGGGATGTATTATAAATTCTAGCCTCCCTGCCTGTAGTTCTAATCCCGTTTTGGAGGGAGAGATCTTCTATGCTGGTGGAGAGCGGTAAAGTAGCCTGAACCAAGGCACTACCCTTCGTTTCCTTTGGGACATGAAAGGCAAAACCACACCTCCATCAAAGCCACTCCGTGATGTGTAAGCAGAACACGAAGACAGGGGGAGCCCAGGACCATCAGGGAAAGAGCCCCCAGTGGAGCACTTTCCAGATCTCTGTGTGGAAGCGACGGAGGCCAAGACCAGAAGCACCAGATGCTGCAGCACAGAGACCATGGGGCACACCAGGGGACCCAGGCTGAGACCGGAGGCTGAGGCCAGGAAACCGTGAGACAACAGGGGCACAGCACCAAGACTCTGAGATGGTGAGGCAGAGCAGCAGGCTGGCTTCCTGGCCCATGGGCGCAGAACCCTCCTCTCTGCACCCATGGCTGAGAGACTGACTACGAGAGACTTGGATGCTGACGGGGAAGACTTAACCAATGAGTTAACCTTCGTGTTGACTGATCCTGACTTGTACCCCATTAACTTGCCTAATCAACCCCTACATTGTGAGCACTGTCCGTGAGTTCTGTGTGACTGTGGTAGTGACAGAACTTCGCGTCAACTTGAAGTGTAGGGGCGGAGTCTAGCCTGTCAATCAGGGTCCTGGAGCCCTCCCTCTGTCTGCTTCACCTTCCTTTGGATGAGTCATGCTGAGACCTGCGCAAGCCCTGGAGATGCATGGACACCACCCTTGGGTCCACAAGACTTTGCACCCACCTGCCTGTGATCTTCCTGCATCGTGGCTCTGTGAGTCTGATGAGGGATCTATGGACTGGTATTGGACTTACGGACTTGAGTTGGATTGGACTGAGATGTTTTCTTTATATACAATTACTTCTTGATATAAAGCTCTTAATTGTGTGAGTGTCTCTGGATTTGTTTCTCTAGTCAACCTGGCCTAACACAGTGGCCATTAGAGTTCATCATTGAACCCCACAGAAAAATAGGATGCTCTAGGAGGAACAGATGGTGTTTGGATAGAGTAAAGAAAGATGGGGCATGAAGGTATGCCTTGTGGCAATAGCAAAGCCAGAGGAGAGCATAGACTGCCTTCCCTCTTGCTATTTTTATAGAGTGACTCTGGAAACTGGGGGCGGGGGTGAGATCCTGGGAACTAGGGGTCACCCAGACTAGAAGCTTCTCCCTCTGTCACTCTGTTGTACAATGGCAGTGTCGAACCTCCCAAAATCATAAGGGCAGTGAGGAGGATCCGCATCAACAGCTCAAGGCTGATTCCCATGCTGACAAGGTCAAGTGTACCTCCTCTCTCCAAACTTAGTCAATTCTGACACCAGCAGTTACCCCCATGACATGTCCTTCTCTTTTGGGCTCTATAATGTATTACGTGACCACACAGAACTGGCATACAATGTACACGTATATGGGGGTTATCAGAGACATAGCATGTTTTAATTCAGGATCAGGTATGGCTCAGGATAAAATTCTTTGGTCAGAACAGCCTCTCAGCCATGCTCACAGATAGACCTTTTCCTAGCTCTTGGCCTCAGGTGTTCCAGAGCTCTTTGGTGCTGCCAATAAATGACCAGGGGCATGCTATTCCACCAGTACGCCTCAGCGCAAAGGTGCTCGCCTCTCACACACTTCGGGGTCACAAATCTAGTTTCACTGACAAATGCCTGGGGATACCCTACCCCTGCCTGAAGTCACTGAACTGTGTAACCTCCTTGCCCTTTAGGTTTGGAAGCTGGTCCTTTTGCTGCCATTTCTCTGCCAGTGTTGTTAGCCATCCTGCCCCATTTCTGGTGTTAGCAGCTCACTCGTTCTCTTCCTGGTGGACGTAGGGGATCTTCTCTCTTAGCAGACTCTTGAATGCCAGCTATTCCAGGTGTCCAGGTTTAAGCCTGAAAGGAATCAAGGTAGAATGGTAGCATTGTTGCAAGTGTGTTTCATAAAGACCCTGTTGGCTGCAATGAGAAGGGCAGACTTGAGTTAAGAAGGAAGCGTTTGTGCTGGTCCAGTAAAAAGATGGAATGGGAGAGAGAGGGACAGATCCAAGACACATTTAGGAAGTAGAGTTGATATTAGTTGTAACTGATATCAGGAAGATATGATCAAGGATACCGTGCAGCCCTGTGTCTGTCTTGTGAAGGGTGACGACTTGTCCCTCTCTAAAGTGCCCTGTCGGAGGTGGCCGCTGTGTGCTGTAGAGTCCATTTGGACTCATAGCAACCCAGTAGGACAGGGTAGAACTGACCCAAAGGTTGCCAAGGCTATAAATCTGTATAGAAGCAAGATTCCCCCGTCTTTCTCACACGGATCAGCCACTGGCTTCCAACGGTACCAGGCAGACTATTCGCTCCAGATCCCCTAGGGCTCCAGAGCAGAAGGGAGCCCTCCGTGTGCCCTTTGGCATTCAGGAATGGCATCCAATCAGAAGCTCTGCATTTGGGGTCCCAGTCAGCTTTTTGCAGTGGCAGGCCAATCCATTTCCTGAAGCCAGTTGGCTTTGTTGCTGCCAGCGGTTGAGAAAGCTCTCCTTTAACAAGAAGACAATGCAGGGCAAGGCGGGTCTGCACCTCCACAGGGTCCTTGGCTCCCAGACCTTGTCTGTCTGTCTGTTCTGACTCTTCTTCCTGCGTAACTTTCATCCTCACGTGGCTTGTGGCCCTACAAAGCTGCTCAAGCCTCAGCCTCCACCTACTTTCTCAGCGAGAGGAGG
Organism: Tenrec ecaudatus; assembly: GCF_050624435.1. Classification (NCBI taxonomy): domain Eukaryota; kingdom Metazoa; phylum Chordata; class Mammalia; order Afrosoricida; family Tenrecidae; genus Tenrec; species Tenrec ecaudatus. Next base: position 89,608,835 of record NC_134539.1, on the reverse strand, counting down.
AAGGACAAAGGAGCGGGGCCTGTGCTCCGGAAGCAAAGCTGCCCCAGAATGGGGACCCTGGGCCTGTTGAAAGAAAGAAGAGCAAGGAGTAGCACCCCAGGGGGTGCAAATAACGGAGGGATTCTCTCGGGATGGGAGATGAGATGGGAAAAGGACTCAGGGCAGAATCCTCCAAATTTTAAGAAAGGCAGGCTGAGAAAGGAGAGGGAGCAGGGAGACTAGGCAGGTGGTCAGTGAAGTAAGGGAAAGGCCAAGGGTGACACAGAAGGAAGTCAGGGAAGGAAGTGCTAAGAAGGTGTGGTCACCAGCGAGAAGTGCACCCACAGTGACCATTGGAGGTGGCTGCAGCTTCAGAGGCAGCTTCAGTGGGTGGCAGGGTGGGGGATTTTAAAAGCCAAACTGAGAACGAAGAAGGTGTTCACTGGGAGATGGAGAGGGCTTCAAGGGGAATGCTTGTTTTCTTGGTCTGGTTTATGAACAAGGGAGAGATCGAGGATGATGCCTGGCAGGAAGAAACCGTGGAAGGGGAGAGAGTGAACATTACTGAAGGAGAAGGTTCTGAGCCAGGGCGAAACTGAAGGAGCGCTGGGATCCCATGAAGACAGGAAAAAAGGAGGAGAGATTAACTGGTGGTGCTGCTTGTGGGCGTGATAGGGCTTTCTAGGCGAAGGCTGTCTTTTCTCAGGAATGTGGCGTAATGGCCTGTCTGTGTAAGGCAGGTGGAAGTTAGTAGCTGTCCAGGAGTTGGCGGGATTCCAGACTTGGGAGATAGTGAGGGATGGCGGGATAGGAGCAGGAGTTGAAAGCCTCGCTGAGAATGGAATCCAGAGTCACAGTCACAACCCTGTCAGGCGCATGACTGTCTTCATCTGGGCTTGTACGCTGGGCTGGGTGCAGCGGACACGTTAGAGGTTTTGCAGGGAGGGCGTGATAGAAGAACAGTGGATTCTAGCATGTCGGGGAGAAACCGTTTGAAGTGCTCTAAAATGAGACCTGGTTGGCAGGGTGGAAATTGACACATGGAGAAGATTCTAGAAGATAAGGTGAGATGGAGGTGAGACTGGAGGGCCTTGATAAGGGCAGAGAACATGTATGGTCAGAGTGTAGCGATCAGGTTACACTGGGAACTACCATGGGTCTCTAATTGTTTGACCTCTGTAGCCCCTGCCATGGCCCCCTTGCCTGCAGACGACATCCAGTCCACGCCTGTTCAGATTCCGCCCTGTGATGGGAGGCTGTGTGAACAGCCAGCATAGGGGAGAACATTCCTGAGGATCAGTCGCTGTTAGCAGTGACCAGGGCCACTGTCCTTTCTCTAACCTCGGTGTCCCCCTCAGACAATGCAGGTGGGGGAGAGTGCAAACGTGTCCAGTGTGGTCTCCAGGGCCCTCGGAGCCCTAAATGCTTGTGAGTCATGGAGAAAGCTTTTGAGTTATTCTAACCAGAGACAAACCAAAGAAGGAAGCCCAGATGGGAACAAATCAGACCTTGCAGGGAAGGAGCAGATCAAAGGGGTTGAGAGAGCATGGGCTCTGGAGTCAGCCAGTCTGGCTGAGACGCTGCCTGGACCACTCGGTTGGAAAACTGCTCATGTCTGCTTGGGATAGGAGCTCTGGGGGAACCTTGGATGTGAAAGGCCCCTCACAGTGTGTACAGCCTTCTGGGATAATCTCATGTGAGCTGACCTCCACAAAACAGGCATTCAAAAGCAATGAGGAAACGGGCTTCCGGGAGTCACCCGGGCCAGGACAGTCTGCTCCAGGTGCAGACCTGAGTCGCCTGCTTCTCTGGATCTCAGCCCCAAACGGTGTCCCTCGAGAGCCATGAGCCTAGGGATCCTTGGGTAGGCTGAGCCCCTGGGACTCTAGGCTCAGAGCCTTCCTAAAAGATGTCACCCTAAGAGATGAAAAGAGCCCCATCCCGACCTACCTGAGGCACTGCTGCGCACAGGTGAATGCCGTAGGCTTCACAGCTGCCTCTGGTCCTCTTGCAGCTCTGGGGACCTTGAGCTGGACCCACAGGCACACAGTGCCACCTAGGGGCTGCTGTTGTTAAGCACCTTTGAGTCGGTTCTGACCCATAGTGACCTTATGCACCACAGAATGAAATACGGCCTAGTCCTGCCCCATCCTCACAGTTGCTCCCATGCCCGAGTCCACTGTTGAAGCCGCTGTGGCACTCCATCTCCTTGAGGCCCTTCCTCTCCTCCACTGCCCCTCCACTTTACCAAACAGGTTTCTGACATGTCCGAAGTCTGTAAGACCAACCCTGGCCAGCCTTGCCTCTAGGAGCACTCTGGTCATACTTCTTCCAAGAGAGACTGCTTTGGCCTTTAGCAGTCCATGGTACTTCCAATATTCTTCTCCAGCCCCACCATTCCAATGCATTGATTCTTCCATCCAACTTTTCACGTGCATATGAGGCCATGGAAAATACCATGGCTTGGCTTGGGTCAGGCACACCTTAAATTTCAAAGTAGCATCCTTCCTTTTCAGTGTTCTAAAGGTCTTGTGCAGCAGTCTGCTGAAATACTGAGCTTATCAGGCCAATAGGTGGGTGGGTGAGTGGGTGGGTGTTTGGGGTGGTTTTCTGCCTTTTTGTGACTGCTGCTTTCCTCTTACTGTAGCGCCCTCTGCTCTACCACTTCCTGTCCTACTCACCCACCCGGAACCACCTGCTGTGTACCTAGCTTCTCCCCCACCCCCGCTAGCTTGCTCTCCAGATCTCCCTGCCAGTGCCATTGCCCCTCCTTATTTCTTTGCTAAATTCCCTTGAGCTCCCCCTCGAGGTCTCAACAACTCCTGCGTGGAAGAGTCCTTCCTAATGTACTGACCACACCGTCCCTATTGCCAGCCTAGATCGCTCAGAAGTCCCAGCCCATCTAGAACGAAAATCTGATCACATCACCCCCCCCTTCACCAACCCTTGGAGGTTGGTTCATTGGATGCAAACTCCTTTCCGGCTTCTGCAGAGAACCTAACCACTCAGCAACTACACCTCTGACCACAGGCCTCCAACGCATTTGGCGGCCCTTCAAAGAAGTGGTGCCTCACAGACCTTCAGAAGGAGTGCTCAGGATAGAAGGAAGCTGCCGGCCCAAAGCCCTGCCCCACCCTGCCCATCAAGGTGGGCGTGCTGGGGGGTAGCCTGATAGCAGACAGGGCTGCCTTGCCTCACTCTCTTCCTGACAACAGAAGAATGGTCCTGCACCAGCGCTCCCTGTGGGGTCAGCTGAGACCTCCTAGCCATGGTCTTAGTGGCTTCAATTTCTCCCACGACCTCCTTCCTACACACCCCTCTTGGTCAGCTACTCTTTCCTTTGCACTTCTGCTCTGCATAGGTGCTGGCTTCGCCTGAGCATCCCCTTGGCCCTGCCTTGTACCCTTATGTGGACACACAGGCCATACAAAACCACGTGCAGTGGAAAACTTGAGGAGGACAGAGCTGCAGGCTTGCCCCCCGGTCATCGCTCCCACTTCTAGCCAATTTGCTCCCACTCAAGGTTCCACAATGGAGGTTACCCCAACTTCCCTCTTGATTCAGACAGCAAGCTTCTGGTGACTCTGAGCAGCATCACCATCCACATCCCTTCTTGGGCAGAACTTCTGTGACAGGTCTTTATGCTTCTGGTTGGTCTGCGAGGGCCGGAGTTGGGGTCCAACACCCACAAAGTTCAGTTCTGCTCAGAGCAGGATGTTTATATTCAGAGGTGCTAGGAGAGGCTAGTAGTTCCCCGTGGTGTCCAGCAGGGGTCAGTGGTGCACATAGATGAAGCCCACTGCCTGTCCTGCGTGCTCCCAGGACTGCTGATAGAAATAGTGAAGCAGCAAATTTAGATCCACGCATTACCATTTTAGTAACCCGTTTTAGCATGCGTATTCCAATTCAGTTTGTACTGATTATATCGTTATTGTAGATTTCTTTTTAAGGTGCTTGAAACGTGAAATCCTGCAACATTTTGGAACTGGGAAGAGTTTGTCAGTATGGTATTATTTTATCCTTACCACCTTATTTCCATTTTGCCTTTTATTGTTTCTGTTGGGTTTCCCAGTTTGTGACGCACCGGGGGAGTGGATGCATAGTGATAACAACTGAGACAAGGGGTGACAGGGCACGCAGGGGTGGGGCTAGGAGATAGGGAGGGAAAGGAGATTTCAGGAATAAAAAAATGAAGGTAGGAGTGGGGGGAGAGAGCACTAGAACTGACTGACTGCACAACTTATTTTAAAGGCTATTTAACCATGGGGGGTGTTCTAAAATTGATATAGTAATGATTTCACAATTCTTTTTTTATTTTTTATTTTTCCAGGACAGCTTTGTTTCAGACTAGGCCATGAACTCATAGGGGATGGGCTGCAGCAGCTCAGGCTCCTTCCTATTGGTCCGCACAAAGGGCAGGCTGGCGCGTCAGCTGCACCCAGGTGCCCTTCTCCTTGGCCTCCTTCTTCTGGTCATTCTCCTTCACACGCTTCAGGAAGCTGTCCTGGCTCTTAGAGTGCTTAATGTGCTCAATGTGCATGTTGATTCTCTTGGCGAGGATCTTGCCCTTGACTTGCTTGTTCACGATAATGCCGACAGCGTGCTGGGTCACGTTGTAGACGCGTCCGGTTTTGCCGTGGTAGCATTTGTGCAGCATCCCCTTCTGAACAGTGCCCATGCCCTTGATGTCCACAATGTCACCTTTCTTGTTCGTGGCCAGGGGAACAACGCCATGCTTCCTGAGGGCCTGGAGAATATGTAGCGGGTGCCCCTCCTCTTTACCTTGGTGTTCGTCATTTTGGCAGGTCACTGCAAGATGGCGGTTCCGGCCGAAAAGCGATTTCACAATTCTTGACATGAGTGGACAATTGAACTATTGAATTGTATGATATGTACATTATGTGCCAACTAAACCGTTAAAAAAAAGAGTCTAAGCAGGTGTATTGTACTGGGAAGTTTGGGCGAATTATTGTGATTTATTCATTATAGGTGTGATTTTTGAATATTTAGATGACAACAACCACCAAGTTAATCCTGACCACTGGCAGCCTTGTGTATGTAGAACAAGGTGTTGCCCAGCCTCACACCGTCCTCTCTGTCCCTGGTGTGTTTGAGTTCACTGGTGCTGGATGTTCGCTGTTGTGTCACATGGAAAAAGCCGTGCTTCCGATATTAAAAACACTTCTCATTGTCAGATGGGCGGCGGTTTCCAGAGTGACTTTGTTTTCCACCCCTTGGCGAGGGAGGCTCACACCCTTGCCAGGCCCCCTGATGTCCTACAGCCCCTCCTCAGGATGTGCTCACAGCAGGTCCTGCTAAATCCCTAAGGTTTCCCGTTGGCTAGTCTTTCGTAGTAGATTGCTAGGCCTTTTTTTCCCTAGCGTGTCTGAGTCTGGAAGCTCTGCTGAAAGGAGTTGGCCATGTATGACCCCGCTGGCGTTGGTACACCTGTGGCATAGTTCAGCATCACCGTAGCATGCAAAGCCACCACAGGGTGACAAAGGGATGGCGCTCACTTAGAGACCTTTTCATTTGTTTGAACTTACTGACTTGAACGTTATACAGGGTACTGAGCTGCCCTGTTTCTTTCTATGCACAGGGCACCACCGCCCCAGCCCAGTTACCAAGCCCTGCTGGCCTGATGAACTGCAGGAGCCAGTTGAGAGAGCAGTACTTAATGTGACCGAGGCCCTGGGGGAGAGGCTCACCTGTTCTCTGCTCTACAGCCATACTTGGGTCAGAGGAGGGTCAGGGTCTCCTGAAGAAGTAGTAAGAGCCATCTCCCTTCGAAGGTTGCCAATCTCTGCTCTGGACTCCCGGAGTGAATGACCAGGCTGTCTCGGAGCCCTTGCTAAACTCTTTCCCACAGCCTCCACTGTGCCCCACGTGTCTGGTTCTTTGTGCAGGATATTCTTAGGATAAGATCTGCTTTGAGGGTCATGAGAGTTCAAGGGTCAGGACAGTCAGGGCCAGGCCCAGTGAGGACTCACCTGTGACAGGTGCCGTTGCAGCTCCTTTCAACCAGGATCCTTTGGGAAAGTAGAGTCACCAGGTGGTACCAACGGTTCATGTGCTTGGCTGCTAACCAAAGGGGTGGGGGCTTGCGGTGAAATAAGGCACCCCCTGACAAAATAACGAGGTATAAATTACCAAGGGCACATGAGGGAGGGGGGAAAGGGGAGGGAGGGGAAAAAAAAAGAGGACCTGATGCAAGGGGCTTAAGTGGAGAGCAAATGCCTTGAGAATGATTGGGGCAGGGAATGTATGGATGTGCTTTATACAATTGATGTATGTATATGTATGGATGGTGATAAGAGTTGTATGAGTCCCTAATAAAATGTAAAAAAATAAAAGAGGAGAAAAAAATGATTAGGGCAAAGACTGTACAGATGTGATTTATACAATTGATGTATGTATATGTATGAACTGTGATAAGAATTGTATGAGCCCCTAATAAATTGTTAAAATTAAAAAAAAAAAAAGAAATAAGGCACCCCCAAGGAAAGCCTGGGCGAGTCCCACAATCAGCCATTGAAAACCCCAGGGAGCTCAGCTCTGGTCTGACGTACATGGGGCCCCCATGAGTCAGAGCCAGAGTGAAGGCAGCTGCTTGGTTTTATTGGTGATGAACTGAGACAACGGGTGATAAGAACGCGGAAAGCGCTCCGCAGACTAAGGCCTTTCAGGTCTGGGACTGAACTCACCCCCGTGGTGCAATTTTCAACCACAGACGATAAGGGGCCATAGATAACCTATAGGACAGGCAAACTGCCGGAGTGGAAGCTGCCCGTGTAACTCGACCAGAGGGAAAGCCTCGTCTTTCTCCCCCGGAGTTGCTATTGGTTTCAAACCGCTGAACTTCCGGTTCCCCAGGGCGCCTCCTGACTCAGTCATCATCCTGACAGGAAACTGTCATAATACAGAGGTGGTGCTCCTGAGACTAACCGGCCATTTGAGATCACCAGGGCAGCAGTTACCGGTGAACAAAGCTCAGAGGGGAGGGGGCAGGAAATGCGAAACACCAGGAAGAAGCGGGGGTAAGTGACGTCATATTGGTGGAGATTACAGTCAATGACATGAGACACCATGCATGAATTAGTGACTGGGAAACACAGTTGCTCTGTAAACCTTCACCCAATTCACCATAAAAAGGTTTTAAACAAAGAAGATCGGAAGCGTGGACATTCTCTACATATGGTGCTGGACCAATTAGATATCCAATTAGGAAACTACATCTATCCTGCCCTCATATCATGCACAGAAGTTAATTTTAGGCAGGTCATAGATCTAAAGTAGAAAGCAAAAACAAAGAAGCTTCTAGAGGCAAACGGGAGGCAATCTCTATAATTGAGAAGTAGTGATAGCTTTCCCACGCACAGACGTACAAAGCACCAACTATAAAAGAAGCGATAAATTCGACGACGTAAACAATAAAGTAGTCACTTTGATTAATGACACTATTCAAAGACTGAGAAATGAAAACCAAGTGATGAGAAGATCTTTCCAAACATAGTTTTCAAGGGATTGTGTCCAGGGAATGCAACCTTGCTTCTAGGGAAATGCAAGTTAAAACCCAAATGAAGCACCACTACATGAAGCGCCACGACACACCCACAACAATCGATGTGATTTAAAAAGTTGTAAAAATAGTGCGGAAAAGCAGACTTCTGCCTTCGCCCGGGGGAAGGAGAATCAAACTCGAGACCAGCCCAAGCCACTCCTATGAGCAAAAATCAGGCATGCCCCATCCTCAACCTCAGACGTTTCAGCAGGAAACACTACTCTGTTACGTGCTCTTGGTTCTGCTGTGGCCACTCCCCAGCCATGTCTCTGTTGGGGTGCCGCTCAAAGGACACACTCCCCTCCCAGCTTCTCTCTTTGGTGGTAGTGAGATCCCCACCCCCTCCCGCTTCTGTGATGACTCATTTTATACCAAGCAGGGTGGTAAAACTGATCAATCCACAGATCAGAGTTCCAAGTTTTTACCATCACAATTAGCCCCGGTAATCATTACAACTGAGTCATACCTATCAGCATCTTCCCTACCTTCTCTTACCCAGTGAGATCCACCAGGAAAACAGATACTGCGCCCAATCGGCATGACCCCATCCAGTTGTTTAGTGAGAGTTACAAAGACTTCGTCTAGAAAAGTTGGATAAAATAGTTCACTGCACTGCACAAGCATTGTCAGGGATGCAGAACAACTTGTGCTTGCACAGATGGCTTAAAGGAATGTAAGTGGCAAAGCTGCTCTGGACAAGTTGGGCAGTTTCTCAAACTGTTAAACCTAAGTTTACACGACAGCTCCGCAGTTGCTTTAACGGGATCTACTTAATAGACATGAGAATGCGTCTATACAAAAACTTGAATTCAAGTTCACAGCACTGTTATCCATCGTAGACAGAAAAATTTTAAAAATCCAGATGTCCATCAACTGGTGGTTGAGAAAATGAACTGTGGTATGTGCATGCAATTGACAAAAGGAACGACAGACAGACCTCAAAAAACATATGGCTAAATAACAGAAGCCAGTCATTATGATCCCATACTGTAAGATTCCATCGATAAGAGAGCATTAAAATTTGTGGGAAAATTCTCTTATCCTGTCATTTCCTTTTTTCCATGAACCATTTTGAAGTCCTTGAATATGGAATGCCTATGATCAGCTAATCTACAGACACAGAAAGATGATTAGTGGTTCTAATCTAACCTAGCGCCAGAAATAGAATGGCCATGAGGCAGGGGATCATTTCGAGACAATGGAATGTTTCTAAAACTGGGTGGGGCAATGGCTTTGCAGCTCTAAATTTGCTTAAAAAAAATTGTATACGATTTGGGGTGATTTGTCGTGTAAATTACACCTTGAGCTGCGCAATGAGCTATCCCTACACACCTTTCTGAAGACTTACAGGTGAAATGTGGAAAACAGAGCACCAGAGACTATGCGGAGCAGCCAGCATGGTCACATGCTGCAGGCAGGTGTAGGAATTGGCACTACCATTTTGGAAAACTGGAAATATCTAATAAAACTAAAGTATGCCCACCCTCTCTGGTCCTGCGATTCCACTTTGGATTGTGGAACATATCAACTTGATCATCAAAGATATAGACAAGAGTGATCCTGGAAGTATTTTGGTAAAATAAAAACCTGGAAGGGAACTGATTACAAGGATCTCCATATGACCTCCTCCCTGGGGATGGACAACAGAAAAGGGGGTGAAGGGAGACGTCGGACTGGGCAAGATATGACAAAATAATAATCTATAAATTATCAAGGGCTCATGAGGATAGGGAGGGGGGGAAAAGGACCTGATGCAAAGGGCTTACGTGGAGAGCAAATGCTTTGAAAACTATGAGGGCAAAGAATGTACAGATGTACTTTACACAATTGACGTATGTAAGGATTGTGATGAGTTGTATGAGCCCCTAATAAAATGTTTAAAAAATAAATAAAATAAAAACCTGGAAATAACCCCAAAATCCGTGAACAGTAGAAGAGATAAAGAAATTGAGGGATATCCGATGAAATAATGGGAAGCAGTGAGAACGAATATGAAACAGTATGTATTTTGAGCAAAAGAAGCCGGGCCCAAGAGTTCATACTTTGTGATTCCGTTTGTGTGTGTGTGTGTGTGTTATATTGGCAACCCCTATGTTCAACACAGGAGCTCTGGTGGCACAGTGGGTTACGTTCTAACCACAAGGTCAGCAGCAGTTCAAAACCACCAGCCGCTCCTCGGGAGAAAGATGAGGCTTTCTACCCCCATAAAGAGTTACAGTCTCAAACCCACCAGGGTAGCTCTGCTCTGTCTGGTAGGGTCACTGAGTCATAACTGACCCAATGGTGGTGCTTGTTTGGTTTCTGTATGGACAGCAGAAGGAACCATGGCCCAGTCGTGCACCACCTTAAAAATTGTTGATTATGTTTGAGCCCATTGTTACCGACCGGCACCGTGTCAATCCATTTTGTTTACAAAGCATGAAGTCCTTCTCCAGGACTGATGCCTCCTAATATAATGTCCGCAGTATGTGAGATGAAATCTCACAATCCTCTCGCTTCTCAGAACCATTCTGGCTGTATTTCTTCCAAGACAGATTTGTTTGTTCTTCTGTCAGTCCATGGTATAGTCTTCACAAACACCATAATTCAAATGCACCAGTTCTTCCATCTTCCTTATTCGTTGTCCCAACTTTTGCATGCGTATATATCGTGGCTTGGATCAGGCATTCATTAATCCACCAAGTGACAACTTTGCTTTTTACATTTTTTAAAAAGAGGCCTTCTACAGCAGATTTGCCAAGTTCAGTTAGTCATTCAAACTTTTGACGCCTGCTTTCATGGGCATGGACTGTGAGCCCAAGTGAAATGACACCCTTCACATACTCAGTCCTTCCTCCATGTATTACAATATCGCATGTTGGTCCACTGTGAGTGCTCTTGATTTCTTTACTGAAGGCTGAAGTCACTGATCCTTCACCAGCAAGTGCTTCAAGTCCTCTTTGCTTCCAAAAGGGATAAGCATGGATATGTAAGTAAAGCAAATGGGCTTATTTCCTTTGCATATAAAATGCAAAATCAGGAAACACTAATCCATACAAGATAAGAATTGTGCCTACCTTGGGGGTGATGGTAGGGACATGGTTGACTTGGGGTAGGGATGAGTGATCTTTCAAGGGTTATAAAATCTGTTTCTTTTTTTAAAAAATCTGTTTCTTCAATTGATGTGGCCCTCTCACTGCCTTCAAGTTATTCTGACTCATAGGAACCCTATAGGACAAAGTCAAGGTTTCCTAGGCTGTAAATATGTTTAGGAGCAGAAAAGCCTCACCTTTCACCCATAGAGTGACTGGTGAGTTCAAACTGGTGACCTTGGGGTTAACAGCCCAACACATAATCCACTATGCCACCAGAGCTCATCAAAATATATACTTAAGGTTTTTTAAAATTTTATTTTATAAATGTTATAATTCAATTAAAAACTATACCAAAAGCAAACCATTGAGATTTGTTTTCTTTTTCTTTCTTTTAAAAAATAGTTTTATTGCAATATATTACATATCATACAGTTTAATAGTACAATCATATTAAAAGGGTTTGTGTATTCATTACCACAATCAACTTTGGAACATTTATTCCTTCTTCTACCCATTGCTATTCATTCCCCATTCCACTTCCCCTCTGTGTCCCCAGGTAATTATTAATAACATTGTTGCTGTCTTCATAGACCCACCCATCCTGACTTCCATATACGGAAAAAATAAAACAGAAAGAAGAAAAAAATAGGACCCAGCAACAATGACCAAATAAAACAGAAAAACCTCAATCAAAAAGAAAGCAGAAAAGACTAAAAACTCAGACTACATTAAATACGGGTCCAAAGGGATAGCTCTGACAAAGTGTTACATTCCAACCTAACCACAGCTGCTAAAATCTGCTGCGCTCTTTGTCTCATATTCAGGCCGTTCACACTCCTAGACTGTGGTGGGTGGGAACTTACTGAAGCGCCGATCACGTGGGGACCCAGACAAATGGATTTGAGACTTCCACTGTCATCAACCCTCCCCAAACGGGGTATTTAGGGTTTAGGTACCACTCCCTCCTCTGGATTTGGATTTTGTTCTTTACAATCTTTGGATCACACAGGCTGCTGAGCTTCCATGCGGACTTGGCAGACTCCTCATTTAGATGGTTGCTGTCTTAAGACAAGCTTTTAAGACCCCTGACACTATTTTTTCTAATGTGTACCCTCTGATTTCTTCCCCACACTTTGCAATAGCACCCTCATTTCAGTGATCTCTTGAAGGCTAGTACTGAGCAGGGCCATGTTCCCAAGAACTAACTGTTCTTATATTAGGGCTACAATGAAACGGGAGCTCAAAATTCATACGTCCATGGTTTATATATGTCCCTGGTTCTCTTTAGTAACATCTTTATTATTTTATTGGCATATATCATAAATTATCCCTGTAGGGCATTAAGACAATTTCATTGATAATGTCATTACTTTAGTCAATGGTATAGAATTTAAACCACTGTTGAGGAAAGAAATTTCTATTTCTGTGGGACATACTTTTAGACTACAATGCATGAATTGTTAACTTGTACAACATTGAAACACTAAATGCACAAACCAGAAGGGGAGGAGATAAAGCAATACTTTGAGCAACATTTGTTTACAAAGGCAGGACCATGCCTGGCAAGTCAACACAGGTCACACAAATAAGCAGAGTGAAAACGACAAGCCTGTTGCTCTCCACCCTTTGCTGGAGAGATTTGTTAGCTTGGGCTCGGAGATTTAGGGCCATGTACTTGCAGAATCTCCACATCAATTGGCCCAATACTGTTTTTCAGTATTTCTACCTCCTAGGGTTTTGTTTTGTTTTGTTTTGTTTTGTTTGTCCATCCTGCCTGAGTCTTTAAAACTTCCTGGCATCCGTCCAAGTTCCAACAGTCGGCCTCCGTTTATCCCCAGTAACAGAGGAAGAAAGAGGGCCAGAAATTTGTGATGAAAATGTTGCCACTGTGAATCTCTGCCTCTTCTGCCATGAAACCAAAACCTACGACTTCTGCCTGGTTTGACTTAAACCTGTAGGAGAATTCTAATCCAAAAAAAAGGGAAAAGAACAGACTTTCATTCTCTGTAGAAACCTGGAATTCTGGAGCCACTGAGGCTGGATGAACATGCAAAACTCTTGTTCTGAGGTAATCTTTAAACCTTAAACCTCAAACCAAAACATTTCCCTGGAAGTCAGCTCTTAACCACACACTAGCTTAAGTAGTAAAGTATGTCTGCCTTGAGCATTGTGGGGTCAAGGTGACCATGGCATGTCAAAGGTTAGATAAGAAGGTTGGGTGCAGGGGTGGCAAAAAAAATTGGAAAAGAATAGATAGAGCCAATTACACAACTTGAAGATTGTATATGCAAAAAATAATTTGAAAGATGGGGGTGTCTTAGGACCCAGGTTAGCCATGTGATCTGCTTTGACCCCATGTCTAACATTTGTTGATGCTGAATCTCTTCGCATCATCTTTTTAGCATAGACTTGAAATAAGCAGGGAGAATAAGGGCGGGTAAAGAGAAATAAGGATGCCACGTTTTTCAATAGCAGGTGTTTATTCCTGGGTTGAGGGAGCAACGGGAACTCTTTCCGGAGATGCCAGGCTTCATTGTATAACAAGGCGGTCACAAATGAAGTTACTTGTGACACAGATTTGAGTTCAACTTCAGCCAGCCTTTTCTGTCAGCTCAAGAGCTTTAGTTTCGAAATGCTCTTCCTAGCCATTAAGCAATCACTCCCGATTTCACCCTTCTCCCCAAACCTCATGTGCCTTTTGTCTACCTCTGATCCTCTGAGCATATCATACATGAATGGAATTAGTCAGTGTTCTTTAGAAAAAGAGGCTCCATAAGGCGACTTAACCAATTGGGGTGGGTGGGGGAGGGGGAAGTTTTCTAAAATTAGTGTGGTCATGATGGTACAATTCTTCTTGATATGATTGAATCATTAAACTATTGTATGATATGCGGATGAGGTGCCAATAAAAATGATTTTTTTTAAATAAAGAAAAACACAACCAGCGAGATGTGTGTAGAGAGAAATATTTAACATTTCAATATTTAACATTTGATATTTAAACATTCAAGCGATGTAGTCAAAGTGACAAAAGTAAGGAATATAGCCTGGACTGCCAGAGACCAGACAAATGGGTCTTAGAAGAAACGTAACCAGAAGGTTCCTTCCAAGCTTGGCTGGAGCCGTCCCCCTGCTTGTTTTGGACAGCATCCTACATTGTCAGGGAAGATCAGTCGGTAGGAAAGCACCTCGTGTTTGGTACAGGGTCAGGGAAAACGAGGGAAGCACTGCATGAGGTGCCTTGACCACAGCAGTGCAGCCGTGGCCCCAAAGATGAGAAATTGTGAGGATGGCCTGGGGCCAGGCCACATTGCCTTCCATTAGAGATAGGCGGCGATGAGTTGGAGCCAATTGGGTGAGAACTAGCTTTAGAAGCCCTGGTGGTTACCTGGTGGGCTGCTTACTGCCAGGTCAGCAATTTGTAAACACCAGCCGCTCCACAGGAGAAAGACGGGGCTTTCTCTTCCCCTAAAGAGTTACAGTCTCAGGAACTCACAGGGGGCAGCCCTCTCTGTCCTAGAGGGTGACTATGAGTCAGCATCAACCCTAAGGCAGTGAGTTGAACAACAACTTTAAGGGCCTGGCTCACATGAATGTAGGAACCAGAAAGTCCAAAATCAGGAGATGAGGCAACAGGTACTGGCTCACAGGATTGTGGGAGCTGACAAATTCAAAAGAACCTTTAGTTGCACAGTGAATTAAGCATTAGGCAGCTGAGAGGTCAACTGTTGAAATTCACTCGCCATTGGGTGTGAGGCAGGCTGCTTCTGTAAAGATTTAAACCCTTGGAAACCTATGGAGCACCTCTACTGAGTGACACAGAGTCATTGTGAGTTGGAATTAACTCAGCACTGTGGTAAGGAATGAGAAGCAAGTCCCAAATCGGTAGGTCAACGACAGTCTAGAGAATTCTGCAGGCTAGTGTCCCTGCATGACAAGAGTGCAGAATTATGCACGTGTAAAATTTGCCCAAATAATCATTTATAGTCAGGAGACAGACCACATCCTAAACAAACCACCCTTTCAATTAATTGATTGAAATAAATTACATTATGAAAGATGATTACATTAACAGCATGTAGTGTACTGCTTGACCAAACCACTGGGAACTAACCCATAGCCAAGCTGACATGTAAAATTAATCTTCACAGGGTCATACAATCTGGGACATTTTGTGTTTGGCTCCTTTCACTCAGCATTTTGGAGGTTCTTCCACATTACAGGATTTGTTCATGCTTTTTGTGGCTGTCTATTATTCTTTTGGATGGATATAACACGGTTTATCCACTCATCTGTTGATGGACATTTGGACTGCCTCCACCTTTGGCTGTTGTGTATGGTGTTACTATGAACATTTGTGCACCTGATTTCCATGAGTGTCTGTTTTCAATTTTGTGGTACCCTAAAAGTGGAATTCCCCACTCTTCGGTCAGTTTGTTATACCGTGGGGGCTTCCAGTTTGCTGTGAGGCTGGGACCTATGCCAGCAATACTTGAAATTCCAGCAGGGTCACCCATGTGAACAGGTTTCAGTGGAGCTTCTAAAATAAGAACAGACTAGGGAGGGGGGAAAAAAAAGAAGAAGAAGCCGTCCACTTCTGAAAAATTAGCCACTGAAACCTTAAAAATAGCTACAGAATCTTCTCTGATGCGGTGCCAGAAGACCAGCCCCTTGGGTTGGAAAGTACTCAAAATACAATGGGAAATCTGCCTCCTCGGGGTAGAGTCAGCTTGATGACATGGAGGCAGCCAGGCCGTCCGGGCCTTCGTTTGCTGATGGGCACAAATCAAACTGAGAAGAAACAGCTGCAGGGCCACATTAATAACTTGAACTGAGGAATGTACAAAGAATGAATCTAGGAAATCGTCGAAAGTGAAATGGGAAGACGCAGATTGATACCTTAGTGAGCTGCCATGTACTGGTATTGACAATTTGGAAATGGACAATCATCTGGTTTACTATTCAAAGAGTGACAAATTCAAGAGCAATGGCATCATGTTATCCAAAAGAATATTTCAAGATCTATCTGGAAGTATAATGCTATACTTATTATATAAATATGTATGTACTTATTATAAAAATATACAGGATAATATTTATATGCCCACAAGGATGTCCAGTTAATACACCTCTTGTTCACATGTATGAACCAACCACTAAAGCCGATGATGAAGAAACTGAAGAATCCTAGCACTGTCTTTAGTCTTACTGACCATGCATGCCATCAAGATGCATTGATAATTATTGGCGATTGGAACGCAAAAGTTAGAAACAAAGAAGACGGAACAGAAGTTGGAATATACAGCCATGACAGTAGAAAGAAAGCTAGACATCACACGATAGAATTTTGCAAGACCAAACGACTTCTTCATTGAAAATACTTTTCTTTTTTTTGGACAACGTAGATTGCAGACGAGCAACTGGTGGTTTGTTCCACTGTCTGCCCCTGACTTCTACTGACTGATGATGGTGAACTTCTCTAACATCTCTTGCCATTGAGGCCTTCTGTCAAATTCCTTCCATCAGAAACAGATGTGACTGAGTGACACTGACGGCCAAAGAGTAGTTGAGTTGTGGGATGATGAAATACGCCCTCATAAAGAGAACAAAATGCCGTTAAGCAGACAGGAAAGAAAGAAATGTCAACGTAGACTCTTAAACTTGCTTTCGAACCTAAGGGGAGCTAATGTGAATGGAACCAATGATGAAGTAAAAGAACTGTACCGAAAATTTCAAAGGGCAACTCAAGAAAACAAAGCAAAGCGAGACATTGGACAGGGCAAGGTATGACAAAATAATAATTTGTAAGTTATCAAGGGTTCATGAGGGAGGGGGAGTGGGGATGGAGGGGCAAAAATGAGGAGCTGATGCCAGGGGCTTGGGTGGAGAGAGGATATTTTGAGAATGATGAGGAAAACGAATGTACACATGTGCTTTACACAGTTGATGTATGTATGGATTGTGATAAGAGTTGTCTGAGCCCCTAATCAAATGATTTAAAATGATAAATTATATAAAGCATTATAATGGCACGAGCAAACACCTAGAGCTTAAAAACCAAAAGGAAAAACTCTATCTGAATATCTCAAGTTGAAAGAACTAAAGGAAGAAGTCAAGCCGTGAGTTGGAAATATTAAATAATTTAAATAATACTAAATATTAATATTAAATAACACTATTGACAAAATATTGAACGATGGATGCTGCATGAAAAGATGAAGGTGCAAGGAATACACAGTCACTGTACCAAAAAGAATTGGTTAGACAGTCAACCATTTCAAGAGGTCGCATACATTCAACCATTTCAAGAGGTCGCATACATTCAGGAACTGATTATTGCAACTGTTAGGTATAGGTTCCCTGCCCCCCCCCCCAGCCCCCATACCTACAAGGCTCCCAAGGAGAAGGTTGAGAAAGAATCAGGAGAGCATTAGGCACCTATGAAGACCTTAACTGGGCATGCTCAAATTCAGGCCTGAAGCCAGGTGGGCGGTACACCTGGACAGCGCAAACGAGGCCCAGGTGGGCTTAATTCAGCCAATGGGGTCAACCAGTACTTTCAACCACCCCTCCCAGTCAGAGGTTTGAAATACCCTGGGTAGGTCAGGCGGCCCTTCTCTCCCTTGACCCTGCTCCTGCGCTCCCTCTGGCCTCTGTACACCACGTGTGGGCGCGCAGTCCCACACGGTTGGCCATGTTCAGTTGTGCGCCCCAGCGCAGCTTGCACGTGATTTGGCGTGCTTCCCTGAAAGCGTGTTGAGACTGTAAAACCTGAACCGTCTCCCGTCCTTCACAAAAACTCAGTTGGATTACAAACCAGGCTTCGGTGTGAATTCTTTCTCGTGAGAAGCCAAGAACGGAGGTAGTACCCACCTGAGACCCCTCCCACAACTAGTGGTCTTTTCTTGTTCAGAGGAAAGGAGAGGGATGCATGTCAAACCACACACGGGCACTATGATCCCAATAGAGACCCTGCAAACATCAGCCTCCCCAAGCCCGAGATTGGAAATGGTGCATGGAGCCTGGCTACCACTATCAACCACTGAGAAAGCTCGCATTCGAAGGTCCTGTGTAGAATGGGATAGAAATGTGGGTTCAAGGTCATTAGGGAGATCAGGCCTACTGGTTGTATTGAGACGGATTCCTGAGTATGGCTGTTAGGCACCCTTCCAGTTTGGAACTAAACTCACTGCTGCTAGAATAAGCAACCGTTTAATATCAAGTGGACAGCATATACCCTGGACTTTGTTCAGGGGTTCAGGAAAGGAGAAGGAATATAAACGGGAAACACAGAAAGGAAATGGGATGAACTGAACTCACTGCCATCAAGTTGATGCCGATTCATAGCGACCCTACAGGACAGAGTAGAACTAACTGCCTAAGACCATTATTCTTGAAGGCAGGGGTGTCAAACTGGTGGCTCGCGGCCGCATGCGGCCCCTGAGATAATTTTTGTGGCCCAACGATGCTCTGAAATAAAATGTAACAAGGGAATTGTGTGTATGGTATTGCCTCTATCTCCCCTAAGCGCTATTTTCTTCATAACATTTTTTTCTATTTTCATTTTATTTCAGAGCATCGTGGGCCAGAAAACATTACCTCTGGGGCCGCATGTGGCCCGCGGGCCTCCAGTTTGACACCCAGCTTTAATGGAACACAAAGCCCGTCTTTCTCCAGAGCAGTGGCTGCTGGTTCAGTTCGGTTTGTGGGATGGTTTGCCTCAGTTCTTGGTTCTCAATGCTGAAAGAATTCCTGCGGCAGAAGCACTTGTGTAATCCAAGTCACTTTTACGAGGGAAAGGGACGTTTCGGGAAGTATAGTCTCCGCTAGTACACACTGTCCCTGGAAAGCATGCAAGGCAGTCGGGGGGTCAGGGTGGGGGGGACGTGGGAAAGTTTACAACCAAAAATGACTGCTTCAAGGGAGAGGGAAAAATGGCTGAAAAGAGGAGAGAGTGTGGGGACCCTGGGGTGACACTCCTGAAAGTCAAGCACACAGGAGGGATCCTGCCCTCCCACCTGCAAGAGAGGGACCTGCCCTCTCTGTGCCATCTACCCCCTCCTATCCCCACCTACTTGGCGGGGGTGGAGGGCATTGGTTGAGCCTATTGACCATTCTTAGTGGCTGAGTTCAGACACACCTGTGACGTGATATTGCTGGTGCCTAGTGTGTGTGCCCAGGCTGACTTTCACCTGTGTCTAGGTGACCTTGGTCAGAGCATCCCCAGCTTTGGATCATCCCCATAGGTGTCTAACGTGTGCTTGATTTCTTTGCAACCCCTTTACTGTGGCATGACCAGCTAATTTTCGTTTAGCATTGGCATTCGGTGGCGACAATCCCCTCTCTCCCTCATCCCTCAGTCTCAGACAACCCCCTCTCTCCCTCATCCCTCAGTCTCAGACAATCCCCTCTCTCCCTCATCCCTCAATCTCAGACAACCCCCTCTCTCCCTCATCCCTCAATCTCAGAAAACCCCCTCTCTCCCTCATCCCTCAATCTCAGACAACCCCCTCTCTCCCTCATCCCTCAATCTCAGACAACCCCCTCTCTCCCTCATCCCTCAATCTTTCCATTTCAAACTGCTGGTCTTTCCAATGTAATGTAACCATTACATCACCAGGGCTCCTGGAAGCGGGATTAAAAATGGATGAGTGGAAGCCAAATATGTATGAATTTTTGCTTGTAGAACTGATGAACTGGATGATCGATTCTGTAAACCTTCACCCAATTCACAAGAAAATACATTTTTAAAAAGAAGAATTATTTAGGACAAAAACCATTAGAGGACCCATAATATTGAGGGAAACCATCCAAGCTGCCCTGAAGGCAGTAGGCAAAATCAAGACTCCGAAATGTGACAGAACGTCACTTGAAATGTTTCAACAGGCTGATGAGGCACTGGAAGGATTCACTGGTTTATACCAAGAAATTCAGAAAGTGCCTACTTGGCCAATAAGAGATCCATATTGTGCATATTTAAGAAACCAATAGAATTATTCAAACAATACCATTCATTGCACATGAAAGTAAAATTATCCTGAAAGATAATTTTTAAATAGCTCCAGCAGTCCCTTGACAGTCCCAGTCAGAAACACAAGCTGGATTCAAAGAGGGTATGCATCAAAGGAAGGTCACTGCTGACACTGGACAGGTCTTGCCAAGCACAGAGCAGACACCTAAGACATATGTAAAGGTGTGTTCAAGGGCAGGTCCATGGTTTAGATGGTCCTTTGCTTCCCAGTGAGTCCGCCCTTGCCTAGAGGGCTTCTGGAGAGTGAGTGAGCTGCTCCAAAGGCCAGAACCATGCTCCAGAAGGGGGTTTTCCCAAGTCCCTTTATATCCAGCACAGGAAGGGCTTCAGGAACTTTCTTTTAGGGGGTGGAATAAAAGAGTTACTTCGTACATAATGAGATGAGCTGAGGGAACCAATGTCCTCTGAAAGCCACCCTTCTCCTGAGGGGAGGAACAGCCTGAGGGGACCGCCCAGCAGGCGGGCCTCGGGCCTTAATCCAGACCTCCTGAGTGGGTGCTGGCATGACTTGACTTCTACCACTCTGTGCTCTGCCATTTGAGCCGTCCCTTGCCTTCTTGGGGTTCAAGGATCCCCTTGGAAAGACAGAGTGGAAGGGACTTGATCCCAGAATTGCCAGCCCTCTAGAGCCCCATCACTCCTCCCTCTAGCTCGTGCCTGGTTGTTTGCAGACCCTCCCTGCCTCCAGACCGGCCAGGGCTTCCCATGCTTCTTTGAGAAGTGTCACTCCCTGACACAGGGCCCTGTGCTTCTCCTAAGTACGCTGTCCTTTGCACACTACACTAACCACGTGTACTGCCCCGGCTGGGCTCGTGCTGGGAGGGGGCGTGTTCTAGATGCTGGTACTGCCCGTCCCCTTTCTCCCAGCAAGGAAGCACTCCAGTGGATCCGCCATTCGAATGACTTCAGACCTCAAGCCACTTTGCACAGAAAGCAACCCCCGGGCCGGAGATGGTGTTAACTGGTTCAATGATTTGTTCAGTTGTAGGTAAAGGAGAGATCCTGGTGTGGAAGTCTCACCGTCTACAGGCTGGCGCTCTTTCCAGTGTCACTTACAGGCCCCGCACACCCCTGGATGGGCATCCAGACCCCCCACAGAGCCAGTGGGCCTTTTCCTTCCCTCTTAAGACGGGCTGTGAGAGAGGGGGAGCTTGAGGAGAGCCTGGCAGGGCCCGGTGTCTCAAACCCCTCCAGCCCATTGAAGTGAAAGGTTCATTGCTAGCCAAGATTGCTCCCATGTTTTCTTGAGTCACAAAGGCTGGGGAAGTGATGAGAGCCAGATAAGGGCAGCCCAGAACCCTGGCTCCGGCTTCAAAGGCTTCCTGCTTCACTGCAAGGCTCTGTCTCCTTCCCCAGCTCTTCCTGTCAGAGGGGGTGAGAGCCTCCTTCTCCTGCTGCTGCTGCTGGTGACTGGTGCTGAGCAAGAGTCCGGCAGCATAACTGCCTTCCTCTCAAGACAGGGACCCAGAGTCAGGAGGGATCCACGGGCTCAAGAAGTGCTGGAGTCACTTCCCTTCCCAGGCTCAGCGGCCCATGAGGCCCACCATATGGACTGTCTATAGTTCGATGGGGCCTGAGTTACATGGGCCTGTCTCTAACACTACCTTGGGCCTGTCTCTAACACTACCTTCTCTCGCGGTCGAGGGGAGTGAGGACGCAAGAACCGGCCACTGGGCTGGCAGGGGAGGTTTAGTAAGCATTTGTTGTGGTGGTTGTTGTTAAGTCAGTTCTAACTCATAGCGACCCTCTGTACAACGGAACAAAAGGCTGCCTGGTGCTGTGCCATCCTTGCGATTTGTCTTACATTGGAACTCACTGTAGCAGTGACCGTGTCAATCCAGCTTGTGGAAGACCTTCCTCTGTTTCTGCTGGCCCTCGACGTTACCCAGCATGACCCCCTTCTCCAGGGACTGGGCTTTCTCGACAACATGTCCACAGTACGCCAGACAGATCTCACCATGCTGGTCTCCAAGGAGCACTCCGGCTGTCCTTCTTTCAAGACCGATTTGTTTGTCCCTCTGGTAGTCCGTGGTACTTTTGGTGTTCTCTGCCGAAGCCATCATTCATATACATCGATTCTTCTTCAGTCTTCCTTATTCAAAGTCTAACTTGCACCTGGACAGCAGGCAAGTGAAAATACAATGACTTGGGCCAGGGGCACCTTAGTCCTCAAGGTAACAGCTTTGCTTTTCTGCACTTTAAAGACTTTGTGTGCAGCAGATTTACCCAGTGCGGTGTGTCCTTTAATCTCTCCACTGCTGCTTCCGTGAGCACTGATTGTGGATCCAAGCAAGAGGAGATCCTTGACAACTTCAATCTTTTCCTGGTTCATCATGATGTCACCTACTGGTCCAGTTGTGATGATTTTTATTTTATTTTTTACATTGAGTTGCAATTAATACTAAAGGCTGCGATCCTTGATCATCACCAGTAAGTGCTTCAAGTCCTCCTCGCGTTCAGCAAGCAGGTTGTGTCATCTGCATAGAGAGGATTGTTAAGCCTTCCACCAATTCTGATGCTTCATTATTCTTCATATAATCCAGCTTCTCTGGTTACTTGCTCAACATAGAGGGTGAGTAAATATGGTGAGAGGATACAGTCATAACACACACAGATTTCTTGATTTTTTAAAATGTTTTATTAAGGGCTCACACAACTCTTATCACAACCCATACATACATCAATTGTGTGAAGCACATCTGTACATTCATTGCCCTCATCATTCTCAAAACATTTGCTCTCCACTTAAGCCCTTGGTATCAGCTCCTCTTTTTTATTTCCCCTCCCTCCCCGCAGATTTCTTGATTTTTAAGTTGTTTGCACAACTGCCTCTTGATTCTTGTACAAAGCATAACATGTGGTAGTAGTAGTAGTAGTATTAATATTTGGAGGTGTCAGCAAGCTAACTTTATTCTACAGGCAATGAGGACTCCGGCAAGTTGAACCATAGTCCCATGTGTTCGGTGTGTCGTTGTATAACTTTGCTGTGTAAACGTGTATACACAGGATGAGTCCTAATTTTACAACATCTAGTCTTCCTAGACGTTTGAGAGGTTGCCACTGTATGACAAAAGTAGACTTAGTAAATTAACATTTATTAGTAAATGAACATTTTATGTTCAACCTCAGAGGGATGACTTGTGGAAGTGAAGTTGTATAAGTATTACAGATGCTTATTATTGTCATCTGGGATGTTAGAGGGATTACTGTATATACTCGAGTATAAGCCAACCCCAATCTCAGCCAAGGCACCTAATTTTACCACAAAAACTACATTAAATATGTGCTGGAAAAACCCAGCTTATACACAAATGTACATGCTAATTTTATTATTTTGCTAAAAATGTTGATTAGTTAATACATTCACATGGAACTCATTAACAGTACTCAAAAGAGCATGAAAGGGAGAGTCTCTTCCCACTCTGTCCCCAGCCACCAGTACTGACTTTCAGATATTTCTTCATAAAAATGAAATGGTAGACACCGCTGGTTTATTTTCTTTTAGAAGGGATAAAACTAGTAACTGAAGTCAATTCCAACTCATGATGACCTCACATATGTCAGAGTAAGATCTGTGCTCCAATAGGGTTTTCAATGGCTGATATTTTATGCGTGGGCCTTTTTTCTAAAGTATCTATTTGTGGACTCAAACCTACAACCTTTCGGTTACCAGCTGGTACATTAGCCACTTGCACCAAACAGGGACTCCTATTTATTTCTTAGGGGTAGAACCATCCTCTTTTAGCTGAGTACAAAGCAATCCTTGAGAAAGAGTTCATTTTCCAACTAACCTTCTCATTAAGTACATCCCTGACTGCTGACCAGGTGAAAATGAGGGCAAGTGATGTGCGCTTCTTCCAGGCTGTCCTTACAGGACAGAAGCGCGTCCTCCATTTCCTTTCCGATCCCTCTTTTTAGCCTAAATGTGAACATGGTGGAATGTTTTCTTGGACCAAAAGGACAAAGACATTGATCTTGGGGTGGTAGAGCAGAAATATGGAGGGAGCCCCGTCCCTGACCCTCAGACATCGTCCCAGACCTGGATTGCTTACATCCAGCCTATGAGGTAAGAGAGAAATAGAACTCTAGCTTTTTGAACTCAAACTAATACATGATAACAAACAAGAGTCTCACTGCTATGCAGTCATTGCCAACTCATGGCCACCTTAACTTCCCTGATGGTTATAAATTTTATGGAAAAAGACCATGAATCTTTAAAAAAATCCCATGGAGCATAGTTGTATTATGATACACAAGAGTTTGTTGTAAGTGCCCACTAGCTGGTGACTGGCTCAAATGAAGAAATCCTCTCGTCAACTCTTTGGTTCCCTTGATATTACCAAACACAGATCCAACCCCCAGCCAGTCAATTCCAACTCGGCAACCCTATAAGACAGAGTGGAACTGCCCCAAAGTGTTTCGAAGGCCCCGTAGTGTTTCCACGGAACACATGGGACCATAGTTCAACTTGCTGGAGTCCTCATTGCCTGTAGAGGAAGAACAATTGGTGCCCTTGGAACAGTGTTGGTGAAGAATGTTAACTACACCAGAGACCACCAGAAGGGCAAAAAGGTCTATGTTGGAAGAATTAAGGCTAGAATGCTCCTTAGAAGTGAGGATGCTCAGCCTTTGTCACACGCACTGTGGGCATGCCATTAGGAGGAACCAATCCCTGGAGAAGGAGATGATGCTTGGTAAAGTAGAGGGTCAACAAAAAAGGAGCATGTCCTCAACCAGAAGAAGTGACATAGCGCTGGATGAGGTGGTGTTACATTCTGTTGGATATAGGCCTGCTGTGGGTCGCAACTAACAACAGTGCTGGAAGTCCACAGTCTAGTCTCAACTGAACCTTGAGAGAGTAAAATCAGTTCATGTTTCCCAGCTGAACGACGCAAACAGCTGAACAGCATTGAATTAGGGCATGTGTCTCTTCCTCACTCTAAAACACTCTGACCATGGTTTATCCCGCTCAAAGATTTCACATTGGTTTTCAACTTTAGTAGTTTTTTCATGGTCTACATCTTGGAATCCCCTGGGGATCCTAAAATAATAATAAATACTGATGCTTAGATTTATCCCCAGAGATGCTTCTTCACCTTGACCAGGACCTGGCCTACTCAAGGGTCCCCCTCATTGAGACTGCGCACTGTTTACCAGCCTATAATTTTCTACTTTTATCACATATGTAAGTCTTGCTAAGCAATACTGGTTTGAATGCCTTAAAAATCTGCATAAACTTTATTATTATTTTTTCTGCATAAACTTTATCATACAGAACTTTTCCCCTTAAAATTGTTTTGCTGTGTCCAAACCGATACTTAATACCCGCAGGTCACTGTGCCGGCACTGCCACACTAGAGCTATGGAAACACGGTCAATATCCCAGATACCGTCTCGGTTCCTCGTGGAAACTGACTGGTCATCTAAGCCCCTGGCTAGGACCTTACCCCAATGGGTCTCTGGAGAGAGAACTGAGGCAGGCTGCCTTATTCCGGATGACATTACTGACAGATTATCATGAGTGTTTACCAAGAACACTCAAGAAAGCCCATCTGTGCCCACTGGAGAAAGAGTGAGACTTTTCACAATCGGGAACCCGAGCCCCGGCAGAGTGGGTATGCCAAGTGATCATTGCGCAAGCCTTATATTCCCTAGCTAGCAAGTCCCGCCCCCAGTTCCTCATTGGCTGAGTACTAGAAGGTGAACAGTCATTCCCGGATGTCACCTGCTTCCTTTTATGGTGGCATCGTATTTCAAAGTGTTCACTTCTTGAAGAGATTCCCTCCCCCTCCCCTAATTCATCCTGCTTACACATGCCCCAAGTGCACGGGTCCTTGTGATTGCCGGGTCAGGTAACAGCGTGTGTTCTGGGTCTTTTGTTCTCCTTATTCATGAAGCTGATCCAGTTTGGGATTTCTCACAAAGCCTTGGCTCCACTCTCTCATTTTCTGCTCCCCTGTACGGCAACAGTCACTTGCAGTTGTTCGAGCCAGACATCTGGGAGTCATCTTTGATTCCTGGTCTAGAGGGGAAAGATACACAATTCAAACACCTTTTATAGAGTCTTTCTTGTCGGAAGCCTTAAATAGGACAAAGACAAGCCAAAGGTAAAGGATTTGGAAGAGTTAGCATGAGACATCACTGTGTCCAAAGGATTCACAGCCATGAGCTGATTATAAATAAGACCATAGAAAACAAAGGAGAAGATCACAGAATCATGATTGCTGACCGATCAGTTCATCACTCTTGCAAGTGATGCTACAGATGTGGGGAGAGGCCCGTGATTAGGATAAACTGCAGGTTGCCAGGCTTACAGGACTGGTTTGGGGTCTTTTTGATCACCCATTTATAGGACTGTGCAGCCCTAAGACATTGTCAGAGCAACCCAACTTCAGATGACACCCAGCCACGTTCCCTAAGAGCAAGACCATCCTTCCCTGGAGTTGGCCCAGGAATTGAGGTCATGCCATTTTAGACAAAGGAGCATTAGTGGGTTATGTTTGGGGGTGTTGGGCTCTGTGTGCAATGGGCTACACAAGGTCAGCAGTTTGAAACCACCAGCCTCTCAGGAGAGAGATGAGGCTTTCTACTCCCATAAAGATTTACAGTCTCAGAAACCCAGAGGAGCAGTTCTGCTCTGTCCTATAGTGTCACTGTGAGTTGGAATCAATTTAACAGCAATGAAGTGCGGCCTATCAAACACGCTGTCTGCGAGCACTGCCGCCACAATGCTGGCTAGTGGCCAGAATGAACTCAAATGCAGGCTGTATTGAATGTCAAGATTCAGAAGAGAGTTAGGACTCCCTTGTCGACCACGGCTTTCCATAAACCGAGTGCTCTAGAATTTAAGCTCTAATATACGCCTCTCTCTCTCTCTCTCTCTCTCTCTGATCTCATTTTCAGTCTCTCAGGAAATCCTATTAGCTCTGCCTTTTAAATCTATCCAGCATCTGCCGCTTTCTCTTTTCCCTCCCACCTGGTACCAACCACCATTATCTTTTCTCCGGATTGCTGTAAGAGCTTTCGAGGTGGTCTCTCTGCCATTTGATCACTTACTACCCATTTTCCCCAAAGTAGCCAGAATAATATAAATCAGGTCATGTTATCCTTCTTCTCAAAGCCCACTAATGAGTGTCCTCCTCTCTCAGTAAACTGAAACATTTATACCAAGGCTGGCCAGAGCAAGACGGCTGACATTCAGCACATCTCACTGCCTAGCGGGGCCCTGCCCCTCCCTTACTGTCCGCCAGCCGTACCTGGTTTCTAACTGCTCGTTCAAAAACCTGGTTCATGCCTGTTTGATCCCCAAATGTGAATTTCCATTTCTACTGAACCAGATATATATATTTTATTAAAAGATCATTTTATTGGGGGTTCTTACAGCTCTTATCACAATCCATGCATACATCCATTGTGTCAAGCACATTTGTACATATGTTGCCATCATCATTCTCAAAACATTTTCTTTCTACTTGAGCCCTTGGTATCAGCTCCTCATTTTTTCCCTCCCTCTCCTACCTTCCCTCCCTCCCTCATGAACCCTTGATAATTTATAAATTATTATTTTTTTCATGTCTTAACACTACTGTCTCCCTGCACACACTTTTCTGTTGTCTGTCCCCCCTGGGAGGGGGTTATATGTCAATCATTGTGATCTGTTTCTCCTTACTCCTCCCTTCCACCTTCCCTTGCCCTCCTAGTATCACTACTCTCATTACTGGGCCTGAGGGGTTTATCTGTCCTGAATTCCCTGTGTTTCGAGCTCCTATCTGTACCAATGTATATGTTCTGGTCTAGCCGGAATTTGAAGGTAGAATTGGGGTCATGATAGTTGAGGAGGGAGAGGGAGCATTAAAGAACTAGAGGAAAGTTGCATGTTTCATCAGTGCTATACTGCACCCGACTGGCTGTTCTCTTCCTGTGACCCTTCTGAAAAGGGATGTCCAATTGACTACAGATGGGCTTCAGGTCTGCACTCTGGCCTCCCCCTCGTTCACATCAATATGATCTTTTTGTTTTTTTGGGGGGTCTTTGATGCCTGATATTTGATCCCATTGGTACCTCGTGATCACACAGGCTGGTGTTCTTCTTCCATGTGGGCTTGGTTGCTTCTCAACTAGATGGCCTCGCCAAGCCTTTAAGATCCCAGATGCTATATCTTTTGATAGCCAGACACCAATAGCTTTCTTCACCACATTTGCTTATGAAGCCATTTTGTCTTCAGCAACCATGTTGGGGAAGGTGAGCATCACAGAGTGCCAAGTTAGCAAAACAAAGTGTTCTCGCATTTAGGGAGTACTGGAGTGGAGAACCAATGTCCATCTGCTGCCTTAATACTTAGCAAATAAATATATGTACATAGATCTATTCCCCTATCATTACATGTAAATGTATTTATATATATACATGCCTCTATAAATGTCCTTTGCCTCCTAGTTCTTTCTTCTATTTCCTTGTACTTTTCTCTTGTCCCACTATCATGCAGAACCTACATTTTAAGATCACTTGGAGGATTTTGTTTAAATAGATTTTGCTTCAGTATACTGTAGATTCTGATTCAGTATACTTGGAATGGAAATGCAAATTTTCAACAGGGGATCAAATTGGAATTAGCTGGTTCCCAGCCCTGCCAAGAGCAGAGCAAACCCTTGTACCACTTCAAGGCCTTTGCACGTGGCCATTCCTCTGCCTAGATGATATGCATAAGGCCCTCCCACTTCTTCGTTTCCTTCAAGTGTCTGCTCACATGTTCCCCATGCCCTCCTTGGTCAATCTTTCTAGAGTAGTGCACACGCTGTCCCTCCCTGTGCTCTTCCACGGCCTTGCAGGAGGGATTGACTCCAACTCTTAACGAGTTTGTTCAGTTGACCCTGGTTGCTGTTAGGCAACACAGCAGGGCAAGGTCAGAGTCCTGGGAAGGAATGTGTTGGTAGAGCTAAATCCTACAGCACGTGGTTTGTGGATGGCTGTGGTTTACGGCAGAGCCCTGGTGGCACAGTGGTTAGACTGCGATCTGCAAGGTCAGCAGTTCAAAACCACCAGCTACTCCACAGGAGAAAGTCCAGGCTTTCTACTCCTGTAAAGCATTACAGTCTCAGAAACTCACGGACCCTGCCTATAGGGTCCACGCTAAGTCGGCACTGACTCAACGGCAGCAATGAGTTTGGGTTTTGATTTAGTTATTTACAGCAAGAGCTCTAACTCCCGCTTTGAGTCTTGGCAAAAGTCCAGTCTCCATTTGAGTTCTTGTTGACAACAGCAATGTGACTTTCATTCTTCCCTCAGGTAGGGAATATAGACTCCTACTCCCCTGGCCAGGCCGAGGAGAGGCAGGCTGGGCTCGGGATTAGCCTGGGCCTGCTCTAGTGGTTGACTGACATGTACCATCTGGAAGTTAGGAGGCATGGTCATAAGTCATACCCTAGCCACCGAGTAAGCCACATGGCTGGAGGCCTCAGCGCCAGTCCTGTGAAGGCCTCTAATCTATAGTTGGGAATCTTTTCTAATCTATAGTTGGGAATGTCCTTCTCTCACTTCCATAATCCTACCTTTGACAGTGATGAATTGCCACCAATCATGATTTGGCGGTGATTCCCATCGTTTCTGATAGTCTAGAATTAGCCACAGGGCCTTGAATCCTTTAGGCCATATGGCCTCATGGGGAGGCTCACTCTCATCCACAAGATTTTTCTCTATTTTATTTTTGTTCCCTTAAAGTCTTCCTAAGAGGTCCCATAAAATGTTTGAATTTGGGGTCTTTTTACCCCTAGAACATTTTGTGCAGTCAACAGAGTCCAACATTGCCTTTCCTAAGTGGGACCTCCAGGGGTCAAGGACTGAAGCAGGCACCAATGAAGAGGTGTTTTATCCCCCACCATACTCCATGGTCCCTGAGGACTCAAGAGGCAAGTGCTGTTGACTTTTTAGTCCTGTGTTTCAATGTGGTTTTCAAGATCCTTATTAAGTTGTGTGTGTGTGTGTGTGTGTGTGTGCGCGTTCATCTCAGAATTGTTACAGCTTCTTTTCTGTTTGTTCTGGCAAAAGTTACCTCTAGGTAAAGGAAGACGTGCCTTGGATGGTCTCTTCAAGGATTCAGGGAAACATAACAGGAAAACCTGTAAGAAACTATATTAGATTCTAGGATCCAGCTCTTGTAGGTGCCTCAAGATTGCATGTTGCACCAATAGGGGTGCTTGGTGATAGCCATAGATTTATAAATGTCAAGAGAAATTGCACATTCGCAGCTCTGACCTAAAACATTTGATTCTGTTGGTCCTTCCCGTGCCCCATCTGTCTCTTCTCTGCCAGGAGCTTGTGTTACCCCCACTGGTAAGAGTGGTGAGGGTTTCTTGGTTCTATCTCTTGCAAGGGGTGTTTTGTTGTTCTTGTCACCTGGCAAAAGCAGCTTGAGGGAATCTTTGGGGTAAATGACTGTGCTAGACTGCAGGGGGCCCAGGGGGAGCCTGTCACTCTACAGACCCAAACAGAGACCAGGTTGATTCAAGAATTCTAAGTTTATTCCTGGAAGCGCTGACAGAAGGAAACAGTTGGGTCTCTTTCTCTGAACTGTTTCAAGGATCCAATAAGAATCAAACAAGTTACATACCCCAAACTTTGTGGCAGGTTCCAGGAGAAATAATTAACAAGCTTTAAAAGTTATCAGAGACCCAAGAAGCAATGGGGCAAAAGGGAGCAATTTTCACAGGAAGCAGTTTGCATTTCCCCGACTATCAGAACATCAATAGATAATCTCCATTACCCAGGGGAGAGGGGTGAGACAAGTACCCCACTAAGGGCTCAGTCCCCCTGCTTATCTAAATGATCTGCATTCTTGGATAATGAACTGATTGAAAGGAATTTTTTACTATTGAGGAGGGGCTGTTACATCCTACATCCCTTATATCAAACTAAATCTCAACAGACCAGATTCCAAACTATGTTACATTCCAAGGTTTGATTAACAGCAGGCTAACTCTTTTTTCCCTTCCCTAACAACATCTTTCAAGTTTGTGGAGTCTTAGGCCCCATAAACCACGAAACAAAGGATGACCATTGAGAACTAGGGGCGTGGCCATCTAGCTGAGAACCAACAAAGTCCACATGGAAGAAGCATGCCATCTTTTGTGTGATCAGCTGGTGTCTATGGGCTCAGGCATCAAAGACCCAGAACAAAAAATCATATCAATGTGAATGAGGGGGAGTAAAAAGTGGAGACCCAAAGCCCATCTGTAGGCAATTGTAGGGTCACCATCTGTAGGCAATTGTAGGGTCACCATCCAGTTAGGGTGCAGTTTAGCACTGATAAAACATACAACTTTGCTCTAGTTCCACCCCATTATCATGACCCCAATTCTACCTTACACATTTGGCTAGATCAGAGCATGTACATGGGTACAAATAAGAGCTCACAACACAGGGAATCCAGGACAGATAAACCCCTCAGGGCCAATAATGAGAGTAGCGATACCAGGAGGGGAAGGGGAATGTAGGGGGAGAAAGGAGAACCAGTCACAATGATCTACATATAACCTCCTCCCTGGGGAACAGACAACAGAAAAGTGGGTGAAGGGAGACAACGGTCAGTGTAAGACATGACAAAAAAAATAATAATTTATACATTATCAAGGGTTCATGAGGGAGGGAGGGAAGGTGCAGGAGGGAAGAAAAAAGGAGGAGCTTATACCAAGGGCTCAAATAGAAAGAAAATTTTTGAGAATGATGATGGCAACAAATGTACAAATGTTTTGAGAATGATGAGGGCAACAAATGTACACATGTGCTTGACACAATGGATGGATGTATGGATTGTGATAAGAGCTTTAAGACCCCCCCTCAATAAAATGATTTTTTTTAAACAGTAGAAGAATTAGTAGGGCAGTTGTCCACGAAAGGCTATTAAACTCCTATATCAGGATAAGTTGGTTTCAGACAATGTGCAAGAACGTTAGGCTGCCTCCATGCACCAGATCAGGGCCTCTGTGACTCCAGACGCACTTGGCATAAGTGGTACACTGTCCAACTCTCACAGTGCTTTGCCAGCAGCCTTTCCTAAGCCCGAGAGTCATAAACTTGAACCTGCTTTGGAACTGGGAAAACGCTGCTGGGGATTCCTGTCCAATATGTAGACCAGCCCTGGCTCTGTCACATGCTTGTGTATATATGCTAAGCATAATCATGAACCCCATGTTATGTTATTTAATATAATTAGGGGGGAATCTTACTAAAGGCTGTTACCCTAAAGCACTTTACTTATTGCAGTCTCTACAGAATTCTTAAAATTTTCTCAAAGACAAACAGGTTGGATGCCGATGTCTCCCAAATAGCCGAAGGAATCTTCTCTTATTTACCTGACTGATTCAAAGCGAGGCCTGTAACAGTAAAACCGTGACTGTGGAACGACCGGGCGGCACACCTGGAGCACTTGAAAGAGGAAAACTGTATTAGCCGGGACCCGGAGGAACTAGCGGGGCCGCCTCTCTCACACTGTAACTGCGGAGCGGGTCACAGAAGCGGCACAGGCGGGGCTTCTAGTGCAGACTGGTGGTTAGTAAAGGAGGCAGGGTCCTGGGATGGGTACCTTCTGGGAATGAGGAAGACCACGGGATGAGGCAGTGCGTTGAGTCTCTTTTCTAAAGGTTAAAATTCCCCATCGGGATAACTTTCCTTACATTTCCCCCCTTTTGACGCCCATTCTTTTTATTTATTTTAATTAATTAATTTTTTTAATGCCCATTCTTATTTGCTACTCCTGGGCACCCCTTTCAGGGTTGCCCTCTTGCTCAGTGTAAACTAGGTTCCGGGGTCTGCAGGGGGCCACTTTGCAGCCGACAGTTGGGAGGTTGGAGTTTGGAGTGTGTTGGATTCCCGGACAGCCAGCAGCAGACGTTCTGCCCTGCCAGGAGGAGGTCCAGCCGACTGCCACCGGAGGAGCACGGGCCCCCTTTCCACTCCAGGACCCGCCCCAGCCCCCGGGGAGGGTGTGCGGGCACGCTGGGCGGACAAATCTCCACGTTGAGTCCTAGGCAGGCATCGAACTCTCGAGGACAGGCCCTGTGGGGCGCATCTCCGCAGATCCCCACTGGCTGCCGGGCGGAGACTCCTCTGCTTCCAGTACTGTGCCCAGGGCAGGGCTGCTGTCTTTCCAGCAGGGGCTCTCACCCCAGGGCCAGTCTGCGTGGGTTTGAAGGAGTCAGCTGCCTGGGCGCCCAGGGTCAGCTGGGGGATGTGCTTTTTCACTTGGGTGTGACAGATCCGCGGGGCGTGCACTATAGTGTTCACAGCAGTTGGGGTTACCAATATGACGGTATGGGCCCAGTCCATGGCCGGCCTTAAGGGTCCCTGTTCCTAGTTTTTGACCCACACGGAGTTACCGGGCTGAAAAGGGTGGCCTGGGTTCCCCAAGGGGCCCTGGCACCCATCTGGCCCAGCGTGGTGGATGCTGCTGAGAGCAGCCTCGAGGACTTGGAGGTAGTCCCTGAGGCTTTGCAGCCCTAGGGTAGCTGCGGGGTGGGGGGAGGGGTCACCCCTAAACTGTCTTACTAGGGGTAAGGGTCTCCCAAACATCATTTCAAAAGATGATTTTAAAAGGAGAGTATCAGCTGGGTCCACTGAGCCTGCAGAAGGGTGAAGGGCAGGACCTTGGACCCTCTGAGCCCAGTTTCCTGACCAACTTGCCCCTGTTGCCTTCCGGGTCCTGCTCATGCGCTCTGCTTTCCCTGAGCTCCGAGGGCAGTAGGCTGCGCGTGTGAGTTCCACTGTATCCCCAAGAGGGTGGCGAGTTGTTGAACCACCTGTGCTGCAACTGATGGTCCACTGTCACTTCCCAAAGCCAGAGGCATTCCATACGGAGGAATCACCCTGGGGAGGAGATGATGGGTCACCTCTGGGGCCTTCTCTGTGTGTCTGGGTCTTGCCGCTATCCATCTGGACAAAGTGCAGACTGCTACCAGTAGGTAATCATATCCGTCAGCGTTGGGCATGTCAGTGTAGTCTACCTGCATAGCACACCTAGGGCAGGGGCCTCTGAGAGCCGGTGAAGGATTGATCTTGAGCCTGCAACCACACAAAAAGGGTGCTGCCTGCCCCCATGGCAGCTTACAGGCGCTTTGCCTTTTGTCTGAAGCCTGGTATCCAGATTCGGCAAAATCCTGCCACACCCAGAAACTCCCGTAGCTGCGTCCTGGTGGAGGGAAGGAGAAGATAACCTGTTTTCTCTCTGGTGCCAGCCAGCGGCATCCCTCAGCAAGGTGAAACCCCAGGTATCAAACACGCTGCTGGTATATTTGTGCCTTTCCCCCATGATACCTCATATCCTGCAGAGTCCAGGAGCTGTAGGAGTGACCCCGTCCAGCAAGTGACCCTGTCCAACAGTCCTCTCTGGTGGCGTTTACAAGGAGCAAATCGCTCGCATACTCAAGGCATAAGCAGTTTAGCTCATCTCTGGGAAACCCAAGGAAGTCCAATTTCAAGGCCTCTGGACAAGGTAGGTGAGTTTTTGAGCCCTTGGGGTAAGCAGGTTCAGGGCCATTGACTCTTAGTTGCAGCGTTTGGGTGCTCCCATTCAAAGGCAAAGATGGGCTGGCTGACAGGTGCTAGTCTTAGGCAGAAGGTGTTTTTCAGGTCCAGACAGGTAGACCAGGCAGCCTTGGGTGGAAGGAGGCTCAACAGTGTGTGTATGAGTTCAGGACTATGGGGTGTTGGGTGTTTGCAGTGCTGCAGGTCCTACACCAGAGGTACCCATGAAGGTACCCGTGAAGGAGGTACCGTGAAGGAGGGGAGTGTTCTAGGTAGACTGGCATTCTCAAAGTATCTAGCCTCTTGGAGCCTAAAAATGTGCTCGTGAATCTTCCATAAGGGCCTCTCTAGAGATACAGTATATCTGGCCCAGACATTGGGAAAGGCAGTTTAAAGCTCTTCTGGGTTTTCATGACTGGAGGGGGCGGGGTTTGAATGGAGTCTCCACTCTTCCTGGGGGATCATAAGGGCCATGACCAGGTGCTTTGTGTCGACCAGGGACAGCTGAATGGGGCCCTCTTGCACTAAGGTGATTCTTGCCCCCGGTTTGAACAAAAGATTTCGACCCAGGAAGGGCATCGGGCAGTCAGGAACATAGAGAAACGATGTGGGCGACTGCATGCCTGCCACCCCCACCCCCATGCCCCTCAGCCACCAGTAACAGGGCCCAAGAGCCCAATGACAGTGACAATGGCTTTGCTGAGAGGGCCTACTGGAGTGTTGACCATTGAGAGACTCTGGTGTCAACTAGGAAATTGTCAGTCTTGTCCCTAACTTTGACCCAATTGTTATTAAAAGAGTAAGGACGTTGGGGAATGGTTGTGTTCTGGGAATGACGAATGTACATGGGGTGAGGCGTACGTTGGGTTTCTTTTCAAGCAGTTAAAATTCCCTATTTGTATTTTCCCTAGAGGCCCCGCTTTCTCATTAGTCAACAGAGACACCTGGATACTGGTCTAAGACTTGTAGAACCCGATTGTTCTGTTTGCTCACTGATAATCAACAATTGTTTCCTCTGAAACCTGATACAATATAAAACATTTATATGTGCATGACTCCCCAAAGTGTCAATTACAAACTAAAAGGTAGCTAATCTTCTCCAGGTATTCTGATCTCAAATGGGGCACCACAAGGACAGCCTGTTTTATGGACAGTCTCCTCATTGGGGTTCACCTTCTGATAAGCTCTGTTTCTTCCTCTAACTTGGAGTGTCTAAATTGGCTGCGCTACTCCAGAGCAAAATGCCTGCATTTCAGGTGGCAATTTCATTAAGAACATTCTGGAAAAAGTCTTTTTGAATTTTTAAAAATTATCTGCACAGATTAGAATCTCAGAAGATTGACTCCCGCTAGGAATTTCACTTGACCCTGGACAATGAAAGTTTCAATGTAATGATTAACATCCTTGATAAATCAGCCTGGATCTTTTTCTTCCTTTTCAAGACACTGCTTTGAAATAGCGTGCTTTTGTTACTGGATGCTTTTCCCCAGCCAACACTACAAGAGAGAATTCTTACCTTTGTCCAATTAAGAATAATCAGAAGAGGGGAGAATTTTCCACACCAGCAAAAGTATATTAGGAAGATCTGCAGACAGAGATGGGTAGGGCATATGGTACACCCAATCCCCATGTCTTTGAATAAGAGCGTTGATAGAATATTTGTAGGTTTTAGTGGTACATTGTTTCTTCATTAGATAAGTAAGGATTTCCAGGAAAACGGCCTATTTAGTCAGGGCTGTGTTGATTGGTCATGCATCCGACAGTCCCTTTAAAACCTGAGCCAAAGTAGAGACAGTTAAACTAGTGACAGGGTGAGAGTTCCCTTGTATGAGCGAGTGATAGCTAGTAGAGCTCAGAGAAATGCCTTCTCTGTTATTGAAGCATCAAAGCTGTTTTTCACAGATACTGCCTTAAAGGGAACCAGGCATCTCATGGACTACATTCCCCAGAATCCCTTGCCCTTGACATCATCTGGAGGAAACCATCTTGGACTGACATTCCCAGAATCCCTCATCGTTAGGGAACATTTAAATTCCCCCTACACTTGTGTGAGCCAAGCCGTTTCTGTTCTTTGGCCTCTCTGGCTTTTAGGTCGGGGCATGGCTACCCCCCAGAGGCTTTCATATCATTCTCCAGCATCGCCTCTGTGTCTAACAGGAGCCATTCTTTCTCTCGGCAAAAGACAAGAGCCTGTTTGGTGTAATGTCTTCAAGATGGACTCTCTCCCAGGTCGTTTTGGGGGTTTAGTTGGGTTATTGACCCTGGGGATGTGGTTGGTGGGGTGGTAGCCTTGAGCATGTGCAGGTTGTTGATTCAACTCAATTGCATGAAACTGTCCCATCAGGAGACTCAGCGTGCCACAGTGTAGATCACAAATGCCACCATTAGCATAGGTGGTGGCTGAATTCTTATTTGATGGGGCAAGGTCTTTGGCAGGGGGCCGGATCTTTCAAAAGCAGGTTCCAGCCCTGCTAACCTGTCTCACTTTAACCTGAAACCTACTATAACGAATTTTGAATGTCAGAAAATTTGTTCCCATCTGAGTCTTTTCTTTCCCCTGGAAAAGCTCGTTTGGTGTGGGGGGGGGGGGGGAGAGGGGGGTTGGCGAATTTTATTTCTCTCTGTTCTCTTTGTATATGCTTGGTCAGCTCTCTGCACATTTGCCCAGGTGTCCTGGTCTATTGCCAGGCTTATGGGAATGGTGGTGAGGTGTTTCAAGGAATCCCAGTCTTTACCAACTTTCTGAAGAAACTAAAATCACTTCATTGTTACTAAATCTAGTCACGTGTGTGTGTGTGTGTGTGTGTGTGTGTGTGTGTGTGTGTGAGGTGCTTCAAGGACTCTCAGTCTTTGGACCAAATTTTTGAAGAAACTAAAACCGCTGTTGCTAAGTCTTGTCATCTGACGTGCGTGCGTTTGTTTAATGGAATTGCCAAATCTTGAGAGAAACTCCAGGAATCAGCAGCGATTCCTAGCCTGTTTTGTAGAAACATTAAAACACATGTTGATTGGTAAAAGGGGGAATTCCACCTCTAAAGATCACACTGGGCCTCTATTTGTACAGATGCTGGCATGTAGTTGCCAAGAATTCTTTAGAAAGTCAGGGGGCACCTTTGAAGTACATGTTCTCAGGCTGGCTCTGAGGGAGAGCTCCAATAATTTTGAGAGAGGCTGAACCTGAAAGCAACAGTTGCAGTTATGTAGCTACTTATGTTAGTGAGTGTTGATTTGTTTCCTACTGTTTTAAGAATATGGGCTACAATTTAACATCATCAAATGGAAAACTGTAAGGGAAAACACAGGTAGTGACCTCATAAACCTGTTACTTAAAGGGCCCGGATAGTATATGAGCCTGCTGGGGTACTGGTTGAGCTGCTAATTGGAAGGTCGGCAGTTCAAAACCACCAGCCATCCCTTGGGAGAACTATGAGACATTTGAGTCCTCCGAATCTGACAGGGGCGGTTCTACTCTGTCCTAAAGGCTTGCTTTGAGTTTGGAGTGGCTTTCCAGAAATCCAGTGACTGTGATCCTCATCAAAGATGGTATCCACTTTGCCAGACAAACTCTCTGGCAGGTGACCAAGCAAAGTCAATGAAATTTTGGTCTCGAGGATTCTTCTTGAAAGAGCGTTCAATCTCAGTCCCTCCTCCATCCCCATCTTGTCCACACTCAGCAGCAAATAAACTATATCTTGTTGACTGCCTTTTTAAAGAGTTCTTTATTTTGTAGATAAAGTTGTTCATTTTGATTGGTGTCACAAGGCTGTCAAAAGGAAAAAGTCATAAAAATACAGTTTTTACCTCCAGATGGTATTATTGATACAAAATGTAATAACATTTCATCTAGGAACTCAGTCTGATTTGGTTTAATAACATGGAGGTGCTCATTAACTGAATAGGTTTTTTATTGTTTTATTAGGGCTCATTCAACTCTTATCACAATCCATACATACATCGATTGTGTAAAGCACATCTGTACATTCGTTGCCATCATCATTCTGAAAACATTTGCTCTCCACCTAAGCCCCTGGCATCAGATCTTCATTTTTCCCCTCCCTCCCCTAACTGAATAGTTTTGATGTTATAAAGAATTCATGAAATGATTTCATTACGACAGAAGCCTTTTGTTTTTATATCTGAATCTTTCAAAAAAAAATTTAAGAGGTTTTACAGAATATGTTTCACTTAAGGAAAAAAGTGGCATCCATTGTCTGTCACAATAATTTAGGCCATTTAATGGAGATCCCCTTGTAGAGGAGTCTAGAGGAAGAGATGAGT
Organism: Tenrec ecaudatus; assembly: GCF_050624435.1. Taxonomy (NCBI): domain Eukaryota; kingdom Metazoa; phylum Chordata; class Mammalia; order Afrosoricida; family Tenrecidae; genus Tenrec; species Tenrec ecaudatus. Next base: position 89,570,398 of record NC_134539.1, on the reverse strand, counting down.
CAGTCAAGGTGTGATGTAGAACCGATGAAGAATACAGCTTTCCTCTAATTCCTAAATGCTTCCTCCCCTCCCCCCACTATCATGATCTGAATTCTACCTTGCAAATCTGGCGAGACCAGAGGATGTACAATGGTGCAGATAGGAACTGGAAACACAGGGAATCCAGGGAGGATGATACCTTTAGGACCAGGGGTGTGAGGGGCGATACTGGGAGGGTAGAGGGAGAGTGGGTTGGAAAGAGGGAACAGATTACAAGGATCTACATGTGGCCTCCTCCCTGGGGGATGGACAACAGAAAAGGGGGTGAAGGGAGACGTCGGACAGGGCAAGATATGACAAAATAATAACTTATAAATTATCAAGGGCTCATGAAGGAGGGGGCAGCAGGGAAGGAGTGGAAAAATTAGGACCTAAAAAAATTTTTTAAAGAAGAAAAGAAAAATGAAGACCTGATGCCAAGGGCTTAAATGGAGAGCAAATGCTTTGAAAATGATGAGGGCAATGAATGTACAGATGTGCTTTACACAATTGATGTATGTATGGATTGTGATAAGAGTTGTATGAGTCCCTCCTAATAAAATTAAACTTAATAATAATTTAGGCTATTTAAATCATATGCAAATGACAGAGTGACTAGTTCTTACCTTTGAATGTGAGAGAAAAATAAGGAGAGGAGGACTAACAATCCTGGCTTCTTGTGCCCTAGTTCATGCAGCCCAGGAAAACTTTTGAGGAACCCCCCCCTCCCCAATTAAAGATAAATAGTTTATGAAACCTTAAAAAGCCAAATGTAAATTTAGGAAAATAGATGAAAGTTTGAAAGAAAACAAATTATTAAAACAAACTATTTCAGTAGTAATTATATTTTGTGATAATTTCAAGGACCTTAGGTAATTTATGAGTCTTAAACTGGGCTAATTCATACTTATTATAATTTGAAGTTCATATGATTTTACTTTTTAGAAAAAAAGATATAGTTAGACCTGCTAATAAATGTGTTCAACTTGCCAGGTACAAAGTTATGAGATATACAACAGGAACAATGTTGAAAAGATTTATTTAAAAGAAATATATTTGATATGGCCAAAGTTTTTTCCATCTGTTTGTTAGTCATTTGAGTGTAATCTCTAGTAAATTGCTCATGTGCTCTGCCCATCTTGCATTGTATATTTTTGCTTATTGAGGTGTTACCAAATTGTATAAATTCTAGCAATTAGTCCCTTGTCCACTGTGTCATTGCTAAGATTTTTTCCCCAGTCTGTGGGCTCTCAATCTACTCTTCAGATGATGTCTTTTGATGTGTATACATGTTTTAGTAGGTCTCAGTAATCCATTTTCTTCCACGGTGTGTGCTTCCTTTGTTACACTAGGTGGCATAACCTTCGATATGGCCCTTAACTTTGTACCAATGTTCTCGTTGGTGATCCTTATAGCTCTGGGGTTTACATTGAGCTATCTTGTGTTAGCTTTTGGTGGGGGGGGGGGCGGGCAAGGTATGAGTTCTGTTTCATTTTTCTGCATATGGAGATCCAATTTTTCTACCACTATTTGTTGGAAAGGTTTTTGCATTTATTATTAATATTGCTATTTTGGCCCTTTGTCCAAAATCAGTTGTCTGTAGGTGGATGGTTTTATTTATTTATTTATAAACGTTTTATTAGGGGCTCATACAACTCTTACCACAGTCCATGCATATACATACATCAATTGTATAAAGCACATCTGTACATTCTTTGCCCTAATCACTCTCAAAGCATTTGCTCTCCACTTAAGCCCTCTGCATCAGGCCCTCTTTTTTTTTTCCCCTCCCTCCCCGCGCTCCCCTCCCTCATGAGCTCTTGATACTCCACAGATTGTTATTTTGTCATATCTTGCCCTATCCGGAGTCTCCCTTCCCCCCCTTCTCTGCTGTCCATCTCCCAGGGAGGAGGTCACATGTGGATCCTTGTAATCGGTTCCCCCTTTCCAACACACTCACCCTCCACACTCCCAGTCTCGCCCCTCACACCCCTGGTCCTGAAGGTATCGTCCACCCTGGATTCCCTGTGCCTCCAGCTCCCATATGCACCAGTGTACAATCTCTGCCCTATCCAGTCCTGCAAGGTAGAATTCGGATCATGGTAGTTGGGGGGAGGAAGCATCCAGGATCTGGGGGAAAGCTGTGTTTTTCGTCAGTACTACATCGCACCCTGACTGACCTGTTTCCTCTCCTAAACCCCTCTGTAAGGGGAGCTCCAGTGGTCAACACTTAGGCCTCGGGTCTCCACTCTGCACTTCCCCCTACATTCACTATGGTATATATATATATATATATATATATATATATATATATATATATATATATATATACACACACACACACAAACACACACACATATATTTCTTTCTTTTTTTGCTTTTAAACATTAATTTAATTTAATTTATTTATAAAACTAAATTATTCTTTTATACCCAAAACTTGCCAGCGCTTTTCTCCTACTAGTTTTTTTTTTTAATTTATTAGGGGCTCATACAACTCTTATCACAGTCCATACATATACATACATCAATTGTATAAAGCACATCTGTACAGTCTTTGCCCTAATCATTTTTTTTTCCTCTTTTCTTTTTTTACATTTTATTAGGGACTCATACAACTCTTATCACAATCCATACATATTCATACATCAATTGTATAAAGCACATCCATACATTCCCTGCCCCAATCATTCTCAAAGCATTTGCTCTCCACTTAAGCCCTTTGCATCAGGTCCTCTTTTTTTCTCCCCACTCCCTCCCCTCTTACCCCTCCCTCATGTGCCCTTGGTAATTTATACATTGTTATTTTGTCATATCTTGCCCTATCTGGAGTCTCCCCTCCCCCCCTTCTCTGCTGTCCCTCTCCCAGGGAAGAGGTCACATGTGGGTCCTTGTAATCAGTTCCCCCTTTCCAACCCACTCACCCTCCACTCTCCCAGCATCGTCCCTCACACCCTTGGTCCTGAAGGTATCATCCACCCTGGATTCCGTGTCTCCAGCCCTCATATGTACCAGTATACAGCCTCTGTCTGCCCTATCCAGCCCTGCAAGGTAGAATTTGGATCATGGTAGTTGGGGGGAGGAAGCATCCAGGATCTGGGGGAAAGCTGTGTTCTTCATCGGTACTACCTCGCACCCTAATTAACCCATCTCCTCTACTAAACCCCTCTATGAGGGGATCTCCATTGGCCGACACTTGGGCCTTGGGTCTCCACTCTGCATTTCCCCCTTCATTTAATATGGTATATATATATACATGTATATATACATATATAGATATACATATACACATACATACACACACACATATCTTTTTTTTTTGCATGATGCCTTATACCTGGTCCCTTGGCACCTCGTGATCGCACTGGCCAGTGTGCTTCTTCCATGTGGGCTTCTTTGCTTCTGAGCTAGATGGCCGCTTGTTCACCTTCAAGCCTTTAAGACCCCAGACACTATCTCTTTTGATAGCCGGGCACCATCAGCTTTCTTCACCACATTTGCTTATGCACCCATTTGTCTTCAGCGATCCTAGCATGGAGGTGTGCAGTCAATGATATGATTTTTTGTTCTTTGATGCCTGGTAACTGATCCCTTTGGGACCACTCGATCACACAGGCTGGTGTGTTCTTCCATGTGGACTTTGTTGCTTCTGAGCTAGATGGCCGCTTGTTTATCTTCAAGCCTTTAAGACCCCAGTCACTATCTCTTCTGATAGCCGGGCACCATCAGCTTTCTTCACCACATTTACTTGTTCTCCCACTTTGGCTCCAGCCGTTGTGTCGGGAGAGTGAGCATCATAGAGTTCCAATTTAATAAAAGAAAGTATTCATGCATTGAGGGAGTGTTTGAGTAGAGGCCCAAGGTCCTTCCGCCACCTTAATACTTGACCTATAAATATAGACACATAGATCTATTTCCCCATCCTCCTATATATATATTTGCATGTACATGTCTTTATCTAGACCTTCATAAATGCCCTTTGACTCCTAGCTCTTTCCTCCATCTCCCTTGACTTTCCTTCTGCCCTACTACCATGCTTCATCGCCATCTGGGCTAGAGTATACCTCTTCTCTACGCATCCTTACCCTTGATCATTCCCCACCAGGCCTGCCACTCCCCCCTCTCTACCATTTTGGGTCCCATGTTTTTCCCTTGTTCCTGTGTTTGTTAACACCACTTCCTTACCCCCCCTACCCCCCCACCCCAAGTCCCCCCGGAACTGTCGGTCCCGTTGTTTTTCCTCCAGATAGTTCATCCAGCCTGTCCTATTCAGACAGACCTGTGGAGACACTAACATGCACGAAAACAAGACAGAGGTAAACAAAGCAACAGTATACAACCAGACAATAAAACAACAAAAACAAACCACTGACAAAGAACAGAACAAAACAGTTCACAAGAGAAAAGCTTGTAGTTAGTTCAGGGATTGTTTGCTAGCCCTTAGGAGCGTTTTCCAGTCCAGTCTGTTGAGGCATCACGCCCTGGCCCCGAAGTCCACTTTCAGCATTCCCTGGGGACCTTGCCACTCCATTCCCTTGCTGTTCCGCTGCACTCCCCCAGTGATTTGCCTCGGTGTGGTGGGATCAGGTCAGGTGCAATTCCCACACTGTGTTTCCGGTGCAGTCCCCTGTATCGCCCTTAGTCACTGATTGGCATCATTTCTCATAGTGGGGCCAGCCATGTTGTTCTCTCTGTGGACTGGCTGCTCTACTCAGGAACATCATCCTCACGGCCTGGTGGGCCAGGCTGTGCTCCACTCTCTCCTCCTGCCCCTTCATCTGCTCCCGTGTGCTCTGATCAGATATGTTCATCTCCCAGAGCTGCAGAGTCAATGTCCTCCCTTTTTTTTCATGATGCCTTAATACCTGGTCCCTTTGGTACCTCATGATCGCACTGGCTGGTGTGCTCCTTCCATGTGGGCTTTATTGCTTCTGAGCTAGATGGCCGCTTGTTCACCTTCAAGCCTCTAAGACCCCAGACACTCTTTCGATAGCTGGGCACCATCAGCTTTCTTCGTCACATTTGCTTATGCACCCGTTTGTCTTCAGCGATCGTATCATGGAGGTGTGCAGCCAATGATATGATTTTTTGTTCTTTGATGCCTGATAACTGATCCTTTTGGGGTAATTTTGCCGCTTATAGGATTTTTGGTTGGCAGTTTTTTTTCTCTCTCCAAATTCTTGCCTGCATAGTTTCTGTTAAGAAATTCAAATTTATCCTTACTGGTTTTCCTCTATATATCACTGTTCTTTATAACCCTAGCTGCCCTTAGGATTCTTTTTCTTTGTAATTGGAGAGTTTGATGATGATATGACTGGGTGTTCCTCTTCTTGGATCTGTCTTGGTGTTCTTTCACCAAGTAATTATTTTCTCCATTGTAAGGTTAAAGAATGTTTCTCCCATGAATGCTCATATTATTTACTCTGCAGATAAGTTTTTTCTTGCTCTAGAATACTGATAGATGTAGGTTGTTTCTCTTAATAGTGTTCCACGTCATTCACATGCTTTCTTCAGATTCATTTGCTTTTCTTGTTTTGTTGATTGTTTCTCTTGTCAGTTGTAGTCAGTGGTTGCCTTTGAACTTATTGATACAACTTTCTTGTTCTCCCATTCTGCTCCTCAGGTCTTTTTCTGTGTTGCCTAATTCTATTATCTCATTATCTTCTGAAATTCCTTTTGTTGTACTTGTTTGCATTTTTCTTTAGTTTTAAAATTTCTTCCATTGTTCTCAAAAGTGTTCCCCATATCTCCTGAAGGGACCTAAACACCATTCTTCTGAATCCCATTTCTGGTATTTCCAAGGCTTCTTTTTCAGAGTACTCCATTGGGTTTGAGTGAAGATGTTTTTGTTTTCCTTCACTTTTTTGTTTGTACTGTGGTTGACTCCCATTTCCATAACTATTAGTAGTGTGCGTTCTGCTGGGTTGTGTAGGGGTAGTTGACTAGTTTGAGTTAAGGATATCTATCAGGAGCTGGAAAGCATATGATGGGAAATAAAGATAATGGGAAAGAGATGGACGGGTAAATGGGGAAGATGAGAGAATAAGAGAGATTAAAATAAAAGTAATAATACTATTTTGAATAAAGAAAAAGGTTTGTAAAAATAATGGAGAAATGTGTTTTAAGCGGAGTAATAAGACTTAATCGGCAGTATGGAGGTATATTTCACTAGGAGAGATACAGAGAACAGAAAGATATAGTGGGTGGGATAAGAGAAAAGTATAAACAAATAATCATACCAGAAGAAGAGGGTTTAATGTAAGCAAATAATCAGAAGAAAGGGAGAAAGACCAAAGACTAGGAGGAAGAAAAAATATCCAGGGGCTTGACTTGGGTGTGGATATGGAGTTCTGTTACTATGGGAGTGAGACTATGGGCAGATCTGTGCCCTCAGAGACCACGGAGAAAAGTTCTAGATTAAAAAACTGTCTGCCAGGAAGACGTGCATAATTTCAGGGGAGAGGGGCACTCTTACAGGACCTGAGAGTCAAATAAAAGATAGATTAAATAAAAATTTAAAAAATGAAAAATAACCAAAATCCAAACTCACTGCCATTGAGTTGATAGTGAATCTATAGGACAAGTTTGAATTGTTCCTGAAACTAACCCTTTAAAGGAATAAAAACCCATCTTTCTCCCTTGGAGGGACTGGTGGTTTCTTTCTTCTTTTTCCCCCTCAAATCATTTTATTAGGGCTCATTCAACTCTTATCACAATCCACACATACATCAATTGTATAAAGCACATCTGTACATTCATTGCCCTTGTCATTCTCAAAACATTTGCTCTCCACTAAAGCCCTTGACATCAGCTCCTTTTTCTCCTCCCTCCCTGCTCCCCCTCTCTCATGAGCCCTTAATAATGTATAAATTATCATTTTGTCTTATCTTGCCCTGTCTGATGTCTCCCTTCACCCACTTTTCTGTTGTCCATCCCCCAGGGAGAGGGTCACATGTGGATTTTTGTAATCGGTTCCCTCTGGGGACTGGTGGTTTCAATCGGCTAACCTTGGGGATCGCAGCTCGATTCGTAAACACTATGCCACCTGAGATCCTCTGAACGCATATAAAAGCCAAAGTTAAAAATGCAGGCGAGGAAGGTGCTCACGGGGAAGAGGAGCAGAGGGAAAGAAGAAAAACACAGAAAATTAAAAATTGGTGCAAAGCATTGCTTAGGTAGCAAGGATGTCTGCACTAAGTGGCCCACACGGTCTGTTCTCCACACAGAGCTCCCAGAGGCCAGTGAGGTGAGAGGTTGGGCTGAGTATATTGAAACAGGAGCTGGGAGTATTGGCTTTTGCGGGGGAACAGGGAATCAACGGAAGCAGCTGGTCAATGTTGAAGGGACATCAGAATCAGCAGGTGTTGCTGAGCTCCGACTTAAAAAAACTTGATTTTACTTAGCTTTTATGTTGATTTTCTGGCTTCCCGGGGACATGGGATTCACTCTTGGAGGGGGCTCTCTACTGAGTTCTTCACATGCTTGTTATCTGGTGGCTATCCTCCACCCTTCCTGCCCATGTGTTTTAAAGAATAGATTTCCTAGAGTCTTATGGATCTATTATGTTGGCTAGGTTAATGATACGATCATTATTGGAATTAGAAAATGTTGGGGGTTACTTATTGCTAATAGTTTTATGTCAACTAGGGTGTGCTAGGATTCTCCCATGATATGATGTAATATAGCGTGGTCAACTCCACGAAGAGTTGGCTATGAAGCAGCCAAGCAGTTGTGGGAAGAATAGACCTCGTGTGTTAGTTACATAATTTCATGTCAACTTGAAGATAAAAAGTATAGGGGTGGAATCTAGCCTGTCAATCAGGTCACAGCCTGATGGTGCCTCCTTGTAGACATGGGTTTCTTATAAGGAGGGTTCAGAACCTCCCCCTCTCCACCTTCATTGTCCTGCTGGGTGACCCTGATGATGGCCAAAATCCTGGAAATGTGTCCACCACCACTGGATCTACAAGACTTTGCACCCACCGGCCCACAGTCTGCATCATTGCTTGTGACTGCATGAGCCTGAAGAGGGACTTGTGGACTAGGATCAGACTTATGGACTTGAGTTGGACTGGGCTGTTTTCCTGATACACAAAAGCTTCTTGATATAAAGCTCTTACACAGAGGAGTATCACTGAATCTGTTTCTGTAGTCAACCTGGCGTAACACACCTCCTCAATCTGGTCACAGCCTGCACGTAATTGAAGTCTTCATTCAGGGGTAGTCTACTTTCAGAATCAATTGACAGCATGTGGAAGCTAGGTCAGTTGTTTTTTTAATTTTTAATCATTTTGTTGGGGGCTCGTACAACTCTTTATCACAATCCATACATACATAGTGTCAAGCACATTTGTACATTTGTTGCCATCACCATTCTCAAAACATTTGCTTTCTACTTGAGCCCTTGGTATCAGCGCCTCACTTTCCCCCTCCCCCATCCCGCATGAACCCTTGATAATTTATATATATATTTTTCAATATCTTACCCACTCTCTTCACCCACTTTCCTGTTGTCCATCCCCCAGGGAGGAGGTTATATGTAGATCCTTGTAATCGGTTCCCCCTCTCTACCCCCACCTTCTCTCCACCCTCCTGGTATCACTCACCACTGGTCCTGAAGTGATCATCTGCCCTGGATTTCCTGTTTCTAGTTCCTATCTGTAGCAGTGTAAATCCTCTGACCTAGCCAGATTTGTAAATTAGAAATGGGATCATGATAGTTGGGGGGCGGGGGGGAGGGAGTATGCATTTAGGAACTAGAGGAAAGTTGTATATTTCATCGTTGCTAGCTGGACTTGACTCACCCACTTCTACAACTGTGTGAACTATTTCTTGATATAAATCTCTAATTACACACACATACAAAGTGTCACTAGTTTTGATTTTTTAAGAGTCTAGCCTAACACATGTATAATGTAATTCCTCAGGAAGCTACTTGGCTGCCCATGAAATTCAACTATAAATGGAAGCGCTCCCTCATAAACAGCCGGCACGAATGGACTTGAGCTTCCAACTTAATGTATGTATGTAATGTATGGCCTAATCCAAGACCAAGTAGTTCTCATAACGTGGCCCTGCTAGAAACTTGCCCTCAGAAGGTACTCAGTGAAGATTGGATGCTGCAGTACATCATGTGAAGGACATAGACGTTGTCCTAAAACAGTCGTCGAAAGGAGCCAGCAACCAGTCGATGCAGAAGGCAGTGTACCAACCCAAGTTGGTCAAAGGACTTTTAATAAAATCCATGCTCGGAGAGGAAGCATACCAGTACTTAAAACTCCACAGCACTTGCTATGTGGAAGGTTATGGTTAGAGCAGGAGCCCTGGTGGTACAGTGGCTACTTGTTGGGCTGCAATCTGTATGGTAGGCCGTAGGAAACCAACAGCTCCACGGGGGACAGACAGGCTTTCTACTCTAGTAAAGTTACAGAATCGGAAACCCACAGGGGGCGCTAGGAGTCAGCATGGATTCAATGGCAGTGAGTGAGTTCTGGCTACATTTTGAGTCTTGGCATCAATTCCACCTCTATTGGCATTCTTTCTGACCATTAGCCAGCAATGTGGCAGCTGCTTTGCCCATAGGCAAAGTGTGTTTACTAGTGTTTAAAAGGGAACTTTGTCAGGGTATGGCCTTAGTAAGTCTTCCTCCTCTTCGCACTCTTCTCATTTGCAGTATTTGTTTAACAAATAAGAAGGGAGCCTTGTCAAAGGTCATTGAAACTTCGAAGTCCACAGATTACTTTTATTTTTGTTTGGGTTTAAAAAAATTTCTTTATAGTCTTTGTTATGGATAGAATTGTAACTCTCTAAAATACAAGGGGGCTTCAAAATACTCATGAGGAAATTTCTTCCTTGTTTCATTCCATTTTCCCATGAGCTTTAAGAAGCTTCCCACATGTTGGAATCCTGGCCCTTAAAGACATGCAAAAGGAGCCCCTGTATTGAAACAATTAAGCACAGGGTTGGTGATTCAGACACACCCACTGGCTCCACAAGAGGAATCCCTAGCAATCGAATTCTATAAAGACTATAGTAAATAGTAATAATAACCCCTGGGGGCCATCCACTCTGTTGCCATGAGCTGGAATTCACTTAACCGCACATGACAACATATCTACTCCGAAATATGGTCGGTCCTTGTACTTTTAATTCTCCCACTGCCATCTCATAGAGCCCCCTGTGGGTTTCTGACATTGTAACTGTTTACAGGAGTAGAAAGCCCAGTCTTTCGCCAATGAAGCTCTTGGTAGTTTTGAACTGCAGACATTGGGATCACAGGCCAACTCGTAACCGCTACACAACTAGAGCTCCTCTGCAAGGTTAACTAGGTCATATCCAAACAGAGTGAGCGCTTAGTGTAATCACTTCTTAGTTACTCATGAGAAACACATCAGGCACACACAGATGCCATAAGAGGCTTGCTACATGGTGAGGAATGCCAAGAAACCAAGGAATGCCTGGGGCACGGCCTTCAGGTGTTTGTTAGTGCTTGATAAAATTGACATATTGATCGTTGTAAGAGCTGTAAGAGCCCCCAGTACAATGTTTTATATGAAGGAGTACAAGTGGGTGACTTTAGCCATTTATTTTCTCAGTTTAGGTGACTAGAGGTTTGAATTCAGGCACCAGCTCTAGGAGGAGGCAGGCTCTGCTAGCTTGGGGAGTCCCCTTCTCAGTTTCCCTAGCATTCTGCTTGGCAATCTGGCATTTGCCTTCCCTCGTGGCTGTACCTACACTGTTTTCTCGATCCCTCAGAATCTACTGGATTTAGGGCGTGTCCTATAGTAATAAGCCTTCATTAATAAAGAAAACTCTAATTCCAAAAGGCATTATATTCACAGGGACAGGGGTCAGGACACATATTTTGGAGGGACTTAATTCAACCCATTACAGCTCCAGACAAAATAGCTGAGATCCCAGTTTGGACTGCGAGAAGATAAGGTGCTGTTCCTTAGCGCTACATCCGCCTATCTGTTACACACAGATGCCGAGGTAGCTAAGGATTTAGCGGGCACAGGCGTTCTGCTGAAACAAGCATCTAAAGTTGTGGAAGGATGTTGGAACTAGTTTTATTAGGGTGCCTTCAAACAAAAGCAATCAAAACAAGGGCGTCTAAGATCCACACACCAGTTAGATTCTAAGCAGAGGTCAGTTCAGAGGTTCTGATGACTGCTCTTTTGGTTTGGGATTCCCAAGAGGGAATCTTGGTAGGATTCCTCAGCGGGCACAGGAGGATCATGGGTGCTTACTATGAAGTTTTAAGGTAACTGAAGACTGGATTTGTGGGGAAAAGGGCAGGAACGTTGCATGAGGATTTTTTCCCATCAAGACAACGTCCCTGCTCATTCTTCAAGGGTGGCAAAGGCTGTCCTTGAGGATTTCCATGGGAAACCTTACCCACCCCACAGTCCTGGCCTGGCTCTTTTACACTTCTTGTTTCCCAACTCAACATTTTAAAGGAAAACTATCTGAGTGCCCCAAGAGTGGTACATGTTGATATGGTAAAAAAAAAAAAAAGAGCGGGAATTCTTTGGGGAGGTTAGAGAGGCGGGAGTGTAAAGACTCACTTGAGTGTACAGACCCAGATGGAAGCTACATTGCGAAGCGAAAGTTTCACATTTTGATTAATAAAGGTTTCTATGATTTTTGTAGCTATATTTGTTATTGACAATTACATTGCAAGAGATCAGTTTTAGAATCATCACATGTTTTCTCATTAAACTCTCCTGCCATTCTGACTCCCAGTTCCATTGGGTTTCCAAGACTTAATCTTTCCTGGGGGACCCATCTTTCTCCTGCAGAGCCGCTGGTGGGTTCAAATTGCTACCCAATACTTGATGCCACCAGGGTTCCTTCCGGAATCTTCTAGGCACCCAGGAAATCTTGTTCAAGTTATCCCTCAGCCTCTTAACGAGAGTGCCAGGAATCAGGACACTACTGATCCTCTTTGAATTTGTGAAAGCCTAGCAATTTCCAGACTAATCCCTCCCCCGCACAGTCAGAATCACTTATGGCCTTGGGCCTGGACCATTCAACCAACTCTACACACTTCTAACCTTCTCCCACTAGGAAAGGAAAACTGGTCTCTTGGACAGCTCCCTAGGTCAGAGTGCCCCTTACACTGTTTCTGATCTCAGTATGATTCATGTGACATTTCAAACATAACAAAGAAGTTACATTTTGTCCTCTAACGCATCTCCTTCTTTCCAATTTACCAAATATAGGCTAAAAGACCACCAGAGGAAAAGAGCCTCCAACTGTACCAGTCAATCCTCCTCCAGGAACGGCAGCAGCATCACTAGTTTGGAAGATGCAATGACTTATTCTGATCGTTTTCAAAGCTCTCAGATGCACGTAGAGGCACTTCTGACCCCTAAGCCAGCCCTTGCTCTCATACAAGCCCAGCTTTCACGCCGCGTGTGGAAGAGAGTGACTTCACTTTCAGTGGCGTTGACACCACTGTTTAATTCCAGCCAACATAATGGTAAACAGTTTTATTGTTTTATCAGAAAAACCCGTGATCTTAAAAGGCATGATTCTGGGGTGTCATTTCTTCTAGAACGATAACCTCTGAAGTTAAGAATGGAAACAGTGAAAAAATAAATTTTACTTTATAATCTGTCTTTATCAAATGATACTGAAGCACATTAATTTCATCATGCGCAATGATGTAATAAGTCAGTAATATAAAACACAAGCCCAAAACCATATTCTGATTTCGAATGGACAGCACTCAGACACAATGTGCATCTGTAAGGCTGTGCTGTAGTCAACTTTTTAAGCCTCCTATTTTTCAGGGTGTAGCTGAAGTAACCCTCACCAGTTTCTTAGATTTTTGTCAGTCTTATCTTGGGAACTATTTTGCCTTTTGGGGCCTAAAGAGATTACACCTGTAAATTACATTAAGAGGCCATGCTGGGAATAAGGTACGGATACTTTTCTAGCTCCCCAGGAACACGAGTTCCTACGAACACAAGCGAGTGCCCCAGTGATCCCTGAGCTGGGCTGTTTCAACAAGATCAGTTTTCCTGCGGGGCGAAGGTCTGTGGCTTGATTTTCCGAGCAGCTTCCAGAACAGACAGTGGGTTTACTTTGTCTCCAAACTCCTTCTCTCGGTGCTCAAGAAGAATGCCCTAAAAAGGAAACCAGATGGGATATCAGTCTTCATTCTGGGTCACTTATTCATTCATAAAGACGGATGGGGACACCTGGCCAGACCCTGCCCATGAGCAGTTCCGACTGAAGGGGACAGTAGACAGGACAACAGGCTGCACAGTACCTGCACCGTCCTAGCTGCACCTGAGAGGTGGGGAATCGCAAAGCCAATCAAGCAAGGCTGTGTACATAACAGCTCTCTGCCAGGTTGGTCCGTGGAAGGTAAGAGGGCAGAACAAGCTAACACAGACGAGGAGCCGGAGGCTGTGCAAGTGGAGCTCGGGTGATGCTTTGCGGGACCATCTGGGCCGTGAGGGCTGCTCTTTCCTTTAGGTTTGCTAAGAAGTTAGAGTCCACTCACTTCTGATGAAGCCCCATGCGCAGACAGAAGAGCAGAACTCAAACTTACCAGGAAGGGGGGAAAGGGGGGGAAGAATGTGCTTGAGAGCAGCACCAAACTGCAAAGGCGGGCCTATCAGGAAATGTTATGTCCTTGCTCAATCAAGCTTTATTTAACCACCGAAATGCTAAACGAGACCACTAATGGCGTGGGAAGATGTTCATGACAGACCGTTAAACAAAGACAGAAGAGCTAGTTTAAGAAGAGACCATTCTGTAAAATGACCAAACCAAAAGCCCGGCTGGGTTCTGGTCAGGTGGCTGGGTTTACTGCGCAGCTCCCACCTCCCACTCCCTGCTCTCGTTTGCAGTCCCCACCACACCCACACAGGACCTCCCCTCTGGGGCACCCAGGACACCCAGCAAGCTCTCTGCTGGGCAGCAGGACACATGCGGGCATCTCGCTGGGCCCTGCCCATGGGAAGTTCAGCCTTAAGGGGACAAAAGCCAGCCAGTTTACACCAAGGCAATCCCCTCTGAGCGACGTGACTGCAATTACTGATCTCAGGGAAACCTGCAGTGAGGCCTGGAAGAGAGCCAGCCGAGTCACCCTTCCACTGGGGCGGGCAAGGCCCGGGAGGGAGCTCCAGGGAGCACCAACACAGGCAAACAGCACACCTAGCAACGCCAGGAGTATGCCAGCCAGCTCAGGGTGCCCGGGAGCTCCCGCTGAGTCAGCACCGGGCAAGAGGGGGCTGGCCGGTCGGCTAAGCCCTGCCCTGAGGGCTTTCGGGAAGCAGAGACTCCGAGAGGGGCGGGCGCTGGAAAGCCCACACCTGCAGGTGGCAGAGCGGGAGTTGCTACATGGGCCTCAGGAAGAGGTCCTGGGCTGGGCTCCCCCCACCCCTCCCGCAGAGAGAGGAGACAAGTGGGAAAGGGCAATCAGCTCCTGCACAAGAGTACTGCTGGGCTGGGGGGGTCTATGAGTTATTTCCTGTCACTTGCTTACATGCAGAGGGGGATAAACTACTTCACATTCCAGATCGGATCAGTTGTGAGAAGCACAATCGTGTGTGTAAGGACCCGGAAGAGGGCAGGCCCTCGCGGCAGCCGTGATTAGAATGACATTGTGATATGGTGACGAAGTACCCAGATCCGGGATCCGGAGAAGGGCAGATGCACACCTGCGTTTACATGCTAATCAGATGCCACAGCAGGGCAAGATTGTGGTACAGACAAGCCGCAGAGTTGGCAAGGTTTAAAGAGATTTGAAATCCCCCCACTGTAAGCTCTATTTTATATACGCTCACTAAATTGGGAAAAGCCTATCATTATCAACCTCAGTAATGAGAGCCAACAACTCTGCCTCTTCCGAGATGAGGCCGAATGTCAAAGCCACGCCCCAGGTTGGCAGGGCCAGGCCTCGCGGTCAGACGAGGCTGCGTTCACTCGAGCCCATCCCTGCTCTGACTCCATGATGGAGACCCAACCAGAACTGCCAACCCCAACCTTGCTATGGTTTCAGCACAGCAAACAGAACCTCTGGGGACTCAGCACCCCACAGTGCCGCTGCGACCTGGACCCTTCCTTGTGCCGTTACTCACCACTCCCCCACCCCTCCCCCCCACCCCTCAGTCTCAAGGTCAATGTCTGGGAAATGCCAAAGCTATTAGCACCTCTCTAGGCAATGATGCCAATGCATGCGTGAGGCTGAATGTTTGAAAGGAAACAAGTCCCTCCTGCCCACAGTCAGATTCCTCGGGAAGAACAGCTGGGAGGCGTGAAGTCTGGGAAGCGAGTCCTGTCTGTATATCCCACTCACAGACACCCACAGACCCATCTGTGAACTCCTAGAAATTTACCTGCTTTCCCGATCCCACCACAAAAACTCCTCCGAGGATAAAGCCTTCGCCTTCCAGGTTTCCAGAGAAGCCTCCGTTCCGGGCCCGGAAGAAGTTGTACCAGACACCCAGACGGACAAATCCCATAAACATCATCTTCCGCCTTTCGGGACCGTAAAATTTCTTCTGCAGGAAGAGACAGAAAGGCTGTGTGAGGAGGCGCACACCTGTCTTTCCCAGGAGGAACGGTTCCCAGAGGAGATTCCTCCTCAGGCCAAGGCCCAGACTCCTGGTTCATGTACTCCTTCCACCCAAGACACACGGCCAACACTCAGGATCACCTTCAGCTTCCTCCAAACCCAGAAAACTCTGCTGGGTGCACCTTCCAACCACAGAGCAAGCCCAGCCTGGGGCAACAGATCCATAGCTTTGAACCCGACTTTAACCTCTCATCAGCCACGCACAGGGTTCTGTGCCGTTGACCTGCATTGTGGAAGGGTGCGGTAGAGGGGAAGAATGGGCTGCTCCGAGTTAGGGTTTGTACGAGATCCTTATAACACAGCGGCAGACCCAATGGAGCTTCCGCTAGTGCCTAGCTTAGGGGTCAAACCTTAGGAATGGTTTCAGCGGCCACTGTGGGGAAAGCCTTTAAGTGTCTAGTCATGCTTTCTCCACACAGAGGGTCAGGAAATCCCCCAAGGTCAGAGCAGCTAAAAGGGAAGCAGTCTCTAGCTCCAGGCCAGAGAAATCCTCTCTCTCCCAGCTAGCGCAGGCCCCTTCCCATCAGTCCTGGTCTGATGGGTTCAGCGCACACACCTTTTCATCCAGGAAGACTTCTCCTCTGAAATACGGCTGGAAGTCCTCCACTTCAGTCCTGACATGCTCCTTTACCACTGCGTAGAGGGGGACACCCAGCTCATCCAACTTGGGCTTCAGAGAGGACAGGTCTGCAGCCTCCTGTCAGAGGCAGAGGAGAGGAGCTCAGATCTGTGAGTGCCCGTGGCCCTGCAGGCCTCAAGCAGAGCTAGCCCTCAATATAGAGGAACAGCGGCAGCTCAACCACCAGGCACTCAGGGCCTGTACAGCCTAGCATGTGTCTGTCCGGGCTGGGCACCGGGCCTCAGTCCAGGGTTCAAGTTCCCTCCCTAGCCCAGGCGTCTTAACCTGACATGCGGGAAAAGACAGGGCAGGCCCTGGTTATGGGGGTCCTGGCAGTAGAGACTGCATGTAAAAGTGGTCCTACACGCTTTTCTCCATGATGCCTCTGCCTTCTGCCAGCCCCTCCCCTGCCCTTGAACTCACCCCAGGGGGGTCTATCAGAAACTCACATTGTACAAATGGCTGTCTCCATGCCCGTGTTCAGTGGGCCCCTCCCCTCCAGTATCCCTCCTCACTTTTCTAGTACAAACCCCACCTTTGGGAAGGTGCTTCTGTGTAAGAAAGTGCTCCCTGGCTAGCCTAGAGTAAACCCCCCATTCTCTGAGTAAACCCCATCTACCCTGCCTGGTGACTTGTTTCTGTCTTAAGCCTCCATGTGACCCCTCGTTTCATCACTGTCACCCACGTGGTCAAAGGTGTGTCATCGTTAGAAAGTGTGTCTTTCATTTCTTGCGCTGGTGCTGGGCACATGGCTGGGCACACAGAAACCATCAGACATTCCAGGGGAAATCAGAAGGAGGGCAACTGGGAGAATGCAGCCGAGCTGAACAGGGCAGGCCTCCCTGACTCTTCGGAAATGTGCGTTGGATGAATAAATTACAAGTGTCACAGTAAAACTTCAACCTTAACAAATTATTTTTTCATATATGGTATTAGGAACAAATGCTTGCCTCCAATACAAAATGCATGGCCTCCAATACAAAATATGTTGTGGCAACTACACTTGTCATTTATAATTTTTAGAACAAAAGCACAGCAAACAGTAAATGACGATGTACAAAGCACTTAAGAGCCTCAGTGCATGGCAACCCGTACCCCCCCCCCCCCCCCCCCCGGACGACAGAGGACAATGTGGAGGTCACGCGAGATTCGTGACTGCCTGTTTGTTCTCGGAAAGATGTTAATCACTTTTCCTGGGCTGTTTCCTCTGGGTGTGTTTCTTTAGAGTGCCAATAAGTAGAAACTGAGTCACACACCTCCTGCCCGGGCTACTCGAAATGACTCATCCCACCAAACCCAAACACATTCCAGAAATCTGCATTTTCACAAAATGCTCTGCCAGGCACAAACCAGAGGAGAAGAAAACAAATGACCATCAGGGACAGCAGGCTTTCCGACTGGCTTATCTGGAGCCAGGAGCCTGGGACTTGTTACACTCCCCAGAGAGGTGGAATCAGGTTGCAGACGGAATTAGGTGGTTATAAACGCACCTGTGCAGAGACATTTTACTGTGTGGATCATAGCGCATGATGGAGAGCAGGCGGTTGTTCTAACGGAACAAGGGGACATGGCATGGTGGAAGATCAGGACAGGTGCGCATCACCACGCTTATCCAACCCGTGTGCCGAGCAAATCATTCAAGAAGCTGGACTGCATCAACAAGACTTCAGCAACAGACTGGGAGAAGACTCATTAGCAACCTGTGATGTGAAGATGACACGACTCGGCTTGAAGAAAGCAGAGAACCTGAAGCCCGTACTGATGGAGATCAACGATTACCGCTTCCAGCATGGATTACATCTCAACAAACCACACCCCCAATCCCACGACTGGAGAGATATCAGGATGAACGAAGGTAGGACTGAAGCTATCAAGGGTGTTACCTTACTTGGATCCACACTCAGTGCCCACAAAAGTGACAGCAAAGAAAGCACATGGCATAGTGCAGTGGGCAAATCTGCTACAAAAGGGCGCCTCAAAGTGTCCAAAGCAGCAGCCATCGAAGGTGCAATCAGTGGTCTCTCCTTGTCCAGAGAAAAATGTTGAAAATCAAGACATGGAGAATTTAATCTAATGGACTAATGGACCATACAACCACCAGCCTCCATGACTCCGAGATGAACTAGATGGTGCCTGGCTACTGCTACCAATGGTCTGCAAAGGATCACATTAGAAGATCCTGGTTAGAGTAGGAAAAAAAACATGGAACAAAACTCAAAAAAATTTTAGAAGAGACCAGGCTTCCTGAATGGATGGGGCTCATTTAGGATGGGGACTCCCCAAGTCACTGGAGACTCCCAAGACCATAACCCTTAGCCACCCTTCAGGTCTGGAACTGATCACCTGTGCTGTAACAGTCAGCCATTCAAGATCAAAAGGACAGCAATACCCTCGGGCAATGTCCAGAAAGTATGGAGAAAGGCGGACTGGAAAGAGGAAGCATAGGGAGGAAGTGGGATAAGCAATGGGACCTGAGCTGAAGTAAAATGCATATGAACTGTTGAATGTAAAGCTAGTGATCTGTTCTGTAAACAATCATCTGAGCCACAAAAAGTCTTAACAAGTATTGAGACATTGTCCACATGAAAATATTCTACATCCTACGTGAGTCGGGTACTGACCAAGGTGAAAATAGTGAAAGCAGCCATCTAAGGTCTCACGGTCCAAGCAGAGAGAAGAAAATCAAAGACACAGAAATACTTCATCCAAGGACTCCTGGGCCACAGGAACTTCAGCCTCCATTCCCGAGACGAGACCTGGACAGTACCTGGCTTTCATCGCTAACCTCTGCACGGATCACATTTCCCCTCACTGTCCTCAAGTCCATCCCGGCTCACAGCGGCCCGACAGGACAGAGTAGAACTGTGTTTGTGGGATTCCCAGACAGGGAATCTTTGCGGAGGGACAACCGACAACCTCATCTTTCTCCCACGGAGTGGAACTGAGTGGCTGGTGGCTTCAAACTATTGACCGTGTGGCTTAGCAGTCCCACTTGTTTAACTCACTAGGCCACCAGGGCTCCAGGGATCACACCAGAACGTCCTAGAGTGGGAGCATCATGTGGAATGAACTCTAAATTCCCCCAAAAAGCAGGGCTTACCCCTGGAGCTCAATTTTCAGCCAAACAATAGGTCTATACAATTAATAGCACTAAGTAGGTACACACTACTTAGGAAAATCAACCCTTTGAGAGCAAAAGGGAAGCATGCGTCCGAGAACAAAGTTCAGAAAGCAGGAAGGACTAGGAAGGAAGGAAGATGGAAACAGGAAGCACAAGAAATTCAGATGCGTGGTAACACACGATGTGAAATGCAATCGACGACATCAAACAAAACGTGGGCACAGATTATTGAATGAAAAACTCGTTTGGTTCTTTAAACCTTCACTCAGTTCACAATAAAAAACTTTTAAAAGTAAAACATAAAAAGGTTAAGAAGCAACGATGCTACTTTGAAGACAAAACTGCAACTGACCCAAATGATGTATTTTTAATCCCCTCATTGCATGTGAGAGTTGGACAGTGAATAAGAATGGTCACAGAATAGATGTCTGTTGATCATGGTGCTGGTCAAGCATCGTAAATACATCATGGGCTGAGTTTTGTCTTGGAAGAGGTATAACCAGAATGCTCCTTAGAACTGAGGATGGCAAGCCTTCGTCTTTCATAGTTGGATATATTGTTAGGACGGATCAGTCCCTGGAAGAGGCCACGATGCTTGGTAAGGTAGAGGGACATGGGAAAAGAGGAAAACTCTTAACAAGGTAGACTGACACAGTGGCAGCAACAAAGGGCTCAAACACAGCAATGACTGTACTGATGGGACAGGACGGGTGGTGTTTCATTCTGTTAGATGTAAGTCCCAAGAGGGGGACAACTTGAGGGCACCCAACCAAAGCTGACTGCAAAGTGAGGCCATCAACCTGGAGTATCTCACTGGAGTGGGCCCAGGAGAATCACAAAGGTCCTACAATGTGGAAGAGGGAAGAAAAGGTCAATGTAAGAGCGATTCTATGTAAGAAACATTTGACTGGCCATTACTACCTTTGACGATGGAGGAAGGGGTCACAAGTCAAAGTATGCAGGAAGCCTCTTAACAGCAAGAAAGACACACACAGAAAAAAAGAGGTTCTTTCCCTAAAGCCCCCAGGAGGAATCGGCCCCGCACACCTTGAATTTGAGTGAGACCTACTGTAGACTTCTGACCTCCAAAGTCGGAAGATGATGTGTTTTTGTAAGCTACTGTATTTGTGGTAATTTTGGCAAAATGCCCACATCTCCCAACACTAGGGTAACTTGATTATAGAGTCTCTCTGCCTGTTTCTTGTTCTGTAAGATGTGGACAGCAAGCTCTTATTTCCAGGACCAATGAGACGACAGGCACTGACAGAGATCTGGAAGATACTGTTGTGCATCGTAAGGATCGAGCGGTGTCAGCCCCCTCTCCAGCATTCTGTGCGCCAAGACCAGCTCCTTCCCTTTCTCCAACATGCTGGATGGGCAGTTTGCAGGGCCGGGTCAGAGACCACCCAGTGGAGGAGCTCCGACAACCACCTGTTAAGGTCTCATGCACCCACACTACTGGCACAACTGACATCCCACTGAGCTTCAGATCCAATGCCAAGGGCACAGAGTGAGGTGGCAGAGCTGCAGGTCCGAGTGTGCAGTTCTTAGCTGTCCAGGAGAGACCCCAAGCAGGTCCCTAAAATGGGCAGACTGGCAGGGCATCCCCCAGGTGTGCTTTTCAGAGTTTCTCTGTGTGTTATAGCTGACCCCAGGTAAGGGTGGGCCATCCCATAAAAACCAAACCTTCTCAACTCAATAATCCTACCCCTGTGCTGAGCATCAGGAATGCGGCATTGTCCCTGGCTGAAGGGGAAAGGCAGTCCAGGACACAGGCAGGAGGGTCCAAGGGCGGGGAGTCCTGCCAAACGGTCAGCCAGCAGGAAGGGGTGAGTTGTTCAGTGAGTCGAAACAGGAGTGTAAGTTCAAGGAAAGACCTTGGGCGGACAACAGAGAGCAGCCAGTGCTGACGGAAGGCTAAGGTGGACTTTGGTCCTGGTGGGAAATGCGCCACCCAATTTGCTAGAGACCCTCAGACGCACTCACCTCTCGACAGAGGAAACAGCCCGGCCGGCGCACAGCCATGATCACAGCGCCATTCTTCGCCCAGAGCTCCTTTGCTTTGAAAGTCCTAGGTTCTGAGAGAAAGGCAAGGGGGTTCAGCGTCTCCGCCAGCCCACCGGATCCCCACGGCCACGGCCTCAACCCGACGGGCCCCTCGTGGGTCAGGAACCGGAACCAGAACCAGCAGAGAGCAAGGACGATTATTATTTCATGGGTGGGAGACGGTGAGTAGGAAATGCAGAGGTTGGCCTCCTGAGGAAACTACCGGCGTGTGAGGACACTACGGTACGCCCCAAAGCATCCTCCCGCCGTCTAGTGTTCAGCTTGGAAATCCTGAACTGGCCTGGAAAACAGCGACTTCTTTCTTTCACTCGTATCGTTGGATGCTTTAAAAAGGATCCTTCACGGAGGAGCAAGGCCCAGGTCTGGATGGAATACACACTCTTAGGGTGCATTCTAAAGCAGTTTAGTTCAAGGGGAATGAACTAAACTCCGTATGTTACTGCAACACCATCGAAAGGGGAGGGCGAGCAGGTGCCCAAACATGAGGACAACTGTGAGGATGGCACGGGACCGAGCCCTGTTTCCACCGACTCGGTGGTACCACCACCAACAGAAAATGCCCAGGAAGGACATTGTTCTTGGCAGGACAGGAGTTCCCGTGAGCCCAGCTCCCTGGGCAGGCTGCCTTGAGCTTGAATCTTCTCTCTCGAGCTCAGGTTCCTGATCTGTCTTACAATGGTAGCAATGGGAGCTACCACTATGGGCTGCCCTGTGCTGACAGTTGACCAGAAAAGTGCTCACCCAGAGTCTGGTGGTAGAGAGGGCCCATCTTGTCTATCCCACACAGATCCTCGTCTACTCACACTAGGTCAGCAAAAAGTTTGGCTGGGCGGTGGGGAATCTACTAATCCAGCAAGACTGGGAGTATTGAGTTAAACGAAGTTACACAGGCGTCTTTCTGTAAGGCTCTTTAGTCCCATACTGAGGTAGTCCACACTATGAATGTGTAGTCAGTGCTCCTGCTGGCCCTCAACACTGTGGACAGACAATGGTGGCTTCTGTTTGCAGGGCCAAGCTGACAACTGCCTAGTTGAAGAACGCTGACCACCTGCCAGGTGCCCACAACAACTGCCCCCGCACTACTGGCACACCTAAAAATCCCACTGAGCTCACGGCCAATGCCAAGGGCACCCAGTGAGGTGGCAGAGCTACCGGTTCAAATGTGCAGTCCGGAGCTGTCCGGGAGGGACTCCGGGCACATCCCGAGAACAGGCTGACTGGAGGGTCATCCAGGGAGGACTTGGCCGAGCTTCTCCAGAGATTGACCCATTGGTGACGGCTCACGGCAATCATCCTACCCCCGTGCTGAGAACCAGGATCACAGGAGGGGACAAGCAGCGTTTCTCAAACTGATGTGACTCGGGAACCCCCCTTTCAGGAGGATCTCTTGGGCCTGAAATTCCTCAGAACACATGGCAAGGCTTGGCTGACACGCCCTGGTTGATAATTCAATACTGCTAACTGAAGTATCTGGGAGACATTTGGGATGATGGTCACGGAGACGACAATAACAGAGAGTGAAACATTCTTTGTAAGGAAAAGCA
This sequence comes from Tenrec ecaudatus, assembly GCF_050624435.1. Taxonomy (NCBI): domain Eukaryota; kingdom Metazoa; phylum Chordata; class Mammalia; order Afrosoricida; family Tenrecidae; genus Tenrec; species Tenrec ecaudatus. Next base: position 89,547,434 of record NC_134539.1, on the reverse strand, counting down.
CTGACCCACCGAGATCGCCAGGACCTAACAACACGTGTACGGGGGAAGGGATGCGCCAAAATCAAAGTGGTTATCATGCCAGCCGACTCGAGCTACTGGTCATTTAAAAAGTGTTCTTAAATTTCACCTAACAATAAAAGAGTTGAAGACAGAAGAAAGCGAAAGGATCCCCGAGCCCCAGTGCCTTGGAAAAGTACTGAGCCGCGTGGGTCATCTCTTACCCTTCCCCAGCGTTTTCAGATCTATGCCTTCGAGGTACTCCAGCGAAGCCTCTTGCGACTTGGACAGAAAGAGGTCTGTGTTGGCCAGGAGCAGGGCCACGGCTGCAGCCCCCAGAGCCCCTGCACCGATGGACCACACTCCCATGGCGAAGAAACCCGGATCCTGGAGGAAAGACATTTCTGGAAGTGAGAGGAAGGAAGACGGCGTTACTGCGTCCACGGGACAGCTGGGATCTGGTCTCCCCTGCGAGGCTCCAGCTGGGCGGCCAGCCAGGAGGCAGTGACGGGAGAAGGCAGGGAGAGCTGCCAGCAGCGTCAGAGACGAGACTGGACAAGGCTGCTGAACACCTGCCGCTACACGAGCCCACGAGCTCACGGGCATGTGGCCGCCCCTGCCCAGAGCACCCAGAAGGTCGTCAAGGTGGTAAGAGAGGCATGACAACCTTGACCCCTCTCCCCACGCTCCCCAGGCTGAGCCGCTCCCTCCGTCTGTGGGCCTTCTTTCCAGTGTCCGGTCGTTCCCCTCCCCCCATCAGTGCCGACATCCCTTTCCCCACCCACCAGCCCAGCGATTGCCTCGCTGTCACCAGAGTCAGGACACCAATTCCACAGTGCTGCTACCCTACCTTTCTCCCCCAACAGCCTCAGAAACAAGGACCATGGCCTATCACCCAGCCTCAGTCGGCATCAACAGAACCCCCAGGCATGCGAGGTATACAACCTCAGTAAATTTCCACTGATGGGAAATCGCTTTATTGTTTACTCATTATAGAAATGGAAGCAGCTCATGGAAAAAAACAAAGCAAGAGAGACAATGCATAAAGCCAGATAGCTATCCAGACGAGACACCAAATATACCCAGGAAACCTCCCGCCCGAAGACAGTCACCGGTATACTCTGGGGGCACAGCTGCTGCAAAGGAGGTATAGGCAAGTCCTGCCTGAGTCCAGCCTCATCCCCAGCTCAAGCCTACCCGGTTCTCCCCAGCTGGGAGGCCTTGAGTGTCTGGGTGGGAGCTCCAAGGCAGGGCCCCCATCCAGCCTTCTCTCTCCTGATAACCACGACTGCAGTGTCTCCCGCTCCACATGCCCGTGTCATCTGAGGCTTGCTTGTATGGGGGCCTTCCTCCCCAAGGGCGGTCAATCAGACCGGCATTAGCCCGGGCATGTGAATGGGTGGCCTCACTCACACTCACCGCCGCCCCTGCAGAAGCTGGCTAAAAGAGAGGGTTTTCTAAAGGATTAAGCAGAGGCCTGGGAATCCACCTGGCAGGTGTCGTGGCTATGAAGCAGGGCTGGGAGAAGCTCAATGTGACGGTCGCTATGGGGCAGCAAAGGCAAGACAGCCGAATGTGTGCTGGCCTAAGCAGGCAAACAAAGGAGAGCAACCACAGGGAGGTCAAATGATGAAAATAGTTTCAAAGATCTGGCATCTCAGGGAGAGGACAAGGAGAGGAGAGGAGAGAGAGAAAGGGCTAGTATCTCTAGTATCTCAGTATGGAGATGGAGGGACCACACCCCTTTAGTCCTGGGCTGGCATCACTGGGGGGCTCCTTGGAAACCGCTCCATGGCCCCACCTCAGAACTGGGGAACCCCAAGGCAGTCCATATGCATGTTAAAGTTTGAGAATTCTTATCTCAGAGCAAAGTATGCTGTATTTCGGGCCATAAATCACAGAATAAAGTATAGCCTTTGGCCTTGGAAAGCTGGGCCCCAGGTCTTTGTGGGAGGGCCCTGGGGTCCTACTAACACAGAAGACATGGACCGATCTCCGGAGGTGCTTTTGCCAGAGGGCCCCACCTACTCCTATTCTCAGGACCAAAGCTAGGACACTGGTACAGCTCTGTCCACCCTCAAACGGTCACGCCAAGAGGTGTTTACTCACTGCCTCTTCTGTCTGTCTGGGCTCAGCCTCACCCACAACCCTTCCAACACGCCCAAAAATCTGCTGTGAACCTGTGTTTGTCCTTTTCCGCTCCTGAATCTCCAGGCCTATTTGGTACAGGGGCTCCATCAGTCTAGTACGTCTGTCATGAATTTACGAAATGACTGTAGGAAAGACCAAAGTTCTCCATCAAGCAGGAACGAACCTTCAGTAGCTGCCGATCCCAAACCTATAGATTGTCCAAGTTACACATAACTTGCTGGACGAGAGTGCAGAGAATGATTGGGAGGAAGCCACCGTTCTCATCTGTCTGTGGTCAACGGGGATCCCCCAGAGCCTAGCACAAGCTACACCTTTGCACACTTCCGAAGTCTCCCTGAGATCCGAAAATGTGCAGGATGCAAAACACACCGGCCACAGATCTGACAAACTCTGAGCCACTACACAAAGGTCAACGTACATCTAAGGAACAAAAGGCTCATGTCCATTCCTGGGACGCAACAGTGTGTTTGCAGAAGTCCAAGGACTCTCACCATCTTAGCACACCACCTAGTACTCAGAGGCAAACAGGCTCCACTGGCCCGCCCCGCCCCAGGAGGAGCCCGTGGACAGTCACCTTGCCCGTCTGTTCTGAGCACAATGGGGTGAGGGGATGTACACAACTCAACAGTTGTCCTGAAGATGCCTTTAGACCTCTTTTATAAACACACATTGATCGCTAAGCCCACGCCCACCGAGGAGGGCCTCTGAAACGGTCCAACTTTATGGGAGCACACAGCCTCCTCTTTCTCCCTTGGAGCGACTGGTGGGTGTGAACAGCTGACTTTGCCGTTAATAGGCCACCACCTAGCCCACCGCGTCACCAGGGCTCCTTACGTGGCAGAATGGAGGACATGATACTTCAAAGAGTTGCCCACCTGGTATATACATATCAGAAAGGAAGGTGGGAAGGTGAGGCGTCGGGTCAAGCACGAACACGGGCTATGGGAAGGTGGCCATGAAACAATACAGTAGCTGAAGGACCCAGAGCAGGTGTAGCACTCCGGGGCAGGAAGAAAGGGCTGGGGCAGGCCCAGGCAGAGCCTGGCACGGCAGCAGCTGGCTGACTTGGGAGTAGATGTCTGTATTGAAGGTGCCTTAAGAACCCAATTGTCCACGCCCCAGCTGTCCCCTCCCACCCTCACATTCTACGGCAAGTGATGAAGAGGCAGGCTTCCAAACCTCCTGCAGGCTGTTCTCCGCCCTGGTGGTGCTGCACAAAGGGTGAGTGGAGGGCTCTTTCTCCGGGAGCCCTCACCTCGCGGCCCGAGGCCGAGGATGGGAGAGTGCTCCTGGAAATAAGGGATGACGGTTGAGCCACCACATGGGGCCTCAGGGCTGGCCCTCATGCTGGTCAGGAGCAGTGAAGACTGATTCTGGAACCACACCCCCACAAACTACAAAATATCCCTCTCTCCCAACATGCCCTGGAGTATGTCCCCCCGTACGGCCTTTGTCCTTTTACATGGGTCCCAGTGCATCGCACAGTGGAGCCAGTCACAGCCTGGTCCTGGCTGGTTGCAGCCACTGTGCCAATGCTTCAAGCCAAGGGGCTTCTTCTTCTGTGCGGAGCCTCTGCATCACCAAGCATGATGCCCTTCTCCGGGGACTGGTCCCTCCTGATGACCCGTCCAGAGCATGTGAGACACGTCGTGCCATGCTCGCCTCCAAAGACATTCGGGCTGTCCTGTGGAGACAGCTTTCTTCCCGTGGTAGACTTATGTTCTCTGGCACCGCCATCGCGCAGATGCCTTAGCTAACTCACTGTGCCGCTCTCGGCGGGGGGGGGGGGGGGGGGGGAGCAGCTGGAAGCACGTCCGTGGACTTGAGTCCGGCTCACTCAGTCTTCAGAGTACCCGCTCTGCTTTCCAACACTTTCAGGGACACACTTGTGAACCCAAGGAAAATGAAATCCTTGGCGCTTCTCGGTTCCGTTGTGAGAATTTCCCTTTCCTCCACGACAAGAAAGGGGGTACAGAGCTTCAATGTGTCAATGAAACAAAGTCCTTTCCCATTGGCTCCAGGGCGCCGACTGGAGGAAGGAAGGTCAGAAGGCTAGCACTTGCTCTTAATGTAGAGGCCCCATCGGACCCCCACAGCAAACCTGGGAAGCAGCTAGCTAATCTGCTTTACGGCGGGGGTAACGCTGAGGCTCAGAGCAGTCCAATAGCTCCCCAACGAGGCCCAGATCGCCGCCTTTCCATCGCCACACCTTGATCCCTTCACATCCGGGAGAGGGCTCCTGGAGGCCATAGGACAGGGTTTTCCTGGTTTAAACGAAAATTAAAACACCAATTTCTTTTTTGAGTCATCAGCAGCGAAACCACTGGTCCACGAAAGCTCACCACCAGTGCACCGGAGCTTACTCCTATCAACCGTGCAGCACAGAGGAAAGCGGCTCCTTCAAGCGACAGCCCCCTCTCCCAGCCACCGCGCCCACACGGCCACGTGCGTTCCGGCTAGAGGAAAGTTACCGCGTAACACATGGCCCTGCTCGCCCCCCTTTCTGTCCTGTGGGAAGGGTCAGGGTCTCTGAAAGATCATAGTGGGGGGCCCCCACCTGATGGAACAGTGTTTGGTTCCCCGCTGTGACTTATCTGATGGCAGAAGGTGACGCAATACTGCCACAGACAACAGCTGGGACAGCTCAGCGTCCAGCTTGGCTCTGGGATGAGGATGGGGGTGTAGGAGAGCTCGGTTCCCGGGGAGGGGGGGAAAGAGGCTCCATCCTACTCGGGTCCCCAAATCCCCAGTGGGGTGGGCGAGGTGAGTGCTAAGGCTCCCATGGGCAACTCAGGATCCCTTCAACAGCAGCTGTCTCTGGGGTCTGTCTGCTCATTCCTGGTTCCTCTGCGCATCTGCCCCCCCTCATTCCCATACCCAGCTTAGAGCCCCTGCTGTACCGATTCAAGACACACATCCTCCCCTTGCACCCATCCCCGCCCTCAGGCCGTTCAAATCCAAGCACTCACCAAGAGCACCTACATTTCTGCTTCTGCTGACGACGAGGCTGGTGGTCAGCAAGGGTGAGTGAGTGGGCTGGAAGCAGGCACCAGGGAGGGCTAGAGGCCAGAGATGGGGAGGGCGTCCATCTTTGCCCTGCCCTCAGTGCTCAGGCGCTCTACAGATGGGATCAGGCCACTCGGAACCCAGGGGCGCCTCCAGCTGCCAACAGGCAATCTCCAGGAAGCATCGCAATGGAACGTTGCCAAGGCCCCGGAACCCTTCAGACCCTTGAGCGGTCTAAGTCATTGGCAGTCATGCAGATTATAACATTTACCACGCGCCAGCGGACTCCCGCTGACAGCCGGTGTGGACGAACGGTGACAGCGCGCCGCGCGCACACGGAACCGGAGCTAACCTTCAAACCAGCTGCAGCTGAGGCGGTCGGTCGGTCGTTGACCGTGGGGACCCTGACTCCAGTATAGTCTTGGCATGTATCTGATTCCACTGGAGTCCTTCCTGACCGTCAGCCGGCGACAGGCGATTTTGACATAGTGCGGAGTCTGTCTGCAAATGAAGGCACTCCTGACTGGCCTGCGGAGGGGCAGCTGTGCCCACGGGCTTGCGTGGAGAAGCAGGGAATTGGTCTGGGAGTGTCCTTACGGATACACTACATCAAAGGGCACAGGTTAGGAAAAGCTGGGGTCTTGGTGGCTGCCTCAGGGCCCCGTGGTCATGCCCGACCACCACACAGCCAACGGATCAAAGCAACAGGATCAATCCGCTAAGCCCGCAGTAGCTGCAACCGTGTGGGCAGCCCCATCACGACCCTCGGCCTGCCTGTCAGTGCCGGGTGGAACTGATCTGCCACGACGCTTCATCTGTAATTCGCCTCGTGGCTCGCATTCGGGGAGCTCCATTTGGGCCTCCTAAGGATGCTGTCCCTAAGCCGGATGACCGTCTTTGCCCTTTGTTAAGGCTCACCCAGGAGCCTCTGTGGGGCCATGGGTTATATGTTCAAGTCTTCTCGCAGCTTCAGGGGAGGCATGAGGTGTCTGCTCCCTTAAAGACACACCACCTTGGAAACCCTAAGGAGTGGCTAGCTCCCAGTCCCCTTGGGTCTCTAGAGTCGGCACAGACTCAAGAACAGAATGTTTCCATTTGTTTTGGTTTTTCCCTTCCTCTGAAATAGCATTCATGCGTAAACACAAGAACCTTTGTAGCTGGCAGAACCAATGATGAAGCTCCTTTCTCCTGCTCCTCCCCCACAGTCAGCGGTGGGACCCATGAGGCCCTTCGGTCTGTTGCTTGTCCTTTTCCTCCCAGGGCTTCCCTCCTGCCACTTCGCTCCACCCACACTTCCTTCCTGGGTGATCTCACCTGCTCCCACCATGTCCTGGCACTGACATCCAAGTCCTTACTGCTATGCCTAACCAGTCTCCACTGGGGGTTCTGTACAGAGCTCGGCGGGACGGTATCCACAACCGGCCTCCTCCAAATCAGTTTCTGTTTCAGTCTCCTAGTACTACTTATGTACAAATGGAATATGCCAGTCAGCCAGCCAGCATGGCCCGAAGCTCGAAGGTACCGGAAGCCATGTTTTCTCTTCTTTCTCCCCCATGGCCAAGTCCAGTCCATCTCAGAAAATGCCTGAGCTACATCATCTTTCTAACCTCACTGCTGCCGTTCATGTCAGCCCTTTATTGGCTTGTACTTGGCCTGTGTCAGTCACGGCGGAACTGGTCATGGTTGGATTCTAGTCTGGTTCTCTAAAACTCATGCTCCATGCTGTCGCCAGAATGACCCCAACACACGGCAACCCGATGGCATCCACCCAAGCTACCAGGCTCTCAGGACCACTAGGACCCACACCGGGAGTGCCTTTGACAGTTGACCTTCAATTCAACACTCTGGATCCATCCTTGCCACTTCACTGGCCCCAAGAGTCCACTCAGGGTACCAGCATCATAACACATGTTCGTTGAGAGGCCCCCACCGGACAAATACTGCACTACTTCCTTCACTCAGAATGTCCCCCAACCACACCAGCCACAGGAAAGCTGAAATGCTAACGCACTGCTTTGTGGCGCATTACAGCTTGAATTCTGAACCCTAGGCTTGAGTAAGGCTGTGGTTTACAGTGGGCGCCCTAAATCTACTCTGATGCCCCATTTACCTTCGGCCTCCACTGAGTTCTGCCCATGGGTTGGTCAGCGATGTGAAAAAGTGTCCCTTCATGCAATGTGTCTGTTGCAACACCCCAGGCCAGCCAGGGAGGGGCAGTTTCACCAAACACTCGCTGTCATTGAATTCATTCTAACTCACGGAGACCCTTCTGGTTTCTGAGGTTCTAAATCTGTATGAGAGCAGACAGGCGAATCTCTTTCCCACAGAGTAGCTGGTGGGATCGAACTGCGGACTTTGCGGTTAGCAGTCCAACTTGTGCCCCTGATGAAAACTGGTTTACCAGGGCCACATGGTGATGAGTCAGACCCAACCAAGGTGATCAGAGGACCACAAACCAAAATTGTGATTTTTGCCTAATCTGCACTAGTCTAAGTATTCCAGGGATGGTCCCTTTTCCACTTCCCTCGCCCATTTCTGTCCTGCTTAAGACTTAATAAATGGTTCTCGATGAAAAAAATTTAAACTGGAGTCTCTTTCTTTACCAGAGTGGAAGGCTGTGGGCGAAAGCCATTTGTCCTCAGGAAATATGTGGATTAGCTAAGCATGCAGAAAAGTGTTCACACAGTGAACCAAGGCACGTCTTTAATAATTTACCCAAAATAGGCAAAGCTATGATCTTTTTTAACCTGAAATGATGCATGTATGGATTGTAATCATAGTCCTTCCCCTGTCCCTGTAAGAAACTGGCCTGCCACCAATCGTGATCACGTGATGGCCCCTTTGTCCCCCGTCACATACCATGAGCACCAGGGCCGTGATACAGCAGATCTGACCGGCTTCTGACTGGGAGCGTGCTGATGGCTTCCCCTTCCCCAAATGATGGTCTTTGTCTGAACAGGGGTTACTGAAGAGGAAGCCCCGTAGCACAGTGGGTTATGGATTGGGCTGCTCACTGCAAGGCCAGCAGTTTGAAACTGCAGCTGCTCCACAGGAGAAAGACAAAGCGTTCTTCCCCTGTAAAGAGTTACAGTCTCAGACACCCACAGGGGCAGTTCCATCCTGCCCTGGAGGGTGACCAGGAATTGACGGCAGTGAGCTTGGTTTGGTGCTCGGTATCGAGCCGATTCAGACTCTATAGGGCAGGGCAGAGCGCTCCCCAGCATTTCCGAGACTATAAATCATTATAGAAGCAGCTAGTCTCACTTTCTCCTGTGCAGTGTCTGGTGGGCTTGAACCATAGATCTTCACATCCCAGGCCTTAACCCAGGTGCCCTCAGGGTTCTTTCCCACTGCCAGCTAGTGCAGTCCGGCTCACAGGACCCCCGGAGGAGGCTTCTGAGGCTGTAGAGGGCAGCCAGCCTCACTTTCCCCCCACGGAGTACCAGGTGGAGGCCGGAAGCTAACAGTTTAAGGTTCACCCAACTCTGACACACGGGTGCCTTATAAAGCCACACTCCCTGCCATCCAGGGGTTTCTGACTCGGAGAGGACTGGGTAGAACTGCCCCTGAGCCTGTGACTCCTTATGGGAGTAGAAAGCCTACTCCTTCTCTCACAGAGTGGCTCGTGGCTTTCCAACTACTGGCCTTGCTTTGTGATCAGTAGCCCAACTTGAACCCACTAGGACATCAGGGCTCCCGAGCAGACAGTCCCTGCCTCAAGAAGTGACCAGATTTCCACTCTTGGAATTAAAGGAGGTCATTTTGGAGAGCTGATTTGACTTGGAAACGCTCAAGCCTGGGGCTGAGGAAACCTTAGGCTGGGCCCTAGCTCGATTGTCCACTGGCAGGGTAATCACTACAAACACTGACCACTCACACGTCTCTGATACTGTACACAGTAAGGAGCTAGGAAGTCTAGGAGGTGCTCAACTGCACCTCCAGGGTCCGATGTCCAGAGAGCCTGGAGGGCGCCCCCCCCCCCCACTGCTGCCGTCTTGCTGAGGGGTGCACATTTGCAGTCCCTACCACCTCTGCCTAGCTCAGCTCATTTGGGAAGCTGCTTCTGGGCAGGAACTGATGAAATCTGCATCAAACAGAGCATCAGCACTGGGTGGGTTAATTCATGTTCGAAACATGTAGAGACAGTATCAAGTTCCAAACATTAAGGGTATACCTGGGCGGTCCAGCCCCACCCAGAGGATCCTCCCTACCACCTCTGCTGGCCTGAGGCAGACAGGGAGAAGCAGGGAGGAGTGCTGGAGGCAGAAAAAGGAAATCAGGAGGCCTGCAGTGAACAAGGGTGGAAAGAATGCTTTTATCTCTCTCCTCCCTGTGGCACACCCTGGCTCAGCCCCTCTGAGAGAGGTCCAAAGGAGCTGGGAGGCCACAGTCACACAGGCAGGGGGTCACTCCCTGCACACCAGTCGATGCTGACTGCTAGTGGGCCTCTAGGACAGGGTAGAAATATGCCTGTGGTTTTCTGAGACTCTGTTTAAGGGGAGAGAAAATAAAAAGCCCCCTCTTTCTCCACACTTGCTGCCACTCAGTGGATCCCAATACACAGTGATCCTACGGGACAGAACAGAACTGCCCCCTTGGGTTTCCAAGGCAGTCAATCTTTACAGGAGTAGAAAGTCTCATCTTCCAACCCTGGATTGGCTGGTGGGTTTGAACTGCCAACCTTGTGGTTAGCAACCTAAAGCATAACCACCATGCCACCAGGGCGCCCAGGAAGGGGGTAGATGGGTGCAAATGGCTACGCTGAGATTGACATCTAGGTCTCCCAACACCCAATCCGTGGCTGTTTTTCCTGTGCTGGCCACTCGTGGTCCCAGGTTCCTGGCCGGAAGACAGTTCTACTCCGCGCTACAGTCGGATTGGATTTGATGGCTCCAGGCAGTCAGTCACTAGGGAAAGGGCTCTGCATATAAAACTGAGTCTACAGCAGGTTGAGGGAAGGCTCAAAGTACAACAGCTCACGAACAGGACCCAGGAAACATGGCAACTGGCTAGCAGCCTGTCCCAAGCCCAGTCCTCTTCCAGGAGCTTAGAAGGCAAAGCCATATGTTGAACCCATTCGCAGACACCTGAGACACAAATACCTGTCCCTGTAATCAGCCAACTCTTCACAGGAGGACAAAGCCTCATTGTTCTCTCTTGGAGGGGCAGTGGTTTCAAACTGCTGACCTTGCCCTTAGCAGCCCCATGTGTAACCACTATGCCATGACAAAGAGGTAGGCTGAAACATGTAGTTTCGCCATGGATGGATGTATGGATTGTGATAAGAATTGTACGAGCCCCCAATACAATGATTTTTTTAAAATGTAGTTTTGCACCTGATCCGTGACACAGGCGCCCAAGAAATCACACACAGCAAGTAGTACATATCTTTAAGAGCTGCTCGGTAGCTACTAGTGAGTCAGCCTCGACTCGTGGCACCCCACGTACAAGGGTCCTGCCCCAGCCCCAAGATTGGACATGGCTCTGACTATAATCCACACGGCTTTTTCCCTGGCTGATTTTTGGAAATAGATCACCAGGCTTTTCTGGCAAGTTTATCTTAGTCTGGAAGCTCCACTGAACTTTTCAGTGTCTCAGTAACATGCAAACTCCCTGTGATAAGTGGCTAGGATATCACTCTGGTCTCTCGCATAGATGCTAAGAATTCTACCATTTAACCTTGAACTACCACCTCCTCCTCCATAAAACTGGCCAGCTGTGTGCAATATGGCTAACTTTCCTCTGTCGGAAACACCCTGCTTTGCTCTTTGGGGCGATGACGGGCCAGCCCTCCCCTCGGGTGCCAGATTCAGAAAATGAACAGATGCTGAAAGCAGAACCAACAAGTACCAGGAAGCTCTGAGACACCGCAGAGCGAGTGTGGGAAGGTATGGATTGGGAGAGGTCCTTGACCTTGAAGCTGCACAGTCGCCCAATCGATGTGCAAGCCACTGTGCAGCTCACTTGCAGCCTCCAGTATGGACTCCAAATGCTCATTCTGCTGCGTCACATGGGTGTGGACAAGAGGGAGAGAGTGACACCGTGAGCGCTGATACAGAAGCCACTTGTCCCTGGGAACGTCCATAGCTTCTCCTTAAAAACAAGGGCACTCTGAAGGCGTGCTATCAGGAATGCATGCTAAGCCATGTGCACGCAGTCAGCACTTCAGAATGGAAGGCAGCACTATCTCTCTTTGCAGAGCTCAAAAGTATTCTCCCTCCCTCAAGGGGGGCTGGGGGGCGGGGAGGGAGGGAAGCAGAACTGACACAAAACAAAGAACAAGTTCTTCTCCTTTGCCCCTGCAGTGGGGCCTCCGGCCTGAAATTCTAGGTCTGGTGGGAACTCTCTGGCCTGACTGCCCACTCCCGAGTGCACATTGATTTCGGCTCCTTCAGCCGCTGCCAAAGTAGCCTCGCCCGCGCCAGCAGCACCAGAGAAGGCAAAGGGCAAAGCCCAGCTGCAATCTTCCTGTGCTGGAGGTCACCGGCTCAGAGGTGAGGCTGCCCCCCCCCCCCCCAGCCTCTGCACAATTCTTGTCACACAAGCCTCAGCTGGGAGACTCGGAGTCTCTGCTCAACATTCCACAAAGCAGGCAAAGACCCAGGTGGTATGAAAACACACTCTTTCTGGGAGACTGACAATGTCCAAGGGCGAGAGTCCCAGAATTTCAGTCTTCACTCTTTTTGTCATTTCACTGACACAAGAAAATAAGACTACCCTGAGAAACCACTTGTCTCGCTTTAGTTGCCGAGGAAGATCGCAAGCAAAAGGCATGCCCTTACAATAAACGGAGATAAAGGGGTTCAGACCAAAATTAAATCAATTCAAATTCCTGATGCCTGAGTCTCTACACGGCACGGTTTCTGCACCTGAAAATGAGAATGATTCTTGTATTGCCTTCGACAGAGTGGTGAGAGTCAAAGCTTAACTGCATAGAATGTGCTTTGTAAGCTGTGAAATGTCACAAATGTGGGATACAGCTTTTTCTAATTCTTACTCATTTCTCCCTTAGCCAAGGAGCTCTAGTGGCACGGTCCGGTAAACACTGGGCCACTATGGTGGTTCAATCCCATCCGAAGCTTCAGAGGAGAAAGATGAGGCTGCCTCTATTTGTAAAAATTTACAAAGCCTCAGAAACACTGATTCCGGGCCGAATTGGCTGGATGGAGGTTGGATCGGGGCTCCACCTGGTGGTCTGTTCCTGTAACGACTTCTTTATCTTATAGGGTTATCAAGGATTGATGACAACAATTCTCAAATGATCTGGGGTTCTTTTGGGAGTACAAAACCAGGGAGTTTTCACACTGCTGATATACTTCAGGGAGTCAGAGTTCACATCCAGAATCTCAGTTCGCAGTCTGCAGGACTGCGCAGATGCATCCACGACTCTACAAGCTGGCTCCTGGACGGTGCTTTTCCAAATAAATCCCGAGTTAATGATTTTTCTCTTGTTATTCACCTGCTAGGTTCAAATCGAAAGAAACGCAGTGTTGTGGTGGCTCACTGATAGGCTCCTCCCGTGGGGCCTTCGTCTCAGAGGAAAGGGCATATTAACATTGAAAACAAACCCTTAAGAACTAGACTGAGGTCTGGGTAATGATACAAAACCAGCGTGGGAAGTTGATTGCTGCCCCCCAAACCTTTGTCAGGTCGCCTCGGGCCACTTTGTCCATCACCTGCCCTCCCCCGGCCCTGCAACAACCTGAGCTGGTGGTCATTTCATCCCCAACGTCGGTGCCCCGCTTTGAACTTCGCACCTGGGCTCTCCACAATGTGAAGGGAGACGTTTGCCACCTGTGCCACTTGTGTACCCGCTGAATCAAGGCCCTGAGACGCGGACATTCCAGGGGCAGACCCCATCTGCACCCCGCCTGCTCCCCCTTAGGCGGGACCCCTTCTTTCAGCCCCGTCCCCCGGCAGCCTGAGCGGTACGCACAGAAGCCTGAGCCAGCCACTGCGCAGTCGCGGCCGGGAGGGTGCGCTGCGGGGCGCAGGTGCGGCGCGCAGGTGCCTCGACCGCGCAGCCCCCGGCCCGCGAGCCGACTTCCCAAGCCACCACCACGCGAGCGCGCGCCCCGCGCCCGCCCCGGTGCCCGAACGTGCTCGCCCTGCTCACCTGTGTGCCGCAGCCCACCCCGCCGCAGCGCACGCCTCGTGCCTTGCAAGGGTCCCGGAGCCGCGGTCACCTCGGGCGCGACGGACCCGCCTTCTCGCGCCTGGACCTGGGCCGGGGACGAAAAAGTCCCACGCCAGGGGCGCAAGGGGCGGATCCCGCGCCTGTGCAGCGCCGCGCCTGCGCGGCCCGCACACCGCCCCCCACGTGACCCCGCTCCCGCGAGCCAGCTTAGCTTTGCGGCCCTCGCCGCGGGAGCCCCGCCCCTTGGGGGGGGCGGAGCTCGGACACCGCCGCCTGGCTATTGGCTGGGGCACCACGTTGGCTGGCCCGGGGGCGTGTCCTATCCATTCCCAGGTCTCCGGTCCAACTTCGCTGCTTGCTTCTCAAGACCCGGGCGGGGGAGGGGGTGCTGGGCTGCCGGAACAGAATCTGAACGCAGCTGTCCTTTTTGTACTGGGGGGCAGTCACAGTACCTGTTTGCTTGTTGTTGTTGTTTTTAATCATTTTATTAGGGGCTCGCACAACTCTTACCACAGTCCATCCATCCATCCATTGTCCCAAGGACATTTGTACATATGTTGCCATCGTTTGCTTTTTTTTAAGTGGTGCTAATAATGAGGAAACTGAGGCCTGCATATGCACATGATGCAGATGAAAATACCATAGGTTGGGCCAGGTGCACCTTAGTCCTCAAAATAACAATACTCTGAAGAGGTCTTGAGCCGAAGACGTACCAATGCAATGTGTCATTTGACCCATTGATTGCTGCTTCCATGACATCGATTGTGGATCCACACAAGAAGAAACCCTGACGATGTCAATCTTTTCTTGGTTGAGCATGATGCTAACCTGTAGTGTGGATTTGGGTCTTCTTTACATTGACTTAGAAACCGCAATGAAGATTACAATCCTTGACCTTCATCAACAACTGCTTCAAGTCCTCCTCACTTTCAGCATGTCAGGTTGTGTCATCTACACTCCACAGGTTATTAATAAGCCTCCCTTCAATCCAGACACCACATTCTTGTTCATATAATCCGGCTTCTCTGATGATTTGCTCAGCATACAGACTGAATAAGTATAGTGAGAGGATGCAACCCTGAATCACACCTTTCCTGATTTTAAACTATTCAGGATTCCCTCTGTTTGCATAATTGCCTCTTATGCATAAGTTACCCATTAGCATAAGGTAGTGTTCTGGAATTCCCATTCTTCTCGAGACTCTGCATAGTTTGCTTTGATGCACACAGTTGAATGTGTTTGCATAGCCAATAAAACACAAGTAAACATCTTTCTGGTATTCTCTGCATCAAGTCAAGATCCATCTGACATCAGCAACGATGTTCCTTGTTCCATGTCCTCTTCTGGATCCAGCCTGAACCTCTGGCAGCTCCCTGTCAATATACTGCTGCAATCGATGTTGGATGGAATTCAGTAAAATTTTATTTGTATATGATATCAATGATATTTTATAATTTTAACATTGAGTGGCCTTTTTTTGAAATAGCTACAAATATGGATCTCTTCCAGTCAGCTGACCAAATAACTGTCTTCCAAATTTCCTGGCATAAACGAATGAATTCTTTCATTCCTTCATTAGTTTTTTGAAACATTTCAGTTGGTATCCCATAAGTTCCTGGAGCCTTTTTTTTTCTGCTTAATTTTTCCAGTACTGCTTGAACTTCTTACCCCAGCACCTTTAGTTCTTGCTCATATGCTACCTCCTGATATGGTGGAATGTTGACTCTTTTTGGTACAGTGACTCTTTGTATATTCTTTCCATCTTCTTTTTTTCTGAAATAATAATTATATTGGCATAGCTTTCTTTCTCATTCCAATATATTCCTTCCCTTCTGTTATGTTGTTCAATCCCATCAGGTGGGCTATGCAATGATCAATGCTATCAAATTACCAAATATACACGAGTATAAGCTGCCCCGAATATCATCCGAGGCGCCTAATTTTACCACAAAAATTGCTTTAAAAAGGTGCTGAAAAACTCGGCTTATACACGAGTATATATGATATATGTGTGTGTGTGTGTGTGTGTGTGTATCTATCTATCTATCTCCTGTGAGGATGGAGACAGGGCATTGGAGGAAACAGCCCACTGTTCTCCTTTTCCATGTATGTGAAAATCAAGTTTAGCACTTTTTGTTTTGTTTTGACTCAAACAGTTTCCTGTAATCTGACAACGGGACCAGAACAATGCAGGGCCCCTTTGTTCCCAGCCAGCAACAGTATATGGTTGAGGAAGATTTTGTTTGCTTGCTTTGGGTTGTGTTTAATCCCTCTGTCTGCTTTCCTACAGTTTTCTCAATTTCCATTTTGTATGCCTAGGCTTTAGTGACTTAGAGATCTGGAAAATTGTGCACTGTTTCGACAGTTTGTGAGGGTAATTCTGTTGTCAGGGAGCAATAGGCCACGGGGTTTATGTACACATTAGCAAGGGCTGCTTCAGGAAATATGAATCGTTTGACCAAATTTCGGTGAAATTGAAAGCACTGAATTCACTATTGCTGAGTTGTACTGTTTTTTTTTCCTGTGCATTTTGGGTGGAATCACCAGATTTTGCAAGAAATTGGCAGGGACAACAAGTAGTAGTTTCTGGCCAGTTTTGAAACGGGGTTGTTCATTGGTAATAGAAGAATGCCTGCCACCAAGCTGATGGTGCCTGGCTATCAAAAGAGATAGTGACTGGGGTCTTAAAGGCTTGAAGATAAACAAGCGGCCATCTAGCTCAGAAGCAAAAAAGCCCACATGGAAGAAGCACACCGGCCAGTGCGATCACGAGGTGCCAAGGGACCAGGTATAAGGCATCATGCAAAAAAAAACAAACGATATAAGTGTGTGTATGTATGTGTATATATATATATATATATATACCATATTAAATGAAGGGGGAAGTGCAGAGTGGAGACCCAAGGCCCAACTGTTGGCTAATGGAGATCCCCTCATAGAGGGGTTTAGGAGAGGAGATGGGTTAATTAGGGTGCGAGGTAGTACCGATGAAGAACACAGCTTTCCCCCAGATCCTGGACGCTTCCTCCCCCCAACTACCATGATCCGAAATCTCCCTTGCAGGCCTGGATAGGACAGAGGCTGTACACTGGTACATATGAGGGCTGGAGGTACAGGGAATCCAGGGGGGATGATACCTTCAGGACCAAGGGTGTGAGGGACAATGCTGGGAGAGTGGAGGGTGAGTGGGTTGGAAAGGGGGAACTGATTTCAAGGATCCACATGTGACCTCTTCCCTGGGAGAGGGACAGCAGAGAAGGGGGGAAGGGAGACTCCAGATAGGGCAAGATATGACAAAATAACGATGTATAAATTACCAAGGGCACATGAGGGAGGGGAGAAAGGGGAGGGAGGGGGAAAAAAAAGAGGACCTGATGCAAGGGGCTTAAGTGGAGAGCAAATGCCTTGAGAATGATTGGGGCAGGGAATGTATGGATGTGCTTTATACAATTGATGTATGTATATGTATGGATGGTGATAAGAGTTGTATGAGTCCCTAATAAAATGTAAAAAAGAAAAGAGGAGAAAAAAATGATTAGGGCAAAGACTGTACAGATGTGCTTTATACAATTGATGTATGTATATGTATGAACTGTGATAAGAATTGTATGAGTCCCAATAAATTGTTAAAATTTAAAAAAACTAAAAAATAAATAAAAGTGCATGAATAATTAAAAAAAAAAAAAAAGAATGCCTGCCACCTGTAAAGACTAGGCTAGGTGTCTACTCATGCAATAGACGCTGGCCCGCGTTTGACACGAATTCTTTAGAAAATGTGTGGACACCCTTGATTGAAATTTCTAATGATTTTAAGACAGCTTAACCTGACTGAAGCATCTTGTAATTATGTAGCTACGTCGTGTGTTTTGCTTTGTTTTCTGTTGTGCTGTTTTGAGAATGCGCTGCGATTGTGAATCATCTTAACATTGACCATGATGAAGGAAACCACAGACCTCTCGACCTGCTGGCTGACTTCAGAGATCCAGGGAGTGTGCGACCCTCACTCACCAAGGTGTCCATTTGGGTAGAGAGTGCATGAGACGCCTGCAGGAAACAGATTCTGGTGACTCTTAATTAGGCAGTCTGTTGGAAGAGTGCACTATAGAAAATTTAAAAAATTTTAATTAGTATAAAAAAGCCTTCTAAAGCAAAAATAAATAAAATTGTGAAAATAAAATTTTCACCCCCAGAAGGCATGTTCAATCAGGTAATATTATTTTTTCAAGGAGATCTCTTCAGATGTTATGAAGCATCTGTGCTTATGAGTGCAATTGCTTTAGTAAAGAATTAATGGAATCAATCATTATGATAGGTGTGGCAGTTAGGTTTTATGTCACCATGCATCTGTATGGAGGAAAGGGTGGTGTCCAACTTATGGATCAGGTCACAGCGTGATGATGCCTCCTCAGAGTGTAATCTTGAGAGAGAGAGAGAGAGAGAACTCTTCTCTCTCTTGTTCTTTGCCTTCCTAATCATTGGGACTCTGTGTCTGCTTCCGGGGTCGGCCCCATGTTGGACACAGACATGGAGAGCCCTCAGCCCCCTGCCACATTTCCACCAACCTTGGATCCACATGACTCTGCACCCTGGCCTGTGATCTACCTGCGTCCCACTTCACCTTTCTTTGTCATTAGTCTGCCTGCTGCTACATGAATCCGAAGAGGGCCCTGGCCAGCATCAGACCCATGGACTTGAGTTGGACTGGGCCGGGATGCTTTCTTGATGTAAAAATAGTAAAAGTTTTAGAGAAAACTTAGCATATTTAACCAAACTTTATTTCGGCAGTCATTATGGTTTGTTGCTTATGTTTGGACAATTTAAAAATCTTTGGGTAATTTAGTGTTATTGAGTTATGTTAACAAATATTTTTTGTAATTTGAAGTTAGTATGCTTTTCCTTTTTAGAGAAAAGATGCACAATCTCCTAAACAGAGTGCGGTAGTTTATTGTGCCAGCCTGGCTGATAAACACAAGTAGGATTAACTGAAGGGCAGAGGGATAAATGGCTCAGTGAGCCTCACCTTGCTTGTTCTGTGCCTCAGTTTAAAGGGGTACACTACCTGTGGGATGCCTAGCCTGTGGACTGCATCGCTGTAAGTTGAGGTCCCTTTAAGCCCACATGATTGAAATGTTCATCTCTGGAGCTGGGGACCAACAGTTGACGACAGTTGGGGACCTGCCTTGCTGTTTTGCTGGCTGGGTATATATAGCCCAGCTCTCTCTACAGAAGGGGACTGGCAACTGGCGGCTCTCAAGCCTTAAAGGACTACTAGTGTCTCACTGCTTTATAATTTAACTGTTAATTTCTTGTATTACCTATCTGTAGATAATTTAACGATTCATTTCTTGTATTATTTACATCTATCTTTATAAATATATTTATATATAATTACTAGCATTCTGGTTTTTCTCCCTAGAGAACCCCGTCCAACACACAGAGTTATGATTTTTTACATTTAAAAGGTTGTAATGAGATGCTGGCTTTGAGCATATACAGCCTCTATCATTTGTCCGTCAGTTTGTCGTGCTGTGGTGGCATGTGTGTTGCTGTGATGCTGGAAGCGATGTCACTGATATTTCAAGTGCCAGCAGGGTCACCCAAAGTGATCAGGTTTCAGGGGAGCTTCTAGGAGAAAAACAGATAATCAAGAAGGACTTGACTCCCCACTTCTGAAGAAGGGGCCACTGAAAACCTGATGCATATCATTGAAGCATGTCAGACACTGAAGATCTAACGAACGGAAGTAGAACATTGCCAGAGATAGTGCCAGAGGATGGGTTCCACAGGTCAGAGGGCACTCAAAATGTGGCTGAGGAGGAGTTGATTTCCGGAAGTGGAGTTGACTGCGGTAACCTGGGTTGGTTAAAACCTGTGGTAATAGAGTCTTCAGAATCGTCCTTTGCTGATGGGGCATGACTCAAGGCCGAGGAGAAAAACAGCACAAATCTGCTAGTGAGTGGAACCGAATGAACGTGTGAAGTATGAATCTAGGAAAAATGGCAGTCATCAACATCACTTGTATCTCATGCTATAAAATTTTACTGAAGATCCTCCCATGATGGATGCCGCAGTTCACCGACAGGGAACTGCTAGAGGGTCAGGCTGGCTTCAGAAGAGGATGTGGAACAAGGGATATCATAGCTGATGTCAGCTGATTCTTGGCTCAAAGTGGAGAATATCAGAAAGATGTGTGCTTGTGTTTTATTGACTATGCCAAATCATACGACTGTGTGGATCATAATAAACTGTAGGTAAGAATGGGAATCCCAGAACACTTCATTGTGCTCATGTGGAACATATTTGGAGAAATGACAAAACTGACCAATCCTTGAGTTAGAGTCCTGTAGACCTTTTCTGCATTGTCCCACCCAATCATTTGGTGGAAATTATAAAGACGTAGATAGAAGAGCTATAACGATAGTATGTTTCACATCACATTAGAAGGCAGACCTCTGAGAACTCCCAAGATTGGCAGGCAGTATGGCAGGCCATTGGCTCAAATCCAAAGATCCAGACCTGGCAGAAATCAAAGCAAGCTTTTCCACAATTATCTTATTTTGGAAGGAGGCCACGCCTCCAGGAAACTTCCTTTTAATTGTATTAGGACTGTGACCTGAGTGAGGGCTTTGCATCTCACCTTAATTTCAACCCGTTATAGAGCCTTAAAGTCGATTGCTTTGGGTTGCATTGTATTAGGCCAGGCCACAGGGGGATTGTTGCTTTGTTGTTAGGTGCCATCCGGTTGATTCTGACACAGAGTGACACGAGCACTGAATGCAGACAGAAATACTGCCTGGACCTGTACCATCCTCACATTCGCTCTTATGTTTGAGCCCATCAGGGCAGCTACGGTGTCAATCCGTCTTGTCAGAGGTCTTCCTCTTTTTCACTGCCCTTCTACATTAGCAAGCATGGTGTACTTCTCCAGGGACTGGTCTATCCTGAGAAAACTTCCAAAGTACATGAGACAAAATCTCGCCATCCTTGCCTCTAAGGAGCGTTCTGGCTATATACAGGGAATTACTAGGCACTAATTGCAAAACTACCAAGAATCCTGGAACAAAACCTTAACTACCACTTTGTCTAATGGTTATAACCAAATTATCATCTCCATGGATCTTGAAGCTAGGTCCCTACAGGCAACGAACCTCATTTTGAGTCAGGTTTTCTGGAAACCAGATGGTTTTTCTTAGATGGCATTGCCTTACAATTAATCTAATTTGAAATCACAGCAGCAGAGTGTAAGAAAACAACCTTGGGATGGTGATAAAAGAATTTCTATGGAAATTCATGATCAGGGGGTAGGAAATATGTAATGACATCCAAAAAGACTCTGAATACTTAGTCTTATTATAAGGGCGGACGTACAGTTTGGCTTGGTGGAGCTCTGGTGGTATAGTGGTTACATGTTGGGTTGTGATCTGCATGGCTGGCAGTTTGAAACCACCGCTCCTTGGGAGGAAGACTGGGCTTTCTACTTCCATAAACAGTTACAGTTTAGGAAACCCAGAGGGGGTTCACTATAAATCAGCCTTGGCTCAATGTCAGCGAAGGTTTGACTGGATTCTGTTTTTGAGTAGGTTCTTATTTCTGAGAAAATGACTCATGACCATAGCTGTGAATAACGGAAGGGCCATTTGTCCTTCAGAAGAACACTTAAGACATTTTAAAGAGACTTCCAACAAGAGGAGTTCAACCTGCATTATCTTGTTAATCATGTGTCTTTGAATGCTTTTTCTTCTGCTTTTGGTGATCCAGGAGAGCTCATGCCTTAATTATTAATTTGTAGAATGACATAGCATTTTTCATCGGTGAGAGATTTCAATCCAAAATATTATGTATTGGAGGAGATATTCATAAAAGCGTTTATTTGGAACCTCACTGGTATAGACTGAACTTTGCTCTCCTCACTACTAAACTAGTATATACAGTCAAACCGGAAGATGTTAAACCTTAGATACATGTGTCACAGATTAAAGGAGCTGAAGTATTTGTTTCGACATGAAGCTTAAATGCATTTAGTGGGAAGAAATAGAGGACCGCTTTCTCAAGGTTGTGGACTTAGAGGTCATTGGACTTTCTTCAAATCTTTATTGCTTTTTAATGAGTTCAGCTGGGTGTAAGACAGCACCTGGCCATTACAAGCATCTCCTTCCCCTGCTTCCTGCTCAAAGACCTCCCTTTCAGGTCAGACAGGCTGTGTTAGGTAGACAGACATGGGGTGTCCTCTCCATGCCTAGGGGCCTGCTACAGGAAGTTGGAAGTCTATAAAGGCTGAAGGGCTTGTGCCAATTCAGGCCCAGAGCCAGGGAGACAATACATCGAGGTGGGCGGTACACCTAGGCGGGAGGTATTCCAATCTAGGCCAGGTGAGCTTAATTCAGCCAATGGGGTCAACCAGTACTGTTGACCACGCCTCCCAGTGGAAGGCCCTGAAATCTCTGTCTCTCTCTCTCTCTCCCTCTCTCCCTCTCTCCCTCTCTCCCTCTCTCCCTCTCTCCCTCTCTCCCTCTCTCCCTCTCTCCCTCTCTCCCTCCCTCTCTCCCTCTCCCTCCCACCCTCTCTCCCTCTCTCCCCTCAGGCTCCACGTGGGTGTGCAGTTCCCTGAGGATGCCTGTGGTCAATGTACTGTAACGCCTATATAAAAGCTCACTTGGATCACAAACTACCGGTAGGCTTCCGTGTGAATTCTTTCTTGTGCAAGCCAAGGACCGAGGTATTTCTCACCAGGGAATATAGCAGTGATGTCACCCCCACCTCATTCAAACTTGCCAATCAGGACAATACACGATGCTCTCCCAACCCAAGTCACAGTCCCTACCCCTGAGGATTTATCTACTCCTGCCACCCTCACGTCCAGGCTTCTCCACTCTCCCTCCATTTGGAGAAGCTAGGTCCCGTGCTAGGTCACTATCTCTTTTTCCATCACTTTTAAAGTTGCCTTCCATTGGTAACTTGGGTTTATTGACTGGGAAAAAATTTCCATAGAGATGTTCTATATATTTTCTATTTGTTTTCATATTCATTGTATTTGTCCTACATGCTTTAATTTAGGTTCTATGTTATTGAAATTATTGCATCTAATTCTCAAACTACTTTTTAAAGTATTTTGTTCTATCACTTAAGTGTTGTTAATTATAGGTTATTGTCCTTCAGAGTTTTCTCATTAATTAAGTCTGTACTGTTAGTTTGAATCTGTACTGTTGATTTGATTAATGGCTATCATGATAAGTAGTTATTTCTGCAGTTATCAAGTGTTGCAAGGAGACTAAATACAATCTTTCAGGAAGTTAATATGAAGTAAACTATACACACATAGATATGATGTAGTCTATGAACAAACTTGAGCTTCCACTTTCAAGCTCATTAACTAACCAAAGGGAAAGTAGTTCTTAAAATGTGGCCACACTCCATCCTTCCCCTCGCTAAAGTAGAATGTAAATATTGCCCTTGTGGACTATGTTATTCCAGTTTAACTTAATGCTACCCAAGACTATGGTCCTGAGACGCTAGGTCCAGGTACTAATTCACTTAAAATATTGGTTATATCTAATACATTTGCATAACTTTGTTCTTGTATGGTCCACCATTCATAGATATATTTGCAGCAAAGGTAAACACCATGTACAAATATTCTTTGTCAAGCTTATATACGTGTGTGGATATAATTCCAGTCCCTTTCCCATATTCAGTCAGATGCATGTCTATCCATGCATTTACTGATATATAGCCATTATTGCAGGATTCTGTACATAACAATATTTACCTGGTAAGCTTAATACTTGTTCCCATAATATTTTGCTAACCTCCCTCTTATTGAACATTGCCTTCCCCCTTACCCAAGTTAACATGTGTCTACTCTCTGTTCAGTGACTTATTCTCCCTTCCCCTTGCACTCTTGGTAACTTTCAAAAAAAGTTTCTTTTAGTGTGATCACAGGATTTAAACAAACAAACAAACAAACAAACAAACCAGCCCATGATCAGAGGAAGGACCTAGTATATGGGAAAAGGTACGGCTTACAGTGAGAACGCTAACTTTATTTTGAATCTTTACATAAATTCAAACTCTAGTGAAATTCTTTCCGAATGTGACAGCTTTGTCTTCGGGCATAATGTGTTTGAATATAGATGGCAACTTCTGGGCCATCTCTGAGGGGGGCAATTTTGTCCTCAGGCATTGCAAGGAGAATCTGGGAAGTTAATGATTTACGGGAAACAACTTCATGTTATCTAGTTTACGTTAAGGATTGTGGTTGAGTTGTGTAAGATTCGGAACTGAATGATCAAGAATCGTGTCCTAACCACCATGTAGCCAGGTAAGGGGAAACCCCAGAACGAATCACGCAAGCCTTTTAAACCTCAGCAGTTCTGGATACATTCCACGCATGGTCCTTTCTGCCACTTCTACAGTGCTGCCTAGGGCAGTGGGGAATTGATTTGCCCCTTCTAATAAAAATTTTAAAAATATCCTTAAAATTCCATTGTTCAAATAAATAGCCCCATGGTGGTGAATTCATTTGGACTCCATCTTTGCCTCATGTTAATGGTCTTCCTCATTCCATGATGCTCTTCATCTTGCCTTTGTCCTGTATAAGGTTTATTAAGGGGTCTCTATCGAGCAGTGGTTCTCAACCTTCCTAATGCCACGCATGACCCTTTAAAACAGTTCCTCATGTGTGGTGACCCCAACCATAATATGATTTTTGTTGCTACTTCATAAATAATCTTGCTACTGTTATGAATTGTAATGTAAATATCTGATCTTCAGGATGTATATTCATTGTTACAAGTTGAACACAACTAAAGCATAGTGATTGAGAGGTCGACACTGAGACACTGAAGGGAGATGGGATGGAGACAAAGAACGTGAGGTTCAGAGCAGCTTTATTAGGGTAGGGAAAGAGCTCCCCGGGAGGGAAGACAGAGCAGAGAGGGACAGGAGCATCTTGAACTCCAGGGAGGTTCTGAGACCCAATGAGTTGGGTCAGGGAAATCGCAGCTTGTCAGTGAGGCGGTGGGAGATATGTAGGGCTGGAGCTAGGGAGGTAGACATTGACAACAAGAAGGGAGACGTTTTGCTTGCAGTTGCAGGACCTTGGGTCAGGATGCGATCTGTGGGAAGTGCCTTTGTTGTTTATCAACCTACTCCCTGGAGCTCTGGGACAGGGGCTGCACAACCTTGGTCTGGAGAGAGAAGCTCCTTGGAATGTTGGGGCAGAAGATGCATACTCCATTAGGTCATTCATCGTCCTGAGAGGTTGGAAATGGGGCCTCGAAGTTCTATCCTCCTGAGGGACAGGAGAAGAGATGGGGGCTGCCTAGTCCGGACCAGCCCAAACAGTGATTAATCACAAAACAACATGAAATTATATATTGTGAGATATTTATTTCTAATTACAAATAAATGAAATTTTGTCTTGAAGCACGGTGTAGCATGGGTAGCAGTCTTAATACAACAACAGTAAACCACATTGCTACATTTTGCGACAGTGTGAGTAAAAAGCCAACGTCAGTGTGAAGGTTGAGCTAGCTTCTTTCTCACCAGATCAGAAATTCTCGGAGCAGTCTTTGCAAGAGCACAACGAAGATCATCTTCCACAACAAGTCTACTTCTGCATTTAGACTTATAACCAACAAGCAGGAAAACCCTGTTTCACACAGACATGTTGTTGGAAATGGAAGAAGAGGGCACAACACAATCTCAGACAGAACAGGATATGCCTGCAAACACTTGATCCAGAATTTTGTAACTGGCATTGGAGAGAAATCAGTTCTCGCTGCATCGCTGTTAATAAGTTCAATGAACTCCTTTTGTGCTGTCTCCGGAACAAGTTCAACTTTGACTGAATGGGCTCTGGCAAGTGCAAATGGGGTGTCAGATTTGGAAAGTATGATGAAATTTCATCTGTAAGCATGTGCTAGTCTTCTTTCTCAGAAATTATCATCATAATCCTTTTGTTTGGTTCAAAGCAGATAAGGTAGGCAACATGTAAATTTTATTTTCATCCAATATTTTTCGCCAAAGCTAAAGTTTCATTTGGAATGATCGGATCTTTCCAGACTAATCAAGGCATGTTGCATTTGGTCCTTGCAGTGATAAATTGAACTCATTTAAGATGGCAAAGACATCAAAGCTATTTTCTGAAGTTCACTTTTATCGCTGAAAAGTGCTTCAAACTGCAGTCTTACTTTCTGATTAAAAAATATTTTGAGTTCATCACGAAGCTCAATAACACATTTTAAAACTTTTCCTCTCAACAACCATCTCACTTCAGTGTGAAATAGCAGAGTATTGTTTGGCACATCCAACTCCTTGCACAATTGTGAAAACAGTCAACTGTTTAAAGTGCTCACCTTTACAAAATTGACAGAACTTATGATGTTTTTCGTTACTTCTTGTAACTCTTGTGGTAGTGTCTTCATTGCTAATATTTGCCAATGAATCATACAGTGAGTTCTGAGGACATTTAATGTTTCATTCAGTACCAAACGTTTGACCAGATCAACATCCTAACATAGCTGGAGCACCATCTGTGAAACACCAGAAACCTTTTCCAAGAGTTCTTATGCTCAGAAATGAACCAACTGCATCAAATACATGACGTGCAGTACTTGTCGTTTCAAGAGGTTTGCAAAAAAAAAAAAAAAGAAAGAAACTCATCTTTAAAGTCGCCATCATTAATATACCTCATGTAAACCAGTAACTGTGAACAGTTTGCAACATCTGTAGATTTGTCAAGATGCTAGATACTGGAAGTGGAGCAGATTTAATTTCCTAGATTACCTGATCAAGAATATCAGCAGACATGTCATCTATTCTTCTGCAGACAGTGTCATTAGATAAGGAAATTGTATTCAATTTTGTAACAAATTCATCTCCACTCACAACTCAAACAATGTCTTTGGCTGCTGGCAACACTAAATCCTCAGCAATGGTGTGAGGTTTCATAGCTCTCGCGATTCTGAGTGCCACCAAATATGAAGCTTCAACGGTTGCTATGTTTTGTTTGTGGTACTTGCCACCAGGGTCAAGTCTGGTTTTCTTGAGTCCATCAGTTTTGCTTCTAAAATAGTTGGTATCCTTTCCAGCCAAGCTCAGATGTTTGCTATCAAGATGGCGTCTTAGTTTGTTCGGCTTCATAGATTCGGCTGATAGAACTTCACAACAAATAACACATTGCGGTTTCTCAATTCCTGCTGCAATTATTGAGGCAAAGCCATGGTGTAAAAAAATCCTCACTATATTTTCTTTTCTTAATGTTCTTCTCTACACGATTCATTGTCATGGAATGGTTTGCTAATGAAAATAATATATAACAATAGCTTTAAAAATGCAAAAGATGATACATGACATAGTTCAGTCAATACAGTCCATTAAAGTTTCTTATGATTTACCATTCTGTTTTTTTTTACATACCTGTAACTATCACAAGGGGGGCAGTATTCAATCAACCACAGCTGAATATAAAAAGATCGATCAGCATCCAGATTAAGTTCCCATGGTACAGATTTTTTTTGCAGTAGTTGATGATTTTATAGTACATGATTTTACATTTATCCAGTAATTCATGAAGTGTCATTTTACCTCTAATACTGCTGCTTTCAACACAGCAACTACTCTCTACACGTGTGACTGGTCTGCATAAGTACATTAGGGTGCCAACCCTGTTACATATACCTGTGTTTGTAAGGGGTGTATCTGATGGGGTTGACGCGAGGATGTCATCACATCTGGTACTTGTGTGTGAGCCTATCTGCATGTAGGCGGACCTGCCTGGAGATGGACAGAGGCGTTGTGTCTCGATTCCTAAGATCAGCGGAAATATGTGTTTTCCAATGGTCTTAGGTGACTCCTGTGAA
The DNA here is from genome assembly GCF_050624435.1 of Tenrec ecaudatus. Lineage (NCBI taxonomy): Eukaryota > Metazoa > Chordata > Mammalia > Afrosoricida > Tenrecidae > Tenrec > Tenrec ecaudatus. The sequence goes on along the minus strand of NC_134539.1, from coordinate 89,520,281 downwards.
AGGGTCACTGGACCCTCAAAGGGACCATGACCCACAGGTTGAGAAACGCTGCTCTAGAAGATGTTTGGATTTGGAGTCTTTTTCCTCAGTGCAGGGACAACATGAAGATCAGTCTCAGGATAGTGTGCCACAAGGGAACAGAGCCAGTAGACTTGTCCCCTGGTCAGAGTCCTCCGTCTGTCTACAGTGTCTTTCTCACCCCTCCAGCAGATACCTGCCCTGAACGTTAAAGTGCAGAAGCTTTCTGTAGTCACTACCTGAACTCCCAGCCTGACTTCAAAAGTCCATGGAAACTTACAGCAGCACTTCAACTCACAGAGTCTCTTACTAGGCCTCTACTTGACAAGCCTGGGTCCCAGAGGCTGGCCCAGGGCTGACAGAATATGCATTTGGGAAATGTGTGTAAGAAAGTGCGGCTCTAGAATGAAGGATGAGACAAGTTGGTTTTAGAGGTATTGCAGGCTGCCTGCAGGAGTAAGCATCTGATTTGACTATTTGGTAGAAAGTAGCAACTATTCGGTATAAAGTAGGGTAGCCAAACATTAACAATTGACCCCAGAGGACCTTTCTCCTTCCTATCCCTCATGAAAGGGAGAGGGAGAAAACCCATTCTCCATGTTGGAATAGGAGGTCTGGTCAAAGGTGAGGGAAGGCGATTTTCACAGAAGAAGACCACTTAGAACAAAGCAGGAAGCTGAACCCTTGGGACAAGGGCCCCTAGAGATGACCTGTTAATGTCAGGCTAGAAGTCTAATGTCATTTACTAGAAGTCTGGAAGCCTGGGTGGAAGTCACCTGGAGGCTTCTACTGTGATATAAATATATACTGTGATATATATATATATATATATATTTGCTCTTGAAATGCAAAAACTCAAGCCTGTATTTACCCTGCTGTAACATTCCAAAGCTACAGACATCAAAAGCAGGCTAGATCTGATAGCTAATTAACATGCTCCTCACACTTCCAATTTTCTTTTTGCCCAACAGGCACAAGCTGAACTCATTAAAAGACAGCCATCAGACCAGAGAAATAAGCTCTGAGCAAGCAGGCACAGGGAAACCTATTCACAACCCCCCCCCCCAAAACAAAAGCATCTGCCAGTTTTACATTTTTCAGAGAAAAATGATAAAGCCCATAGAGGAGCTGGGAGTTGAAGGGATTAGAATTTAAGCTTGCCTAGCAGCTTAGCTATTTCTCACAATCCCTGCAGCGTCGGCAGAAAACATCGCTGGTACAAAGTGGATGTGGGTGAAGAGGCATGGTCCCCCCAACAATCACGGACGCGCCCAGCTTGGCTAGCTGCCGTTGCACACTTGGCCGTGATCCGTGGCCCTATAGCATGATGGTTGAGCGGGAGGCTCTATTGTGGTCTGAGCACCGTGGAACTGGGTCAGCAAAGCAGCTAGGTTGGAGGCAATGAGGAAATGATGGTAAAAATCCACTGGGAAATGCGAGGCGAGAGTTTTGTTGAAAGGTAGACAGACAGATCTGCAAACTGGGAGACATCAGCACAAGCATTATTCTTCCAGGTTACAGGACAGCGAGGTTTTTGCACTCTCGATAAACATCTTTTAACAAACAGTTCCTCACACAGGTCACTGTCTCCACCTCTGGGTTACAAGCAGTTAAAGCCACTGTCAAAGAGCATCCTGGAGTGTCTGTGAAAATAAAAAAAGTGTATTGAGGGAACAAAGTTATCCAGACTCGGGCAGAACGTCATGAGTTGTCGCCAAAGAATTGCAGCAAAATACCTTTTTCACACAGCTTACATACAAACGACAGACATTTATGACAGGGGGGAAATCGAATTGGCTATTACAAATTATGCTTTGGCAGACATAAACAATAGTAAGACCCCTTATAAACATTATTTTGCGAAGTTTGAGTCATATAACTACAAAACAAAACACAATGCACTGTCACTGAATCGATGGCAGGGCAGAGCTGCCCCAGTGGGTCTTCCAGACTGTCACTCTTCACGTGCGTGCGTGGAAAGCACTTTTTCTCCCCTGCAGCTGCAGGTGATTTTGAACTTGTGGCTCACCTCTCACGCATAACCAAATACGCCACCAGCGCTTACGCCACCAGGAGTTACGGACTCCTCCTTAACAACGTAATCTATGGATACTTCAAGCGTCAGTCAGAGGGTCTTGGTGGTTATGCGTTGGCTGCGACTGCGCAGCTCATTCATTCGAAACCACCAACTTCCAGGGCGTTCCTACACCCATAAAAAGTTGCAGTCTCTAAAGAGTTATGAAACACACAGGGGCAAATCTCCCCTGTCCTAGAAGGTCACCATGAGGCAGAATGGACTTGAGGTTTGTGTTCAAAGTCAGAGTGCGTGCTCTCCCTGGGAGAATGCTGAGAGAGGAAGGGGAGTCTGCAGACATCCAAATGTGCTGGGTATTTGACTTTCGAAGACTAATTGAGAAGTTTTGCAGTAAACAGCAAAATGGAATCTAGCCTGCATCTTTGGCAGGACCCGTTCTGTACGTCCAGCGCCTAGTTCTTCTGAGTTCATTCACATTTTATTTATTATTTATTTTTCTCATTCACATTTTCTAAGAAGCCGAGCTGCTTTTTCAAGTCAGCAGGAGGAGTGGCTTAGGCAAATTGCAATTTGTCAAAGAGCAAACTGGAGCTTCTGTTAAAAATTAACGAGGTCACTGAGGGAACAACGCTGTAATTGGACACCAAAGTACTACACTAAAAGGAACAATTTCACAGATTAAAAATAGAGGCTCCAAGAATTTACAAGAAAATTCTAGTTGGTTGACATTTATAA